>NC_138724.1:26604631-26782131 GCF_965113295.1 Leuciscus leuciscus | reverse complement strand
TTATAATAACCCAAACGTTAGAAGCTCACTCTAATGTCATGCATGGATCGTCCGCGGTGCGTCAAGCGCGTGAAAGACTGTAAACGAAAGTAACCAGAGGGATTTACTAACTTTTATTTGAAGATTTTTTTTTTTTTTTCTCCAGAAGAGGAAAAATCATGTTCCCTCTCGACTCTCCGTGGAATATTTCTTTCGCTGGCTGTGGGTTTCTAGGTATTTATCACATCGGAGTGGCCAGCTGTCTCCAGGAGCACGCGCCGTTTCTGGTGGAGAATGCGCGTCACATTTACGGAGCGAGCGCGGGCGCGCTCACGGCCTCTGCGCTGGTCAGCGGGGCCTGTTTGGGTAAACACAGATTTATATGTTACACCTAATAAAGCATTAACAAGGAAAAGTACTTATTGTCATGGTAATTCAGTGTTTTTTGGACTCTTACCCTTACAACATGTAAATACAGGAATTTTTAGTACCTTGGTGTATTTCATAATACCATGGTATCACCATGGTATACTATCACTGGACCATGATACCTCTACATTGCTTTATTTTGTTTCATGGACATGTTTATATATATATTGCATGGTATTATTTGATTGGGGGCACCATTTAAATACCATAAAACGTACTTTGACGGAGCCAGATGGTAATACCATGGTATTTTTAGATTTACCATCCATGACATTTTATGGTTCTGGAAAGCACTTTCAAAATGACGTTGGTACTACCATGGTACATGTTTAAAATACCATGGTATCACCATGACAACATTTTACTATTAAAACATTGTATCTTTTGTCTCCACATTACAGCACTGAGAGTTTGATTGGAAAATGTGGTTAATTATCATAAAAAAAATATGTCAGAACATTATTTCCATTAAAAATGAATATTTTTCCAATTAAATAATATATAATAATTTTTTTCTCGCATTACAGTAAATAGAGTTTGATTTGAAAATGTGGTTATTTATCATAAAAATAATGTCACAATGCAAACGCTTCATTGTCTTTATGCAAAATACAATACTATGGTCCTTATTTGTTAGTGTACCATCTGTGGTATCTGTGTCAAAGATTACACTACTTGTGACTCATGACACAACATCCACCTGTCACTGTGATCACTGACTGCTCTCTTTCTGGTCCTGTGACAGGAGAGGCGGGAGCCAACATCATTGACGTGGCTAAAGAAGCCCGAAAGCGCTTCCTAGGGCCCATGCACCCCTCCTTCAACCTGGTGAAGATCATCCGAAACATGCTTCACCGCACGCTCCCCCCCGACAGCTACACCAGGGCCAGCGGCCGCCTGGGCATCTCTCTCACCCGCGTGACGGACGGAGAAAACGTGCTATTTTCACACTTCAACAGCAATGAGGAACTCGTGCAAGTGCGTACTCACACACACTCAAACACCAACACATCTTCATTAGCACTTATAATCAACACACTGCAGTAGATTTAGTGATAATCAGCTCACATGACCTTCTAACACCCAGCTGTAAACAATCATGAATTCAAGATGTTTACAGTAAATGCACATGGTTTTGAATTAGATCACACAGTATTATTGTGGATTCATGTCCAAATCCCTTGTTCTTATATGTACAGGCGTGCATATGCAGTACTTACATTCCCGTGTACTGTGGCCTGATCCCGCCGACCCTGCAGGGAGTGGTGAGTGTCCAGTCATTATATAATTATTACCCATAATAATTATTTACAACTGCGATATGATTAGCCTTTCTGTGCTCACTCAGATTTGTGCAAGCATGTGTGTATGTCACTACATTTGCAGTCCTACTGCTGGTCGACTAAACAGAAACGCAGCGGATTTGTTTCTTGCATTATTAAAAAGATAAAACACATCAAAATAGCATTTTAATGAAAATTATGCAGTCATAATTCAGTTACAATGTTAATATTTTCAAAGCAACTGCACACTGTCTATTCAAGTCTTAGTTTATTTAATTAGAATTAAGTTATTACAGGACTGTTCAAAAGATTGTGTCAGTAAGATTTTTAATATTTTTTAAAGAAATAAATACTTTTATTCAGCAAGGAAGCTTTAAATGGATTAAAAGGGAAAATAAAGACATTTATAATGTTCCATAATAATTCTGTTTTGCGTTCTATTGAACTTTCTATTCATCAATGAAACCTGGAAAACAATTATCACGGTTTCTACAAAAATATGAAGCAGCATGGCTGATTTCAACTTTGACAATAATAATTAATAAATGTTTCTTGAGCAGCAGATCATCATATTAGAATGATTTCTGAAGGATCATGTGACACTGAAGACTGGAGTAATGATGCTGAAAATTCAGCTTTGATCACAGGAATAAATTACATTTTAAAATATATTCAAACAGTTATTTTAATTGTTTCAATATTACTGTTTTTACTGTATTATTGATCAAATTCAGAGCATATTTACTGATACTTATTTGTTTATTCACTGAATGCATGGTGCAGGACAATCTACATGCTGATGTTTATTACTGATGGTTATGGGTTTGTTTAAATCACTTAATATGAGCAATAGTGACGTTTGACATAATAAACACCACTAAATTAGGGTAAAATCTCTCTAAAATGTTGCTAAAATATTTAAAATCTTGCGTAACTATTACTTCTGTTTTTAAAAAGTTGTGTGTCATTGGGAAATGGGGAAGTTCTATATTGAGTGATGGTTGTGTAAAGAACGGTGTTGTTTTCATCTGGATTCAGATGTTGTGCCAGGATAAATAGTGGTATTTGTTTATTTATTTTTCAGGAGGGTTTACTTTCTTTCATTTCCCCTCTAGTCGGATCGGTGACCTTTGCTCTAGTTGTCTTGTTTTCCTTGAGTTTTGTGTTTGTGTTTCTGAGCAGTGCTTTCTCTTTTTCTTAGTGTGTTTTTCCACTTCCTATACATTTTTGAGCGCATCTCACAAAAAATGCTCAGGTCACATAAAAAAAACATTATTATCATTGCAATTAAATATGTAACTTTTTAACTTTGGAAACATTTTCGTAATGGTACGAAAAAAATAAGGATAATAAAATTCTTTATTGAAATATTGTTCACAGTCAATAATGGAAACGGATGGGAAGCGAATCTAGTGGAAACACTTGGTACTGCGCACAAACAAAATCTTCCTGAAAGCTCATTTTTTGAGATAACCTCAAATTTGGAACACAACTTGTTTTGATTAGAGCAAAACATGTTTTGGAAAATATATATTTCATATAAAATATTAAAAACAGTATTTTAATGCAGTTTCATAATATTCTATAACTTTTTTTTTTACTTTCACTCTTTCAACAATAATCAATAATCTGCCAAGTGTGGTCTTTAAATAAGAGATCGAACTTAAGTCTGTGCTCTAAAGCATTTAAGATTTATAACTATGATTTAAGAGTTAGAACTTACATTTTCAGGTCTATGCTCAAAGCGCTATTAATAGTTAATAAATGGATCATAACTATTCCATAAATATAATTTTAGTACCATAAAATCCCCTAAAAAAGTAAATAAAAAAAATATTGAACTAAAACATAGTACATTCATTTTACTGGAAAAAATAAAATAAAAATCAGTCACTGTTGACCATGTTTTGTTTTTTCTCGCATTATAGTAATGGAAATTTGAAGTGTATATATGGTTAATTATCATGAAAATAATGTTTTTTTTTGTTTTGAGATATACTCCTCTTTCCATTCATTTGTATGTTTATTAATGGTTGTTATTTTGCGGCACAAGAACCATTTTATGAAACAATCTCTCATTCAGAGTCTCATTTGACACTCCTAAAACAGCTGCCAATGTTCTGCATCTGAAATAGATGAAATGTTTCCCACAGTGGAAGTGCGTGTGTTTAAACGGCAGCTCTGTAATTAGTCATTGAAAGGTAAAAGTTCAAGCTGATGTCAGATCAGTAAGATCAGTGAGCTGGTGTCCATAAGTCAGTGTTTGTGCAGTTGGCACGTGGCTCGCCTTCCCTGCGGACTGTGCCAGTGAATGAGTCAGTGTGTGTGTGTAGGACGGGATTAGTGTATGTTTGCATATGTGCGTTGGCTGTGTGTGCTTGCCAACAAGAATCCTAAATAATGCGTCTGTGTTTGTGTGTGTGTGTGTGTTGTGTCAAATTTCACAAGACTGCCATGCAGCGCTCTGGAAGCTGCTGTTCTTTTCACTGTTCTGCAGCAAAACCTGAATCTGTTTTCATGGTTTAATATTCACAATTTTATGTTTTCTTTCCATTTCAGTTTATTGATCGTTATTGGCATGTCAAATATTGTGCGATTGAATTACCAAAGTTTTGCATTCAGTGAGAAATGGAGCAAAATAAGCAGAATAGCATCTGTTAACATTCTTTATGTATTTACTTTTCTTTTTGTCAAATATATTGTTTAGTTTAGTTACTCTAATGCACTCTACAATTAAATTAAGTTAAATTAAAGCACTATTTCCAATCACTATTTTCAAATTAATATTATTGTAATGAAAGAAATGATCTAGTTACCTACTTAATTTATTTATTTGTGTTAAATAGATTGTTTAGTTTGGTTAGATGCACTCTGCAATTAAATTCAATTGAATTGAACTAAATTGAATTGAAGACAAGTAAGCACTATTTCCTCACAAATGAGCTGTAATTACTATATAATAAATAATACTGTAATTAATAGCATCTAGTTACCTTCTTTATTTATTTGTGTTAAATAGATGCTTTAGTTTGGTTAGATGTACTCTGCAATTAAATGAAATAAAATTACCGGTAAACAATGTTTAGAGCATTGTTAAGTGGTTGTTCTGGTGTTCTGGGTGTTTGCTAGCGCGTTGCTAGGATGTTGCTAGGTAAGACAGTGGAAGCAACAAGTTTAACAAAAAGAACTAACATTAGGAAAATATAATGAATTAATTGAGCCATTTAAAAGGATAAAGATGAAAACAAAGGTATCTCTCTTTGTCTTTCAGCGGTATGTGGACGGTGGCATCAGTGATAATTTGCCCCAGTACGAGCTGAAGAACACCATCACGGTGTCTCCGTTCTCAGGAGAAAGTGACATCTGCCCTCGAGACATCAGCTCAACCAACATGCATGAGCTCCGCTTCACCAACACATCCATTCAGTTCACACTGGCCAACCTGTACAGGGTCTCCAGAGCTCTCTTCCCACCTGATCCAATGGTAACACACACACACACTCACTCACTCACTCACTCACTCACTCACTCCACTCACTCACTCACTCACTCACTCACTCACTCACTCACTCACTCACTCACTCACTCACTCACTCACTCACACACACACACACACACACACACACACACACACACACACACACACACACACACACACACACACACACACACACACACACACACACACACACACACTCACTCACTCACTCACTCACTCACTCACTCACTCACTCACTCACACACACACACACACACACATACACATACACACTCTCACACACAGCCACACACTCACTCACTCACACTCAGTCACACACACACTCTCACTCACACACACACACCTCTGGTGTTCATTTAACACTTTCTGCTGGATGTTCCCTGTTGAAATTGCCTAAAAATACACACTGACTGTCAGAATGATATAAATCTTGTGCTTGCTCACGTCAGTGCTTTTCTCTTCATCAGGTGATGAAGCATATGTGCAAGCAGGGATACAAAGATGCTTTACACTTCCTTAAGAAGAACGGTGAGTCATTTCTAGATGTTTCAGTTAATCAGATTTGTGTTTTTATGTCAGCATATCCAGGACTAAATGAAGCAGAACGGTTATTCAGTCCTGATATGGGCAGGTATTACAGTTATGATGCGATGCTTATGGAATGGCATGTATTATCTGTGCTGGCTCACAGCTGTGTTGGTGAAGATTATTTTTATCATCTCTGTAATGAAGCGGATAGTCGGACAGATTCTGAGAGCTTGACTGGTGTTAGAGAGACCTCTAGTGACCAATGCTGATATAACAGATCTGGTCATGAGACTGTATTTTGCACTTTTACATTTTTATAATATATTAGAATTAAATAAAAAAAATTCAATTGATGCTTTCCGTGGATTATCAAAAAAAGTGTGTAGACATATACAGTATATATATATATACACTTTAATTTATATTTATATATATTTTAATGTAATGATGTAGATTTGTATACACACACACACACACACACACACACACACACACACACACACACACATATATATATATATACACTTTAATTTATATTTATATATATTTTAATGTAATGATGTAGATTTTTATACACACACACACACACACACACACATATATATACACACACTTTATATTTATATATATTTTAATTCAATTATGTAATTATTATGTTTATATTATAAATAAAGTTATAATTATATATGGGATTTTTTTTTAAATTAATTTTATTTATACATATATTTATTCAAATGTGTATATATATATATATATACATACACACAGTTCAATTTAATGTATATATTTTTATATTATATATATTTATATTTTAATGTATGTAATTGTATAACTTGTATATACTGTGTATATAAAGTTATATAAATATTATAAAGTTATATAAATATATATATCCCTATCATCTTTCCCTCAATGTGTGTGTGTGTGTGTGTGTTTGTTTCAGGTCTGTTACAGTATCGAGGTCCACACCACATGCTAGCCGTAGCTGCAGAGGCCGAGGAAGACTCTGATAGTGAGGATGATGAAGAGTCAGAGAGCAGAGATGACAGAGAAACAGAGGCCCAAGATCTCTCCAGCATCGAGGAACACATCTATGAACACTTGCCTCCTAGATTACATAAAGGTATTGACAGATAACAGGACTTGATTATGGATTAAAGGTGCATTGTGTAATATTTAGGAGGATCTGTTGACAGAAATGCAATATCATATACGTAACTGTGTTCTCAGTGGTGTATAAAGACCTTACATAATGAAGCGTTGTGTTTTTATTACCTTAGAATGAGCCATTTCTATTTACACACACCGCGGGTCCCCTTACATTGACATGTTTCTACAGTGGCCCTGAACGGACAAACACGTTTCGTCATGTTGTTCTTCGTGCACAAAAGCTAGCTAAAGTCAGCCAATAAAACACTGACACAATGATGAACAAGTAACAATAATATTCGCAATAATATATCGTTTTACTGAATAATTAAGTAAACCTAATTTCTTACTTCATCTTTGTAAAGAAACCTCATTGCTTAACTGGCTACTCTCTGCTGTCTCAGACGACGACATCACTTCCTGTCGGCCACCGTAACTTCTGTTGGGTGCAATTCAAAACCTCACCACTAGATGCCGCTAAAAATCACACACTACACCTTTAAATTAAAAACAAGGAACTGCTATGGTATTCTTTGAAGTACCTCTTCATGTCTCTGTAATGAGTTAGGTGTGGTACTCTGTGTTCACTGTCTTTGTGTTGTCTCTTCAGCGCTAGTGGAGGCCTGTAGGGAGAGGCGGAGCCTGTTGCAGTCGCTAAGCAACATGTTGCCTGTCAGAATGGCATCTGCTATCCTGTTACCATACACACTTCCCCTGGAATCAGCTCTGTCAATGAGCATCAGGTAAAGAAGTTTGATCATTTCAATTTATTACACGGCTCTGTGGAATATTTGATTCTGATTGGTCAATCGTGCCATCCAGCGATAAGTTATTCCCACATAACAACCGCTGAAAACAGATAACGCAGGCTCATCTGGGTTACTGAAGTCAGCAGCGCTATACGCTTGCTAGGAACGTGTTTTCTTCGTGTAAGTTTTGTATTTGGTGAGCTAATAAAATATTAAAACTCAGTCAAATCAATATTTTGTGTAGAGTTATTTAATTATGCCATCCAGTATTGTGGACTCGTTCTCTCTTGTCTCATACAAACGCAGCTGCTGCCATTTTGTGACTATTCCCAGTAAACAAATTACCGTCTTTCAACGTTGAAATATGGTTGAAAATAAGTCGGTCCGCCTTGGACTGGTTTATGACGTGATTTCAACTAAGTAGTTTCGGCCGGACTGTTTGACTACGTGTTTTCAACTGATCATCAAAGACAGGATAAGTCTGTTATACATGCTAAAAAAACGGAGAAAAAACAAACTATGTTCATTATTATCTCAAATAAATGTAAAGAGTTTTACATATTTCATCAAGATGTTGAAGATCGGCCTGTTTTCAACGTTGAAAAGTCGTAATTAGGCGTTGAAGATTTACGTCTATTCAACGTCTAATAGACGTCTTTTTGCTAGCTGGGATTGTTTTGTAAACTGTTGGATTATAAGATACAAACAGGTAGGATTTTAAAACAGTTTAATCTGAAATCAGTATCTCTTATCTCCATAATTAATTATGTGGCGAAATGCTGTGTAATAAGTGGTATGACTGTACCGTACCGTCTAGTTTGAACTTGCCACGTTAGCAACTGCTCTCTCCGCGAAAACTTTGCGTTTAAAGAGCTAATAAAACTCGGATCAATATTTCGTCTCTAATTATTTACTTATGTGGCAAGTAGCCGTGTAATAATAAGCAGGATAATGTAATCCAGCCGGTTGTTATCGCAGAATAAACCCCTTCTGGCGAATGCAACCTCATCACCCTGTCTGGGTTTATTCTGAGATAACAACCGGTTAGATGTACATCATCCCTTACTTATACCATGAAATTGTATACTATTATATGATATCCATCTACACTGGTGATTGTCAGTTTGATATGAAATACATGTAATTGATATCTCTCTCTCTTTCTCTCTCAGACTGTTGGAGTGGATGCCAGATATTCAGGAGGACGTGGGCTGGATGAAGGATCAGACAGTGAAGCTGCTGCAGGGTGTTTTATCACACGCAGGGAGGAGCATGTCACAGCAGGTGTCGGCTCGGTGAGAGAACACACACACACACACATGAACACACATGCACAGACTCACAGAGGGCAGGAACACCTGAAGATCAATGCCAAACAGATTAGATCATGCTAATGGAATAGGTATATCACAATAGTTATTCTTTCTGGAAACCACAAAAAGCTTTGTGCATTGCGTAACCATGTAGTGATGTATATTTTTCGACAGTTTAGTGACTTTAGTGTGTTTAGTGACCTAAACACTGTGTTGGTAAAGTTGATATTGTGGCTTTATATAGGGTCAGACACATTATTAACATTTGATCAAAATCACGCTCAAATGGTATTACAAGGTTTTTGACTAGCTATTGTCAGACATGTTCACTACCATTCAAAAGTTTGGGATCTGCACAATTTGTTTTACGTTTTTGAAAGAAGTCTCTTCTTAATTTGATTCAAAATACAGCAAAAACAGTAAAATTGTGAAATATTATTGCAATTTAAAATAACTATTTTTTATGTGATTATATGTTCAAATGTAATTTATTCCTGTAATCAAAGCTGAATTTTCAGCATCATTACTCCAGTCTTCAGTGTCACATGATCCTTCAGAAATCACTCTAATATGATGATTTGATGCTCAAGAAACATTTCTGATTGTTATTATCAATGTTAAAAACTTATTTTATGAATAGAAAGTTTAAAGAACAGCATTTATCTGAAATAGAAAGTTTGGTAACATTATAAATGTCTTTACTGTCACTTTTGATCAATTTAATGCATCCTTGCTGAATAAAAGTATTCATTTCTTTTAAAAACAAAACAATCTTACTGACAGATTTTTAAACGGTAGTGTATGATGTTACAAAAGCTTTCTATTTCAGATAAATGCTGTTCTTTTGAACTTCCTATTCATCATCTTTTAGGATTTTTAGAATTTTTTTTTACAGGAAAGCAGCACAAAAATAGTGATAGAACACCATTTTTTCCCATTTTACTTTGACTAATGAAACTTCTCAGAATTCCAATAGCAAATTTCTGTCATTTCAAATCAAATTCCCAAATTTACACTCATTAACTGAAAAACAGGCACTGATTAATACACAACATTCTCAAACATACTGACCTAAAAATATAATCTGAAGCAGTTATTTCTCTCTCTCTCTCTCAGCTTTTCATATCAGCTGGAATTGAAACATTCCCAGTCAGTCCCGGCCAGCTTTAGTGCGGCTCGTCTGCTGCCAGGCTGGGTCTACGGGGGCAGCTCGACAGTCCTGGACGCCATGGTGCGATTGGACCAGTACCAGCGCCAACTCCTGCCAGGCCTTTTCTGCGTCAACCTGGACTTCCGAGGGTCTTTCACCACCAGTTCGGCCCAGAGCCAGAAGCCACAGAGCCACCAAGAAGCGATGGAGGGTCTTACCATGCGTGCTCTCGGAGCCCCGAACGCCGGTCTGCTGCTTTAACCTCTGGGCCTGAAAGACCATTATATCCCACAATGCACTGTGATGATGCCTAGGAACTTATGAGTCAAGCGTTTCAGAATGCATCAGCAAAAATAAAGCAAATTTTTATCTGTGAGAAGCTGTTGATGTGAAGAGCACATTCTGAATCGAGACAATTATGAGAATTTGAATTAAAAAAAAAGCAAATTGAGAACTGTGAATATTTATTCACAGCCTGAGAAAATTATCTGGAAGAAATTCTGCATTTCAGAGTGCAACTTCATCAATGTTCCTGGGACAATTTAAGCTTTTTTTTTACATAATATAATGTTCAAATTCCTCTCAGAACGTCCTTGGATGGGTGTTGCGTGTCCTGGTTCATCAGTGTTTGTGTTTTGAAGGAGCCAAGGAGGTTCGGCGCGGGTGTGTGACTCTCAGTTGCGAACCTGAAAAAGTAAAGCGATCTGTATTGAAGGTGATCTACTCTTTATGTCTGAAGGTTTTTGCATGTAGACTGATTAAAAGCAAACATGTGACCATATGCCCTGGCAATGCAACTATCAATGCTGCTACCGTACTGTACTCTACTGTCATGTGTTTGTGTGTTAAAAAGCATGTTTCTTGCTACTTTTTGTATGGTTTGTGCCTTATTGATTGTCGGTTTTTGTAAATGGTTGCCAAACACAGATTAAGGTTAGTGCTGGACTGAACTAATCTGTTAATCTTTTGTAAATGCTTCAAAATCTGGGATTTGGCTCTTAGTGTGAGCCAGACAGTAAAGTACACCTCCTAATCTGCACTTGTGCTCACATATCAAGTCATTAGTATTCTAATGCATGTTTTTAACAGACCTAATAACGTTTTTGACATAAAATTCAACTGTATTTCTGCTTTATTTCAGATGTACACTTTTAAAATAATGATTCTTAATTTTTAACAGGATATTAGGTTCAGCAAAGAATAATCTTGTCTCTTTTTTTTTTACTTAAAAAAAGGTTCTGCTATCTATGGCACAAAAGCAAGGTTCTCCTTTGCCATCAGACATTTATTTTTAGGAGTTTGTTTCATTTTGTCATATATTTTTCATTGCTTTTCCAAACTGTACGTGTCTGGGGAACGTTTGCAAAGATCTTCTGACTTTTATAGGTAAATAATAGCTATCCGCTACGCCTGCATCTCCGACAGACGGTCAAGTTTAAGTGCGTGGGAGTTTACTGCGTCATCATGGCCCTGCGTTTCTATTGGCTGATGAACTTGCGCACAACTCCCTTCGTGACCGGCAGAGGGCGCGTTTTGATCCTCCTGTTGCGCCTCTCCTCCTCTCTCTCCGGTCTGATATACTATTGGGGGGTCCGATTCATTTGAGTGAATCGGTTCATTCGGATAATCCGTTTCAATGAACACTCCAGTTCTTTGGGCCTTTTATTGTTAAGTTAGCATGAAAAAGACAACTTACTGATCTACTACTTATTCTTCTTCTTCTTAGACTAAAATGTATAAATGCTACTCCTCCTAGACTTTTCAAGCCACATCCACCAAACTCAGACTAGACATTCAGACTGTTTTTACTTGTGCTAGCTATATCTTTTCGGACTGATCCAACTAACGTTTTTCCTAAAAATGATCAAAACTCGGAAAAATACCATAGACTTACATTGACGGAAATGTTCAAATGATCAAGACTGTCAAAGTAAAAATTTTGACAGTTGGAGAGGCTCATTACACTCGTTTACAGTTACATTATATCTAATATTTCATATCTATCTATCTATCTATCTATCTATCTATCTATCTGTCTGTCTGTCTGTCTGTATGTATGTCTTAGCTAGCTAGCTTTTAAAACTACTAAACTACAACTTTAAAACTATTACAAACTGAAAACCTCCAAACCCTCAAAGCTGTTAAAACTTTCTGGCAAAGGTTTTTTTCAAGCCAACTTCAAAGTTTGTCTACAAACATTTTAATCTAGTTTTTTGTTGTTGTTGAAAAATTGCTATGTTTTCGATTATTTGTTTTTATATGGATTTATTGTACTACTTTTAAAGTGCAATCAAATGAGGTTTGTCTCAACTGAAGAAAAAACGAAACGAAAAACAAAACAACAACAGTTTTTTATACGCCTGTAGTTGTGTTGTGATAAAAATAAAATTAAAAATAATCTATACGAATTTCGAAATCCTCTCGATTGATTCACAACCGAATCGGTTCGAACGAATCATTAAAACGAATCGGTTCAAACGAACGAATCGTACGGGAATCGGACATCACTTGTCTGATGAACTGAAACTCCCCGGGAGATACCGAGGGAGGAAGATGGCGGCCACTGACCGTTCCCGGTCCGAAGCGGCGAAGCAGCGGCGGCAGGATCAGCTGCAGCGGTGGCAGGGCTCGGAGACGGACCGGACCGGGGTGGAGGCGAAGAGCCAGTCCTCGGCTCCCGGAAACCGGCGGGCCCGAGTGCGCTTCGCCCAGGGCGCCGTGTTCATGGCCGCTTGCTCCGCCGGAGACCGGGAGGAGGTGGCGGAGCTCCTGCGACAGGGAGCTGATATCAATCACGCCAATATAGACGGGCTGACGGCACTGCATCAGGTATCCGGATCGTGTTTGATTCTTTACACTGACGTTTGACTCGGTTTGGAAACTTTTGAGAAAGTTCACAAACTTTTCTCTACGCCTTTCTCAACTCATAGGTCGATGACAAGCAAGGATGTCTTGAGATGATGAACTTGAAAAATCTAGTTTGAAATATATCTGCCAACGTTTTTTTTTTATATTCATATTTCATACATTAAAAAAAGCTAAACATTTAGGCCTATAGCCCTACAGGCTACCATTTTATACAACAAAAATAAAAAAAATGTCAAAGTGATGGTCAAGTAAAAAGTACTCAAATATTGATTTAGCCTACATGGGTGTGTACGAAATTTAATTGTTTTTAAACATATTTGTGTCATGATTTAAATAGATTTTAGTGTACTCAATTTGACCCCCAAAAAACAAGGATATTATTGAAAAAATTGAGGGGTGATCTTTGTTTTGAGGGCTTCTTGTCACATGATAAAAAAAAAATGGCTTCCACCACACTGACTTTGATTTGGCAGATTATTAATATTTTGAAACAGTTTTTAAGATTTAATATTAAAAAATATATAATAAACCACTAAAGACATTTTTTGTTTTCAAGAAAATCAGCGTTTTAATAATCAATTGTTCCTCTGCCAGTTATACCACAGAGATATTTGTGACTGAAACTTTATTGCAAACTGTATGAACTCTTAAAGTCAGCATGAAGCGGAATTGGTGATAGTGTTTTCTTCCCTGTTGTGACGTATATCAGAGTGAAACGGCTTCTGGGACACGAACGAATGTAGGGCGGGGCTTGATTTGGTTCACGAGGAATTTGATTGGATGGTTGTGATTAGCTATTGGTCGATCTCGTGTTGAGTGACAGGTTGCCCCGCCCTCACGCCAGTAAACGCATCATCAGAGAAGAGAAGAGATGTCGCTGCAAGAGTCAGTTGAAGTCATTTAAATTAAAGATTACGATGCACATGAATATAAACAAAATAATGATGTGCATAGATTAATAATTTATAATAGATACAGCAATATTCCCCCCCAAAAAAAATCATGGTGATTTTAAATAGCCAAAGTCAGAAATACAGGCTTTTTTGGCTCTGAATGTCAAATCGTTATTATAATAGCGCATAAACAAGCTGTATTTCCAGCACAGATGTACAGTAGTTGTGGCGGTGTTGTTATGGGTTTTGGACCAGAATTGTTGATGATGATGATGTTGATGAATCTCTTTTCTTTTTTCTATTGACTATTTCTATTGACTATTGACTGTTCAGTGTTGTTTCGTACAGTAGCTGTTGTTGTTTTAGTGACGTCCAGGGAGTGTCTCGGGCCCGTCCCGTGGCTGTCATGTTTAATGTGGCTTCTTCTTCTGACTCCAGGCTGAACTGGCATAGCAAGACTTTCCTCATATCTTCTGAGCTTCTTCACGGCT
The DNA here is from genome assembly GCF_965113295.1 of Leuciscus leuciscus. Classification (NCBI taxonomy): domain Eukaryota; kingdom Metazoa; phylum Chordata; class Actinopteri; order Cypriniformes; family Leuciscidae; genus Leuciscus; species Leuciscus leuciscus. The sequence continues at coordinate 26,767,800 of NC_138724.1, read as the reverse complement.
GGGTGGAATTCCTGTCGGCCCTTTTCATTCGGTTTTTGTTTTTGTTTTGTTCTTATTTTTTTTCTTTCTTCCTCTCAGCTGTGGATTTTTCAATTATATGTTTAGGAGGGGTTATTTTCGACTTTGGTTGCTTCAGCCTTTTGCTTCAACAGTAAAGTTTACTTCGAGACCGGCTAATCCTGAGCTTTAAATGAGGAAAAAAGACTATTCTTCATAGTCAGCAAAAAAAAAAAAAAAATCATAGTGTGCTTGAGGGTCATTGTTTTGTGGATCTTTGTCTTCACTTGTAAAAACAAAAGTTCTTTATTGGCATCGATGGTTCCATTTGGAACCTTTAACATCCATGGAATCTTTCCATTCCACAGAAGGTTCTTTATAGTGGTGAAACGTTCTTTAGATTATATAACACGTGAGAAGCTTCTGTTGAAGAGAGCCACTTAAAAGTCTGCAGAAGGTTTTGCTCAAATACACTCACAATACAATATGAAACGCACGCTTTTTTCCGATCCAGACAGGTGGTCGTGTGCGAGCGCAGCTATTGGCTGAAGGCTCTGCTGATGTCACGCTTCACTGGTATTCAGAAGTGAAGTTCTGTGGAACATCAGCTCCGAGTCTCACATGAGCTCTTTTAAGTGTCACCTTATCTCGTGTTTACATGCGTTCTCTAATGTGACACAGAAAGGATTTTTTTGTTTGGCTGTTTTTGTGCCAGAACCTGCCAGGAACATGTTCAGGCCCGAAGTAGAAGGAAATAATACATTATGCTAAAAGAAATAATACATTATATATTGCTTAAAGAAAAATTTAGCTTTTTTTAAGGACTTTTAATATTTGAGAAATCTATTTTCCCCTCAAATTTTCATTTCTATAATGCACATTTTTTAAAATATTATTTAAATTGTGAAGTGTTCACTCAGATTTATAGTATATATTTTACTGCATTTAATTTAATATTTTATATATATATATATATATATATATACATACACACAAAAATCATTGCAAATAAATTACAATGATTATTACAATAAATTGTAATTATTTATTATTTTAATTTCAATATGTCATTTCATATTTAACTTAATGTGAAATCTAATGGATATATATTATACACACACACACACATAAGAAGATAATAAAAAATAAATATACTCTTCTTTGAGTTTGAGGTGAATATAAACCCTGACATGTTTCCTGTTGAAATGTGACGAGGTTTTGTTGTTTGCTATTTAAATTCATGTTTAATTTTGTAACATTTCTGCATTCACTAAATTAAATACTGAGTGTTCAGGTTAGATTTGTGAGTCTTTCTGTCAGCGGATCTGTGTCAGTGTTTACTCTGGGTTGCCATGACATAAATATGCATAATTTTATGAGTGCATAATAATACCAAACGAATCCTAAGTTTCTTGATTGCTAACTGTTACTCAGACTGACATTATTCTGGGAACACACAGCCTACTGTTATGTGTGTGTGTGTGTGTGTGTGTGTGTGTGTGTGTGTGTGTGTGTTTGGCTCTGGACAGAATCAGTGTCACATCCTGTCAAAGACACTGTTTTGGCCTCTACACACACACACACACACACACACACACACACGTCCCCTCCGTCACAGATAGAGTTACAGGGATGGTTTACCTTCTAATGGTGCTAAAGTAAACTGAAGTCCCGCACACAGACGTAGGATTGAGCAAATCTTCTCTTTTAAAGGTTCCTCAGAAGAAGAACATCATGAGTCAAACCTCAAATGTTTAAAGGGGTCGTTACATGGATTTTTTAAATTAATTCATTTAAATGAATTCATTTTAATATGTTCCTTGAGGTTAACTTGTGTTAATGAAGTTTTTTGCACACACAAAAAACAAACAAATATATGTGTGTGTGTGTGTGTGTGTGTGTGTGTGTGTGTGTGTGTGTGTGTATACACATATTTGTTTGTTTTTTTGTGCAAAAAGCTTTATTAACTTTATTCTGTTGCTCATCCTAAATGCTGATTGGATAATACACCGTTCCTGTTCAATAATATTCCTTGTTTTATTTATTATTATTAGTAGTAGTATTATTATTGTATATTTTCTGTTTGTATGGATGCACCAATTTAACAATTTTGATTGATGAGCTGATCATTATTGTCATGTTATGGCTAATAATCACCAATAAATTGCCAATATTCAAGACCTATGCTTTTTTTTCTCTAAAAATAAATAAATCAAGGGTTAAATGCTGTAATCTTGCTTTACAACTTTTTAAAGTTAGCCTAGTGCTAGTTTATGGCAAAAATCCCCCCAAAAATATGAAAACGAGATTCCACAATGAAAATATATACAATATCAGCAGATTAAATGTGAACGAAAACAATAAAGAAAAATGAATAAAAAAATATCTCTAATATTTGATTCCCATATATTGTAACTGTTTTTTTGTTTCATATTTTTGTCTTCATTTGTAGTCATATTTGCATAATTTTTTTGTTCATGTAGTATTTTTGTATTGTACATCCATATTCAATATTTATAGTATGTGTAATTGTTTTACTTCTATATCTGATTTTAGTAACCGGTGTGTGTGTGCGATGATGCTCTTTCGCTGCTCATCCCGATCTCGGTCCTGTTGTCCTGTTGTTGCTCGGTAACGGGGATTAAATATAGTCGGTGCTCTTTAAGTTTTTCCATCGCTTCCATCCAAAGCCTTTCTCTCTCTCTCTGCTGTTCTCCAGTGAGCGCATGGAAAACATTCTTCATGCGGGACAAGCGGCTGTTGTCATAGGCAAAGGCCAGTCGCTCTCTGAGTCACACACACACACACACACACACACACATACGCGCGCTCAGATTCAGTGACCCCGTGGAGAACTTCACACCTTCTCCATACAGAAGGTTCCCACTGTTCCTCAGAAACGCACACAAACACACACAATGAGAACAGAGCGAGCTTCTGTTCTGCTCAAGTGTACGTGGAGGTTTCTATAGGCAGCGCCGGGTCCTCTGGGAGCCGCTCACTCTTTTCCCCCAAACTTGGCCTGAAAACACACGTTTTATCAGTGGTAAATCTCTGTTAGCATGTGGTCTGGATGATTTTTGCAGTAGCATATCGCTTGCAGAATCCTAGACATGTTAGAGAAGCTACTTTTAAAGTAGCTAAACAGCTGCACTTTTAAGTTTTGGACGATATTGAAGAAAAAAATGTATATGTTAAATAATGTGATGTTCGATTTATGCGATACGATAATGCTTTAAGTGTGTTAAAACTAAATTATATTTAAATATAGGCTATTTAAAGACTGAAAATTATATAACCAATGTATTTATATCCCATTCTATCTGGGAAAAGGAAGCATCATTACAACTTCTGAACATCAGTGTTTTAGCATTGCATAAAAAGTAATGTCACAAATTTGACCCTGTCATTTTAACATCACTGTAAACAAACACTTTTTGCTCAACTTGGTAATATATCAACCTCAAAACTTAACAATTAAGAACATCCAGGTACACACAAACTAGGGGTGATTTTATTCTATCTTTGTTATTAAAAATAGGTACAAAAAGGTACATTACAAACAATAGGACAAGTGCAATAAAACAAAGGTAGACATGAAATAAACAGTGCTTTTAGTTGTTTAGGAAGGCCTATATTAGATTTAACAGTAGCATTCAAGTAAGAAACAATACAGAAAGAATATCAGAGTTCACATCACAACTATAACGATAACGGCACAGAGAAACAACATCATTAGAGTGACTTTCAGAACGATTTTTTCCAGCTGTTGAACCATAAAAACATTGACAGCCAATCAGAATCCATCCTGCTTTAAAGGGGTCATCGGATGGCCATTTTCCACAAGTTGGGATGATTCTTTAGGGTCTTCGTGTAAAGTTTGTCCTCAAAGGGGTCATGAACTGTTTAAAAAAAAAATTATATTGTTGTCTGAGGTCAACTTATGACGTTCGCTTGCTTTTTACATTCAAAAACATCAAAATGATTAAGTATAGGCTATTTTCTGCCCTGGTTTTGAGCCTAGCTCCTGAAACGCTCGGTTTTTATGGGCGAGCCGCATTGAAGACTTGGAAGTAAACGCCCACTGCTATGATTGGATAACAGTTTTGCATATTATAATGAGTTTCATGTAATGCGCGAATCGGTGGGCGGGGCTGTTGAAGTAGGCGTTGATCTTCTTCTGCGGAGACGGGGTTTGATACCCTTTGACTCTTTGAAAAACCTGTTGTTCGCTGTGCCTGGTGTCAATAAAAGCTTTTATTGGACGAACAAGGAAGTTTTCAGTTCTGAAACTTACAGGATATTCTTATAGTATGATGAAGACCTCTTATATGTCAAAAGCTCAAGGAAATTTTGATTTCTCAGTTCATCTCCCCTTTAAAACAACACCCTTTTTACCTCCTCAAAAACAGCTCTGACCCGTTTTGGTTTCGACACAAGACATGTAAAGTGTTGCCATGGCAACCTCTCTCGCAGAAAGTATACAAATGGCTGAGGGGGAAATATGCTAATACGAGAAATATGCTAATACGGGACAGTCCGTCAGTGGTCGTGGGCGGAGCTGATGTCTGCAATATGACATCAAATTGCTCAGAAAATCCAAACGGCTTAATTATTGAGAGTGTTTAGGCTTTTTGAGGATTAAAAAAAATATTTTTTGATTGTATGGTGGTTGTGTCCACACACTGCAAAGACACATTTATATGCAAACACCATATAAAAGTGAATTTTGCATCCGATGACCCCTTTAGAGAGCTCGAGCGTTTAAAGTGACCGACGACAAAACCGCAGCGATATCGTCCGCTAGTGTGAACGCTATTATAGTTATCTTCATAGTTATCGCTCTCGGTGTGAACCGGCCTTATCTCGGCTCGCTTAATACAGTTTGAAGTGGTGATGTAGAGGTCTGTCAGTGTCATGCTATACCGCTACCGATAAAATAGCGTATTATTGGAACAGCTACAGTATTTTGAAAACACATGTTAAAAAGTGTAGTTGAGTTAGTAATGCTTCTGTTTCTCTACAGCATTGATTTCATCCTGCACATGTATGTGTACAGTAACACTTCCAGCATGTAAACGCTTCGCTGGATAATTATTGTTTTGCCTGCAGCTGATGGCAGCTGTGTCTCACTGAAACTCTGGGACATGGAAACATAGATTTCCCATCATGCAATATGACACTGGCTCCAGCAGTGTTGTAAAGTTGATGTCATGATGAGTGTCAATAGAGTTACTCAGACTCAGCTGATAAGGGTGACGACATCACATTGTGTTCATTCTTTTACATTACATATGAGTGTTTGTAATCTAAGGTCAAAGGTTAAGGGCAGTGTTTTCTGTTTGAGGAATACATGAACAGACTGGAATAATGTATTAGTAGTGATGCACAATATATCAGTATTGGCCAATATTAGCATTAATGAAACTGATAAGCATTATGCTTGAATTACTTAAACTTTTACAAATATGTTTAATACCTGTGTATCAGGATAGTCTTAGTCAGTGTTATTCATTTATTTATATATGTACTATTATAGTTTTTGTTAATGTAATTTGGTATTAAATTATATATTTTTAGATATATAGATTCAGTATCGATATGTTTAGAAAAATCTATATTTTTGACAAAACTACATTGCATTTAGTTTATTATTTCAGATGCCTTTTTAAAAGACTACAATTGACATATATATATATATATATATATATAGCCTATATATATAATATTTAAAATTCAACCTGCCAAAGTGGCTAGTAGGAGTGACAATATGCAATACATAGAGATGAAATATAGAGTATGTATGTAGAGATGAAATATCTATATATTGTATATAGAGATGAAATAGATTTTCTCTTTTTCTCCTCAGGCCTGTATTGATGAGAACGCAGACATGGTTCAGTTTCTGGTGGAGAGCGGCAGTGACGTGAACAGAGGAGACAACGAAGGCTGGACGCCCCTCCACGCTGCGGCCTCCTGCGGTTTCATCCAGATCACAAAGTCAGTAACTCTTCTCCACGACCTAGTGAGCTGCCTACTAAGACGACATGATGCTGCCTTTCATATTGTATCCAAAGTATTGATAAAAGTCGCTACATCTAATTGAAAAGGCACCTAATGCGTCAAATCTAGTGAGTTGAGTCTTGACAGTTTAAAGTTTACCGGGTTTCTTTCTGTGTACCTGTTGCAGGTACTTGATCGAGCACGGCGCACACGTGGGAGCGGTGAACAGCGAGGGAGAACTTCCTCTCGACGTCGCTACGGAGGACGTCATGGCGAGACTGCTGAAAGCAGAGATTAAAAAACAGGGTGAGAGAGAAAACGCCTAGAACAGAGAGAGATGGAGTAAACGAGGGAATGTGAGATTGTAGAACAACAAAGAAACGCTCTCACCAGTGCTGTTATTGTTTACTAATCTATCAAAAATCATTTTCGGTAATGGCAATGAAGCTGAAATAAGATTAAATACTATATATTAAATGAATATTCTTAAATATTACATTACATTTTTTTACATTATATTAATATTAAACTTAAACTTAAAACTAGGGCTGCAAGATATTGGTAAAAACTGTGATATGTTCGTTTTTTGCGATTTATATATTGCGATATGAAAACAGTTTCACCAGATTATTAGCTCTATTTGGTAAGAATGAATAATTCTAGAACGATTGGGGTGATTTCGTTTGCGAGTTAATCTGCATAGAAAATAAGACAATAAATACAATAGAACAAAGATGCAAATGAAATAAAAAGCTTTGTTTTTCAGGTTAGTCTAACAGTATTCAGGTACAGAAATTGAATAATCAAATGTTAAATAACACTGCATAGTCTTCACTGTATAAATTAAACATTATTTATCTTTGTTAAAGCTACAAAAGTGATTTTCTATGTATTTTGTTGTTTGATTAACACTAATGACAGACAGGAGCAGGTATATTAGGCTGCTGTCACTTTAAACGCACACTGAGGTGCCTTAAAACGCACAGAATTATTCAGTGTGTTGACATAATTTCCACTGAAACAGGAAGACAGGGCGGGACAGGGACAGGGCATATCGAACAGCTCCTCCCCTTTTTTTAAATAGCCAATAGCGTTTCATTTATATCTCGGCCAGAGCTGTTGAGCACGATAAAGCCGCAGTTTCCTAATCTCTATCGTTTCTCCTCCTAATCTCCACATCGCTTTAAAATACAGCATTCTGTTTAGAATTCAATTGGGTCCAATACGTTTTGTGGTCTGCGATGACTTGATCACATGATCCGCTCTGTGATATCGTGTCTCTGGACCGATGCTGCGACGGTTCGCGTGACACTAATGTAAAACCAGACTTCATTTGCATATTTACACAGTCTGAATCGTTCCCTATTCCCTATATAGTGCACTATGTGTCATTCACCATGTAGAAAACGGTAAATATGTGAACAAGTGACTGATTTCAGCCGCGGCTTCAGCATCTGTTTATAGTGTAAACTTCAATTTTGATTTCATGTGGACTTTAAGAGTTAATGCACGGATCCAATACAATGATACACATCCGTTTTCTTTCTCAGTTGTTAACGTTCACATAAGCGACTGCACGTTTGCTGTGTAAGCATTAATCCTGAAAATAGATTTAGATATAATAAATATAATTTCTTTCTTATTTTCTTTCGATTTTTGATTAAGCAATGCAATATTTCTTTGTGAGGTTAGCAGGTTTCCATTTGAACAAATATAGGTTCACATTATCCGTCTAAAACACTCCATCTGTCTGATCTTGACCTGCTGTGTCTGATCCCATTAAAACCTTAGTCGACACACAAACTCTCACAGAAGCTCATTATAGATGTGTGCATGTGTGTGTGTGTTTATAGGATGTTTGGTTTTAACAGTAACAGCATGTGAATTTCCCACATCAAAAACTCCATTATAAATGCTGGAGCTGTGCAGAGATTTTATAAACTTCCTTCTGTGTGTAAATGTGTCCTTGGGTCCTTAAAGTCGACACGAAACGCAAGTTGTGATAGTCCTTTCTTCAGTTTTGAGACGTACTGAGTGAGACGGCTTCTTGAAGGGCGGGACTTGATTTTGTTCATGGGGAATTGATTGGATGGTTGTGGTTTGCTATTGGTGGATCTCATGTGAGTGACAGGTTGCCCCGCCCTCGTCACCAGAGAAGTTATTTTGATTCAAGATTACGAGGCACATGAATTTGAAAAAAAAATGATGTGCACTGATGAATAATCTATAATAGACACTGCAATATTCCATAAAAAAACAAGAATTGACCCTTCGCAGTTTGATTGACAGGCGATCTGACCTATCATAATCCGCCATCCGCCGAATCCGCCATTTTTGTCCGACAAAGCAGTCAGGAGAACGTTGGAGGATTTGAACTTGAAAAACGAAGTGTACTGACGTCTTCTGCGGTTAAAACAACATTCCTTATGTTCATTCATGTTTATTTGATGCTATAAATGAACTAGAAGGAAGAGATGATCGGTTCACGAGCAGCTTTAACTGAGCGATCTGTCAGACACATTAAAGAGCCACAAAACGGTATTTACTGTTTAAATTTCTTTAAAAAATGACCAAATTTGAAAGATGAGACTTGATTCATATCAAAAGTGACCTGGCCTGTCCTGTCTGTCAGTGTGTTGTGCTCCGCGATGTGTGTTTCACTGCGTGAGAACATGGTGTGGCGTGAGAGAGGCGTGGCTTGTCGGACATAGCAACAGTAACTAAAGGGGGCGGGTCTTTGCGAACAGTCAATTGTCCATTTTGATTTCATGGTGACTTTAAGAACCAAACGAGACCTTTATCACACTTCCTCCTGTAATTTATATTAATATCATACACTGAATCTTTAAAAATGGCCTGTGCTTTCTGAGAACGATTATAATCCTGGTTTGAATGATGGTTTTCAGGTATTGATGTGGACCAGGCCAGGAGAGAGGAGGAGCGAGTGATGCTCCAGGATGCCATGGCCGTGTTGGCGGGCAGTGGCTCTCTGGTCCCTCATCTGAACACTCAGGCCACCGCACTGCACGTCGCCGCTGCTAAAGGATACATCGAGGTGTTGAAGTGAGTGCTCGTTTCACTAAGACACTGCAAAAGTGGAACTGCGGCAGTTTTTAAACCGAGATTGGTGAACATTAAATAAAACATTAAATATCTAGTGATTTGCCTCACCCTCTCCAAAGTTTTCTGATTCTTTGATACGTTCTACTGTATATGGAACTTACAGCAACACAAACATATTGTTGGGAATGTGCAAAATAATGAAAAATTGTTTCCTCAAAACTGTCTAAATACACTGATGTTCAAAAGTTTGTCATCTGTAAGATTTTTAAAAATGTTTTTAAAATAAGTATTTTATGTTCACGAAAGCTGCATTTATTTGATCAAAAATGCAGTAAAAACAGTAATATTGCAAAATATGACTACAAATTAAAATATATTTTTTTATATTTGAATGTATGTTAGAATGTAATTTATTCCTGTGATCAAAGCTGAATTTTCAGCATCATTACTTCAGTGTCACATGATCCTTCAGAAATCATTCTAATATGAGGATTTGCTGCTGAAATTTTGAATGTCATATTTTTATGGAAGCTGTGATACATTTTTCGGGATTCTTTGATGAACAGAAAGTTCAAAAGAACAGTAATTATTTGATGCTTGATGAACATTATGAATGTCTTTACTGTCTTAGTTTTGTTCATACAACTAGCAAATCAGAAAGACTATCTTCCTGTGAGCGAATCATGAGATTGTGTGTCCCTGAAGTTAGTGAAACGGCCAAAATCAATTACTGATGATGAATTTTTAAATATTAATTCAGAATGGTTTGAGAAAGCTTCATCAAGTATCTGATGTTTTCCCAGCCGTCCTTTCGAAGCCTTTAAGTCTTTATCTGTGTCTGTGCATTAGGGTGCTGTTGAAGTGTGCGATAGATGTGGACAGTCGGGACAGTGATGGTTGGACGGCTTTCCACGCGGCGGCTCACTGGGGTCAGGAAGAGGCTTGCAGTCTATTGGCTGAACACATGTGTGACATGCGCGCCGTCAATAATGTGGTACAGACTGGTTCATTTTGCCATAATGACATGCTAAGTGTGCATAATGCTGCTTAGTGAATACATCAATATCACATATAATGATTCCAGAGAGCCATGAAAAGTATAGACTTCAAAGCATTGTGTATTTGTGCATCGCAGGGCCAAACTGCGCTCGACGTAGCCGATGAGAACATCGTCGATAACTTGGAGGAACTGCAGAAGAAGCAAAACGCTGTGAGTTTGCATATGTGTTTATATGTACGCTATCTTATCAGCTGTCTGGTTAATGTTCAAAGACCGCTTTCAGTCCAAGCAAATGAGCAGATATCTTCGTCGCATGAACATCCAAAAACAACAGTGTGTGTGTGTGTGTGCTGTACAGAGCCAACGTCATCAAACACACCTCACAACTATATTCAGTATGAGGATTTTTCAAGGAATAAATGTTGAAATAATGAAATAAAATGATTAGGCACAGTGTGAGTTCTAGAATATGAATGTGACTGTATTAGTAAGAGCTGTTGTTGATGTGTTTAACTCCTCAAGATGCGTTCAGAGCTACAGAAGATCAAGGCACCCGTCATTGAGACCAGCCCACCCGTTTCCGTGGCACCAGCTCGCCCTCGCAGGTAAACAGCACACACTGTCCAATCACGTGTCTGCATGGGAACACGTCACTTCCTGTGTGCTGAAACCCAGGATCATTCACCACCATCGTTTCTATTTTGAGTGATGAAGCAAGTGAATCATTGAATCAGAGATTTGAGTCAACAGCTGATTCATCCGTTTGTCCGTCATCACAAATATATTGTGAATGTTCAGTACTTCACCCAGGCTCAGAGTATGTCACATGACATGGTCTCAGCTCTCGCTGATTGGCTGATTTGCTGTGGCTATATTGTAAATTTGTGATGATTTGATTGGAATTTTGAAGTGAAAAAATATAACATAATCAGTATTATTTTAGTAACGTTGAGATACTGTTATAGTTTCTATTAATATTTTGAAATAGTTGTTATTTTTATATTTTCCATTTTCATCTTGACTATATTTGTTGTAATTTTGGTGTGTGTGTTTTTGTTGTTGTTGTTGCTATTTTTTAACATGTCTATATAGATTTCATTCATTTTTATGTTTTTTACTTTTTTTATTGTTTTATTTGAATTTTGAAGTTAAAAAATATATTTAATGTGATATAAAATAATATATTAATCAGTATTATTTTAGTAATATTGAGATACTATTATAATTTCTATATTTTCCATTTTAGTTTAAAGTTTTAGTCCTTTTATTGAGTTTATAGAGTTTTCTTTTTTTTAAATATGTCCATATAATTTTTTTGTTGTTGTTTTTTTAGTTTTAGCTCTCATTGATTGGCTGATTTGCTGTGGTTATATTTGACATTTTTAATGATTTATTTGAATTTTAAAGTGAAAAAATATATTTGGAAAATAATATAATATAATAATCAGTATTATTTTAGTAATATTGAGATACTATTATAGAGTCTAATAATATTTTGTATTGTTTTTTTTTTTTAATTTTTCCCATTTTAACAAAGTTTTAGTAATTTCTTTTTTTAGTATGTCCATATAGTTTTAATGAATAGTGATTTGAGTTTTAGCTCTGACTGATTAGCATGTCCCCCACAGGACGTCCATCTCTCGTATGAGCAGCAGAGAGAAGATCACCCTGCATGAGCGAGAGAAGCTTGCTCCGCCCACTCTTCAGACTCCGCCCACAGAAGAGGAGGAAGACGAGTCGACGCGCACAGCTGGTCAATCCAAACCCTCCAGCAGCTCCAGTTCAGAAGAAGAGAGCGAATCAGAGAGCGACGCAGAGTCAGGTGACCAGACCCCGCCCATTTTTATTCTCTAAATCAAAAATGTGTTACTAAATGACATTAGCTAACTGATGATGTTTGTGCGTATCTTTTCAGAAAAAGCAAAAACTCGAGAACTGATCAACAACTTGAACAACAAACGCAATGCAGCGACCGTAGCGAGCTCTGTGACCAGCACTGCCCTCAACCAGGTTAAAAAGGTGACCAAATCAGAACTGGGTCTTGAGTTTTCCCAAAATTCTCTTTCTTTCAGCCAATATGGACTAAATTTGACAAATTTATGGGTTTCCATATCAACTCATTAATGTTGGTTTTCTGAACGCTGGTCACATTTTCTGTAGCACGAGTGCTAATATGTACTAAAATATCAGTGCTAATATATACTGACAAATAAACCGATATGGCCACCGATAGGCAATTCAGCAGCCAAAAATTATCATCTGAATAACTGATGATAATAAAATTATCAGTAATAAAACCCAATAATTGTTGTGGCTGTATTTAACCATTTAAAAAAAAAATCATTTTGAAGTGAAAAAAATATAATATAATATAATCAGTGTTATTTTAGTTTCATTGAGATGCTATATAGTTTTTATAAATATTTTGAATAGTTTTTTAGCTTTTAAATAGTTATCATTTTAAATTTAACTAAAGTTTTAGTAATTTTGTTTGTTTTTGTTATTTTTAGTAAAAAAAAAAAAGAAGTTTTTATTCTTTTTATTTTGCGAACATATTTTTTTATTGAATTTTACAACACATTTAACAAAAGTACATAACATACACTTAAGTACAAACACAACTTACTCAAATCCCTCCCCCTCCACAATAACCCTGGCAGTCGATAAAAAAAAAATATATATATATATATAATAATAACAGTATAATATTTCAGTATAATAAAGAGTGCTCTGCTTTTAGGCCGAACCCGTTCGAGCGCCGGTGACCGAGGCTCCAGGCTCCTGGAGAACGTCTCTGCGTAAAGCGGGAAGTTCTGTGACGCTGGGCTCGGCCGGGGCCTCTGATCCGACCACTGAGGCCCTCAAGGACCCCGAGACGAAACTGGGAATGACACGCTCTGCATCCAGTCCCAGACTGAGCTCTGAAACTGAAAATAAGGTAACACTCACACATAGACTGTATGGATGCCGGATGCACAAAATCTTGACATTAAACCACAGTAATGTCACTGTAATTATATCAAAATCGAATTACTTTAGCTGGAAATTCAATACAAAAGATGTGATGTGCTGGAAGAGCGCTGGACTCTTGCATTGCCAATATATCTTGACCAAAAATGTATGCACCGCTTGATGGAAATAAATGTTGTGATGTTATATCCATCAAGAGGAGCATCAATATTTGGTCAAGATATTGTATTGACAATGCAAGAGTCCAGCGCTCTGTAAAGTCTCCTCCAGCACATCCCAAAGACTTTCAGTGAGTTTAAGATCTGGAGACGATTCATGTGTGAAAATGATGAAAGGCTACACACTCCATCAATTAGAGTTAAGGCCAATTTATACTTCTGCGTCGGGTGCGCGTAGAAGGTACGGCGTAGCATACGCATTGACGTGTACCATACGTCGTACCCTTCGCCGTACCCTGACGCGCACCTCCTCCTACACTCTGCACCGCCCGCCCGCCATTTTTAAATTCCGAAGATCAGTGAAGAGCCATGGAAATAGACCAGGTGACCGAGAGATTGCTTGAAGAAGTATGCAAAAAAAAAAAAAAAAAAAAATTTCCTTTCCCTTTGAAACATCACTTATCAGGCTTATGCTACTCTGAATAATACCTGAACTTCGTATTTTGAGCACTTCCTGCGTTGTTGTTGCTTTTGCCTCTTTATGATGACTCGCTGAATTTAGTCCTAATTTGTAAGTCGCTTTGGATAAGGGCGTCTGCTAAATGACTAAATGTAAATGTAAATGTAAGAAGTGTGGAAATACAGCCATCTGTATGACTCCTTCAGTCGCCATTGCTCGTAGAAACCTAAACTCAAAACAGCCGCGAGGAATGTAAACACAGTGGAACTGGAACATTAAAACCCACCCACGCCAACTAGCGTTTCGGCTGTGTAACTGCACATCAACACAGACATTCGCAGAAGTATAAATGCTCACGACGGCGTCGCCTATGTGCGTACCCTACGACGTACACTACGGCGTACCCTCGACGCAGAAGTATAAATTGGCCTTTAGAAGAACTGTTGCCAAACATATAACATGCTAGAAACATAATAATCACTGCAATAATGATCCAATCACACACTCTTAAGCATTTGCCTGTTTAAATCCAGCTACTTTGTTTAGGCCATGCAGTGTATAAATTAATTTAAATGTATTTTGTAAATATTTAAAGGTCCCATATTGTACACCTTTTTGAAGTTTTATTTTTAGGTTTTGATGTCCTTAAGAATATATATTTGCAGTATCTCAATATATTTTTACAGCTCCTATCTCAGGAGCTCTGCCAAGAACAGGTCGATTTTGGCCTGTCTGCTTAATATTCATGAGCCTCTCTTCTGATTGGCCTGTTGCTTTCTGAGTGACCCATCATTTCATAGCCACTAGACCTCTGCTATAATGAAAAAAGCCAGGCAATTTCAGTTTTGGCGATATGGGACCTTTAATATATGTTTTGTCGTCTCAAAATGATGTTATTTCCTATGTTCAGGAGCCCAGGTTGGCCCGTGTGCAGCCCACCCCGTCCAGGCGCTTGTTCAGCATCAGCGACACCAGCACCAGCACCAACCCCGACAACTCCAGCAGGTGAGCCACACAACACACACACAACATCTCCTGTGTTTACGCTTTTCCGAGCTCATCCATCATCCTGTGTGTGTGTGTAGCTTGTTGAGCCGGAGCTCTTCGTACACACGCCGATTGAACAGCCAATCCACCGGAGAAGTGTCGGGTCAAAACCCCTCGTTACCTCGTAGCTCATCTTATGGAAGGAAACTTGATGACCCTTCAGTGACCTCTGTAACCACGGGAACCTCTGGACTCAGTCGCCTCAATAGTCTTCTGGCTCAGAGGTTCGTGTGTCTCTGATCGTGCGTGATGTGAGCGCGTCTTTTGCATTGGTCTGATCTGGCGTCTCTCTCATAGGTCGGCTCAGGAAGAGGCTGAGAAGAAGGAGCCCGTCTCCAATTCTGTGCCCACGACAACCACATCAGGCGAGCCAGAGACCAAACAGAGACGCAAGTGAGTGTGTGATGATTTATACACCACAGAGTGATAATAAACCTTTTATCCTGCTGGAAAAAACACATCTTACTTGCCTTGACCCATTTCATTTCTTAAAACACTGAACGGTACACTGGCTGGCCCCAAAAAAAGGATTTAAACAGGCAAATGCTTAACTCTATGACTGGATCATTTTTGCA
The DNA here is from genome assembly GCF_965113295.1 of Leuciscus leuciscus. Lineage (NCBI taxonomy): Eukaryota > Metazoa > Chordata > Actinopteri > Cypriniformes > Leuciscidae > Leuciscus > Leuciscus leuciscus. Next base: position 26,752,527 of record NC_138724.1, on the reverse strand, counting down.
GTGATTATTATGTTTCTAGCATGTTATATGTTTGGCAATAGATCCTCTAACTCTAATTGATGGAGTGTGTAGCTTTTCATCTCTTAAACAACCATGTCTGAAGACACATGGCCATATTCCAGGATGACAATGTCCAGATTCCTCAGGCTCAGATTGTGAAAGAATGGTTGTGAGGATCATGAAGAATCATTGTCACACATGAATCGTCTCCTCTGAGTCCAGATGTTAAATTCACTGAAAGTCTTTGGGATGTGCTGGAGGAGACTTTACAGAGCGCTGGACTCTTGCGTTTGTCAATACAAGATCTTGACCAAATATTGATGCACCTCTTGATTGAAATGACATCACAACATTTATTTCCATCAAGAGGTTCATACATTTTTGGTCAAGATCTTGTATTGACAAACGCAAGAGTCCAGCGCTCTGTAAAGTCTCCTCCAGTACATCCTAAAGACTTTTGGGGAAGAACATCAGTTGCGCTTGTCACCCTCTCAAGTTGTATTTACCACTGGGAAGCTCCGGGATAATTCTAATACCCAAGTTCCCGAGTTGGACGCGCCATAAACATTAAACATGGCGGACGGGAGAACGATTGCTGCTGTGGCTGCTATTCTTTACTAGTTTTTCCCACAGCTGCCTTGTCTCGTCATTAAAGTAGTGCAGATCTACATATATGAATAATCATTCAAAGCTTATTGTATGTTTTTTTTTTATACACACTGAAAATAGCCTGTATTTGATTGAAATTCCAGAACTGTCAGCAAGCGGTGAATGTTTATATGGTTGTAGTGTTGTCACGATACCAAAATTATTGTTTCGATACCGATACCAAGTCAAGTATTGCGATTTCGATACTTTTTCAATACTTTTCCTGAAAAGGGAGAAACACTCTCAAATATCATTGCTGTGCTTTATTTTAAAACCGGGACAACATTCTAATCATATAACACACTAATATGAACATATGAACAGCAGATATATTAAACATTTGAACAAAATATGAAATATCAAAATATAAAAAATAAATTAGAGCAATGACATTCAAGGTAAATTTTTTTTAAATTTAGCAGCATTATCTCATTTATCATAAGAAACATAAGAGCTTTATCTTGATTCTGAACTTTGAATAAAAATATGAACAGCGATTATATTAAACAATGTTTAATATTGGTAACATATGATAAGCCTCATTGGTGATATATTTGACATGTGGGGAGAGAGTTGTGGAAGGCCTATACTTCATGTTAAACATAAATATATAGCAATAGCAGCAAAGACAACGTCGGCAGTGTTGACGGCAAAATAGGCTACAGAATAATTTGTTCTGTATTGAGAGGTGCAATATTTGAAAATCGATAATATTTTTTTTAATTACATTTATTGTATTTCTGTCAAAACTTTCAAACATCAAAATGTCATTTATTAATATGTATTCGTGTCAAAATGACATAGAAACATCTTTTCCTATTCTATTTTGCCTGGAAACGCTTCCAACAGGCTTGCGTGTCGCGTGAAAAATAGGCGTCGGTTCTATTTGTAGCATACACGCGTTTTCCGCGCGTCTCGAGCTGCGCCCAGACGCGTGTGTCACACAGGCAGTTAACATGGGAGCCGAAATAAAAACGGACACGACACGCAGACAGTGTGTCGCCGGCCTTACAAATCTTGAACGCAGTCATTCTTAGAAGTATCGATACTAATAAATTAAGGAATCGTGACGTTTTTAATTTCCAATTTACTTTTGAAGTATCGGTGCACCGTGCAACAGAGCAAGGTAGGCAACGTACTTCCATATGTCACTCCTCGCGTCATCTTTTTCTACGAGTCGTGGACCACTTGTGCTCGCACATGCAGCCATCTCGCTGTAGTGTTTTGTCACATGACACTGACAGCGGCAGGTTCTTTGCTGCGTGCGTCAGGAAAAAAACACAGACGTCCATAGGGAGGCGTTTTTGGGGGTTTTTTTTAAGTATCAATACTGAAAAATTTAGGTATCGTGACGTTTTTTAATTTCCGAGTATCGCGATACTTTTGAAGTATCGGTACACCGTGCAACACTATATGGTTGTCAATAAATGGAATGCGAAATATCAATTTGGCTTTAATAAGATTTTCCAAATAAATGGGCAAGAATAAAGCTGGTGTTGTCCATGATTCCTGTTCTTTCCCGACAACAAAGTGCTTGAATGCGACGAGCTTGTAATCACAACTCGGAAGTGGGAAGTTGGATATTTTTCCGATAGCACGTGGAGGCAGCATTAGATCAGTTTGGGCCAGCTACAAGATAGTTTTAGCTACATTTTCATTGTTTTCATTTGCTGAAGCTTGAGTTTGTATGTGTGTGTAGGTCCTATCTGACTCCAGTGCGTGACGAGGAAGCGGAAGCTCAAAGAAAAGCCCGATCCAGACATGCCCGTCAGTCCAGACGCTCCACACAGGTCAGCCTTATGACCTTCAGTCCAGTGCTGTTTTTGTTCACAAATATTTTAAATGGTTTTCGTTAAAGGTGTAGTGTGTGATTTTTAGCGGCATCTAGTGGTCAGGTTGCGAATTGCAACCATCAGAAGTTACGGTTGCCGACAGGAAGTGATGTCGTCGTCTGAGACAGCAGAGAGTAGCCAGTTAAACAATGAGGTTTCTTTACAAAGATAAATTATGCAATTATATTTACTTAATTATTAAAACGGTATATTATTGTTACCTGTTCATCATTGTGTCAGTGTTTTATTGGCTGACTTTAGCTCGCTTCTTTGCACGAAGAACAACATAGTGACGAAACGCGTTTGTCCGTTCAGGGCCACTGTAGAAACATGTCAATGTAAGGGGACCCGCAGTGTGTGTAAATAGAAATGGCTCATTCTAAGGTAATAAAAACATAACGCTTCATTATGTAAGGTCTTTATACACCACTGAGAACATAGTTATGGATATGATATTGCATTTCTGTCAACAGATCCTCCTAAATATTACACAATGCACCTTTAATTAAAATAACATGACATAAAATATAAATATTAGATGAAAAATGTTAAAGAAAATTAGAAATGTTGCCTTTGATTGATGTATTTGACATGTAAAGCAACCAACCACAGTTCAGTTCGTTTTTACATAATATTTAGCAACAGATAAATCTGAAATCATAATGATAGCTCTACCTATCGATGCTTCCTCAGAAGTGCTCATAGTAGCAGCCTGGGAAATGTCATGTGGAATATGTATTAAACAGTCAGTGGGCGGTGTGTGTCTAAGGCTATGTGACCTTTAACCCTGAACTTTGACCTTGACTCAGGGAAAACATTTGTGTAGAGCAGTTTCATTTACTCGCAGCTGGAGTCCTGACATCTCCGTGTGACTGTTGTGTTTGCTCTTCAGGGAGTTACTCTCACAGACCTGCAGGAAGCGGAGAAGACAATGAAGACGGAAAACAAGGGAAAGGAGAAGAAAGAAGAGGAGGAGAAAGAAGGGAAGCAAAAGAAGGCAGAGGAAGGGGTGAGAAAGGTTGAGTTTGATCCAAATATCTGTTTGTTCTGCACTCGGAGAACTCGCTGAGAAACCAGGCAGACATATTAAAGGTTAAAGGTCAATTGTGTCACATTTTTGGATGTTATATTACTTTCTCAAACTGGACAATAACTTAATTGATGTGTGTACAGTAGCTGAGGGGGGGAATGTTTGAGAAACCTGTTTGGAAACAATAATTAGCAGTGGTTTATAAGTAATTTATGTATATATAATGAGTGTGTGTGTGTAAGTAAATGTATTTATGTTAATATGTAGTATTTATTCATATATTAATAATAACTTTTAATTTATATTTATATATATATATATATTGTAAAAAAAATGTATTTTTTTTTTTTCTGCACAAATTGTTTAGTAGTTATTAAGAATATTTGAATTTGGTGATCTTACCTAAATGTATATTTTAATCAAAGCAGATTTTGTAAGTGTGTGTGTGACCTTGTAGAGTTAGTGTAAGGGGAGAGAATATACAGTTTGTACAGTATAAAAAACATTATGTCTATGGAAAGTCCCCATATGAAAACACAACGTGTGTGTGTGTGTGTGTGTGTGTGTGTGCAGGAGGTGAGCTGGCGCTCTCGTATCGCTAACCTGCAGAAGTCGGATTTACTGGGACTCACACACCCCCCTGGTGCTCCACGTCCTGACCGACAAGGTGACCTTTCACCTTTAACCCCGCATCACTGGATGTCATTACACAACACTGATATGTTTGGGTATCTCTCTCTGTAACACTTCTTCTACATTGTGTGTGTGTCAGATGCAGACAGCGCAGCCGCAGACAGTGAGGAGCGAGCGAGGGAGCGCAGGAGAGCCAGAGCGAGGAGGAGAGGAAAAACTGGAGAGGTGATGAAGATGAGGACATGTGATCAAAACTGGAGATCAAGAAATAGATTCTGGATTTAAATGTTTACTTCTGTATCTTCAGGGCGATGACTATGATCCCAGTGGAGAGGAGGAGAGTAGTGGTGGGCGGGACCCACAGGTCTGACCAATCAGCATGCACTTTTAATTGATTGACAGTGATGGGGAAAAAAAAGATATAATATTTAATGCATGTTTTTTAATATATAATATGTATACAATATATTTTAATATAATGAATGCATGTTTTTAATTGATTAAAAGTAATAGCACTTCATGAGGGGAAAATATATTTGATATTACTGATTTAAAATCTATAAATGCATTTTATTATATGTATATACTTTAGACTGATTAGTAGTCTTCATATATTCGAAAATATAATTATAAAATACTATTTAAAAATATAATATTAATGTGTTCTTGTATATTAATGAATTAAGTGTCTTTTTTTTTTAATTGTATGGATTTTATGGTTTTTTTTGCTCTCCCTCATGCAGACAGACAGACACGTGAGCAGCAGGTATGAGTCTGACCTTTGACCTTTCACTTTGTTTGATGATGTCAGCATGCGTCCTCATTCTGTCTGTCTGTCTTGTCTTCCTCTCAGGTTTGATTCAGGCTTGAATGACTGTATCGTCACGAGAGGATCGGAGTCCCGGGACTTTAAGAAGGTATGGAGGGGTTTGTGGTTAAACTGGTTGTGTTAGCAGGAGGTGTGTGTGTGTGTGTGTGTGTTATATGTCTGTATTGGTGTGTTTCAGTTGTTTGAGGAGATGTCCAGAGAGAACCGCCGTCTGCAGTCACAGTTATCAGACACACAGAGAACCATTTCACTGACCCGCGTGGAGCTGGAAAAGGCCACACAGGTGCGCGCACACACACACACACACACACACACACACACACACACACACACACGAACATTGATCAGCTAAATTATCATCATGACAGCAGTGGCAGAAATTCACTTTTTGTCAAATAACTGTAGTAAAAAAAAAAAAAATGTTGTAAGTATAAAAAGCATAACCTGATATCCATTTGTCTATTTTTTTTTAAATCACTTACTCATTACTCAATAGAAGAATTCATGAAAGGGAATTTTTAAAGGTACCTAACAAAATCAAATATTAAAGTAAAATATTGAAAAATTTGGAAAAGTACAAAGATAATCAAATGTAAAATAAAACTGATAAAAAAAATAAAACTATAAATTGTTAAAACTTTCAATTATGCCCTTAGTACCATTTAATGTAATTATATATATATATATATATATATATATATATATACATGCATACATGCATACATAATAATTATTATATATATATATATATAACAATTATACTATATTTAATATTATATTTAAAAATAATACCATTTAAACTACTTAAATGTGTATATACGTTTTTTCACATTTTGTATAATTATATACATACAAGTTTTATTTAATATATATTATTTTGATTCATATAAATGTATATTTTTAGTTAACCAAGTTTGTTTTATATACATTTTATTTTAGATTAAAGTCAGATTTTTTTTTTCTGAATAATTCTATCATTTAAACTTTTGTTGGTTGTGTGTTACTTGCAAATATACATGTCGTAAAGGATGAATTCTGAATTCTGAATAAAGCTGAATTCGTGAAGGCTACTGTAATGTTCCTGAAGACTACTGTAATGTTCCTGAAGACTACTGTAATGGCTGTTCCTGAAGGCTACTGTAATGTTCCTGAAGACTACTGTAATGTTCCTGAAGACTACTGTAATGTTCCTGAAGGCTACTGTAATGTTCCTGAAGACTACTGTAATGTTCCTGAAGGCTACTGTAATGTTCCTGAAGACTACTGTAATGTTCCTGAAGACTACTGTAATGGCTGTTCCTGAAGGCTACTGTAATGTTCCTGAAGACTACTGTAATGTTCCTGAAGACTACTGTAATGTTCCTGAAGGCTACTGTAATGTTCCTGAAGGCTACTGTAATGGCTGTTCCTGAAGGCTACTGTAATGTTCCTGAAGGCTACTGTAATGTTCCTGAAGGCTACTGTAATGTTCCTGAAGACTACTGTAATGTTCCTGAAGGCTACTGTAATGGCTGTTCCTGAAGACTACTGTAATGTTCCTGAAGGCTACTGTAATGGCTGTTCCTGAAGACTACTGTAATGTTCCTGAAGGCTACTGTAATGTTCCTGAAGGCTACTGTAATGGCTGTTCCTGAAGGCTACTGTAATGTTCCTGAAGGCTACTGTAATGTTCCTGAAGGCTACTGTAATGGCTGTTCCTGAAGGCTACTGTAATGTTCCTGAAGGCTACTGTAATGTTCCTGAAGGCTACTGTAATGTTCCTGAAGGCTACTGTAATGTTCCTGAAGGCTACTGTAATGGCTGTTCCTGAAGGCTACTGTAATGTTCCTGAAGGCTACTGTAATGTTCCTGAAGGCTACTGTAATGGCTGTTCCTGAAGGCTACTGTAATGGCTGTTCCTGAAGGCTACTGTAATGGCTGTTCCTGAAGGCTACTGTAATGTTCCTGAAGGCTACTGTAATGTTCCTGAAGGCTACTGTAATGGCTGTTCCTGAAGGCTACTGTAATGGCTGTTCCTGAAGGCTACTGTAATGGCTGTTCCTGAAGGCTACTGTAATGGCTGTTCCTGAAGGCTACTGTAATGTTCCTGAAGGCTACTGTAATGTTCCTGAAGACTACTGTAATGTTCCTGAAGACTACTGTAATGTTCCTGAAGACTACTGTAATGGCTGTTCCTGAAGACTACTGTAATGTTCCTGAAGGCTACTGTAATGTTCCTGAAGACTACTGTAATGTTCCTGAAGACTACTGTAATGTTCCTGAAGGCTACTGTAATGGCTGTTCCTGAAGGCTACTGTAATGTTCCTGAAGGCTACTGTATGTTCCTGAAGGCTACTGTAATGTTCCTGAAGACTACTGTAATGTTCCTGAAGGCTACTGTATGTTCCTGAAGGCTACTGTAATGTTCCTGAAGGCTACTGTAATGTTCCTGAAGGCTACTGTAATGTTCCTGAAGGCTACATATTTTCATATTTGAATGGTTGTACTCGAGGACTGTAGACAGACTGATATTGGCATATTTTCTTCTAGTATTTCTTCTATATTTTCTTCACTATATTTGACTCTTAACTGTGTTTGTGTGTGTTACAGAGGCAGGAGAGATTCACAGACTGCACGGCTCTGTTGGAAATGGAAAAGAAGGTGAGTTTACAGAACATCAACTCACTGAAGTAATGAAAAACATGTGGAATTTTCCCTGAATGGAAGTTTTCAATCTTATGATGTCATTCCACATGCTTGTTTTCTCTGTGTCTCAGGAGAAAAAGATGTTAGAGAGGCGAGCCGCTGAGTTGGAAGAGGAGTTAAAGGTGAGCGCACATGATCACGGAAGGCTTGTTCTGATTGGCTCTTCCAGTCAGCTCGGTTGCTGATTGGCTTAGAGGCGCCTGGAGCGTTTCTATCCACTGAAACGTTGTGAATGCAACTTTTAATACTGTATCGCTGAGAGCAATACAGCCAACTCAAGTAAAACCAGTTTAACGAGGCGTTTGCCTTACACACTCACTTGGTATGACACAAAGTCACAAGTAATAAATCATACTTCTGCACTGTTAATGTGAGTTTCTGTCCTAACTAGCTGTGATGGTTGCCTGGTTTCTATTTCTCACAGTTAAATCTGATTGGTCCTGCTTTATATAACTGCATAATACATCAAATACTGGATGTTCTGGCTTTGAGTTTGCAGCATAATATAAGATCAACGGACAGAGTGGTCATAATATCATAATATAATATAATTACAAAAGCTGAGATTTAAAATTGTATATAATATTATATAAAAATAATAAAAGCTGAGTTTGAAACTGACAAAGTGGGCAAACAAAAGAAAATGTAAAAAAAAAAAAATGTTATATTGATTTTATTAATTGTTATTATCGTTAATTTTTATTTTTTATATTGTCCTTGCTTAGTGGCCAATGAAACCAAATGAATATATTAACATTATTAATATAACTGACATAATTGAGTCTGTGATCAGTGGCCAAACAAAAGTATATTAATATTCATCTTCTTAACTATTAATAATGTATCATTAATAGTCTGTGGTCAGTGGCCAAACAAAAGTAATATACAAATATATAATGTAGTAGTAGTAGTATTACTACATTATAAATATAAATTTAATATAAATGTAAATGATTATTCATATATGTGTAACATATTATTAAAAATAAATGTATACTTTTTAATTGACATATAATTGTCTCATTATATTACAATATTATAAATATAAATGTTTATTTTAAAAATATGCATATTACTGTGTTCAAATATACATTTCATTATTTATATACTTTTAAAAAAAGCAATTGTGTTTATTGTTATTCATTATTATTGGTTATTTTAATTAATTATTAACTATTAAAAATATATAAATTGACAGTCCCTGGTCATTGTCCAATCAAATTAAAATGTTGAACAAAAATAATATACTAATATTAAAAAATATATATAATATAATATTTATGAATTGTATGGACTACCTTTGAGTTTGCCAGCCCCTGGTCACAGTATACTTGCATTATTTGGAAAACGGCAGCTTGAACATTATTCAAAACATCTCCTTTTTCTTGTTCCCCGGAGGAAAAAAAGTCATATGGGTTTGGATCGACATGAGTGTGAGTAAATGATCAGAATTGACATTTCAGTGTGTGTGTGAGCTGCTCCTTTAAATGAGAAAGTGGTCTGAAAGAGGTAAAGATCTGCCGTGCGTCTGCAGGTTTTAGGAGATCTGAGGGCGGACAACCAGAGGCTGAAGGATGAGAACGGCGCGCTCATCAGAGTCATCAGCAAACTCTCCAAATAGAGCGAGAGAAGGACGAGCAGAAGACCGAGAGAGAGACAGAGAAACTCACAACCCCCCCCTCCACACACACACACACACACCGACGTCCTTCCCGAGAGCCAAAGAAGGGAAAAGAGGAGGAGAGGAACGACAGAGAGGAATGTCACTGTTTCATGACGGGATCATTTACCTTCCTGCAGGACTGTGTGTGTGTGTGTGTGTGTGCCGTGTTTCAACTTCAACCATGTTCTCAGGAGGCCAACAAGCGAGGAGGAGATGCAACCGAGCTTCAGATTTCTCTCTTTCTCTCTCTCTCACACACACACACTCGCACTCGTGCACCATGCACATTCCCATAAGCGTGAGCGCACACACTCCACACACATTCCACGAGTCTCAGGCAGCTGAAGTCTGCAGTATTTTTGCATCTTTGCACAAACACACACACACGATTGAGAGGTTCTACCCTAAACTCCACTAAAGGTGGTCTGAATATGTCACTCAAAACCAGCGCGACAATCATTCGTTGACATTGGTGCAGATTTTCATGCTTGCCGAAAGCACGCCAGGCTGTTTCGCAGCTAGTTATGCTATGCATCTTTTTTAAAAGCGACACGTACGGCGAGCAATGCGGAAATGTCCATTTTCGTATTTTTTTTACCCTCGTTTGATCCATCCTTGCTCCTGTCGTCGAGGGCGATGGCTTTTGTTTATTGTGTAAATGTACAAATATTACGCATTTGAACTCATAACGCTATAAACTGTAACTTGGTATCAGCTCTATTTTCTCCACGTGTTGTTTTTCTAATATATTAAATGACTGTTGGCACTTAATAAAATATCTGTGTTTGTAGCTTAGTGCCTGTTTATTGAAGCTGTGGTTCATTGTTCTGTGCGATTGCAATTGGTGCTTCGAAACAACGGTTTCAAAATCTTCTTGAAGAGCATTTTTGGGCATCAGGTGTTTGCAAACATTCGATTCTAATGTTACGTTCAGAATTATTGATCATGTTTGATTTCATCATAAGTGAATCACAATGATTGATTCATCGATTTGGTTATTTTTAGACAAGTTTAAATGCTTGATTTGGAAAGTTTGGCATTACTTTTAAATTTTTTAGGCATCGGGTGTTTGATTCAAATGTTCAGTTCGGCATTTTTTGGTTTTGTTTATTCATCGTAAGTGTGTTTGATTGATTTGAACTTTAGATTTTTGTCTATAAAATGTGCGCACATTTTAATTGAACATTTTAGGTAGTATTTATGGACCTCATACACACATTTGTACATTCAATATAGCATTTTTGACCATATGTGTGTGTGTGATTGTGCACTTTTGATTCGAACTTTCAATTCAGCATTTTTTTGGTCATTAAATATGTTGAAGTAGTGCTGTCAAATCAGTTAATAACAATTAATCACATCTACCATAAAAGTTTGTAAATATATAATGTGTGTGTGTATATGTATATATTTATATATACACACACACGCATATATATTTCAAACTTTTATGGTAGATTTTGACAGCACTACTTTAAACATCTGAATTGAACATTCTGTTTAGCATTTCTGGACCGCAAATGTGCATATATGAATAAATGTAATTCTGCATTATTTCAGATTTATTTCAGACTTTCAGTTCAGTATTTTTGGGTATGTTCAGATTTGAAGGTTTGAGGATTTTTGGTAATCATAAATGCAATCAAGTTTGATCTGAAGACATTTGAGTATTGAGTATCACGGGTGATAGAACGTAATGTTTGTCATATTTAGCATAATCTGCATATCTGAACATTTCATTCAGAGTTATTGACCAACCATCATACTTGCATACGTTTGATTTTAAGTTTCAGTTCCTCAATTTTGGGCATCATATCTGTGTTCGAACTTTGATTCAAATGATTCATAATAAGCGCTTTTCCATTCAGCTTTTTAGGCCATAAAACATGTTCAAAAGTTTAAACTAAACATTCTATTTAGATCATTCTCACATTTGAACATTGGATTTTAGCATTTTTGACCATATCTGTGTAAGAAGGTTTCATTCAAACTTTCAATTCAAAATTTTTGGGGTATTATTTGAACATTCAATAATATATTTATTGCATTATTTGACCAGCCCTGCATATGGTTCAGTCGAATTTCCAGTTCAGGATCATATGTGGACATTCAAAAGTTTTATTCGAAGGTCTAATTCAACATTTTTGTGTGTCAAATGTCCACATTCGAAAGTTTGATTAGAAGAATCAATTCATCCCATCATTCAAAATTAAATTTTTAGCAGTAGTTATTAAAGGTAGGGTTTGTCATTTTCGGAGCAGCTAGCGATAGCGAGTTAGCTTTAAAAGCATAAGATCCCACCCTCCCTTCAGAAACCCACGCCTCCTTCAAAACACATGAACGCTTACAAAAGCGTGACGAGAGACGGTGTGGTGAACAAATGAGTCCTACTGAAGAGATGAGTCCGAGCTTAGGACCCAAGCAATCCGATTGGTTCAAAGCACGTTTTATGGATAATCGCTTTAGTGCCTGGTTACAAATCATACAAAAATCACTTTATTATAGAAGACGTTTGTACTATGTTATAACGAGTCATTAATGTATTTTAACTTATACGTTTCATATACTAGTATTTAACCGAAGCTATAGATTGTGAAATTAATTTTAAATAGGCGCTATCTGCATAAACGAACAACATATTTGAGCTTCAAACAACTACATTCTCCACTGAAAAACTCTTAAAACTACATTTCGTGACACAATAACAGTAGTATTTTTGAATTTCGTGGTCTTTCTCCTGTGCTATTGACGCAACTTGAGATTTTAAATATTAGCTATAGAATATATACAATTTACATATATAATATACAATTTAATTTAATCTTACCTTGCATATAGCAGCGGGATTTAGCATTCTACATAAAGCTACCACATAATAACAGTAAAACAGCTCACGTTAGCTACAAGTTATCGGGAGAACAGATTTAGATCAGGCATACTACTGGCATACTAATGGGGTCCTAAGCTCGGACTCATCTCTTCAATAGGACTCGTTTGTTCACCACAACGGCGTTAAACTACCTCATGTCTCAAAGCACATAAAATTACATTATACCATGGTCTGGGTGAATACTCGATTCTGATTGGCTGCAGGGTGTCCATTAAAAAGTGATAGAGGACACCTAGTAAAGGAGTTCTGGTGAAACTGACTGTTTACCGTTCGAAATTAATAAATAAATGTGCTGGCTACGTCAGCTGTGAGTAACCATAGCAACAGGCAGTAAACTGAAGGGTTCTACGAGCTGAGCGGACTATAAATATCTCCGGTTGCTAAATAAACCGTCAGGCGTAACCAGGGAAACCAAGTTATTGTTTGTAAAAACTTTAGATTTCGATTGTTAAACTAATTAAAATATAAACTAATGTTTTAAAAATGTGTTATTTGGCAAGTGACCATGGTATAAGCAGGTTAATGCCCGACGAGGTGTCCATTGTCAGGTATTAATGGACTTCGGCGGAGGCAACTCCGCTGCGCGTCCGACGGTTCACGCCTCGCCGTCGTCCATTGATACCTGACAATGGACACCTCGTCGGGCATTAACCCTTACATAATAATGAACATAACTTAAAGAGCTCTGGCCTGTATCACCGGACTGCTGCAGATTCATTTCGCCGTTGATAGTGTTGCCATAGAAACGTATAAATTCGAGTCACGAACCGCTCCGAGAATAACGTCACAGGTTTCCATCTCTTGATAAATGACAGTAGTTATGGCGTGAACGCAGCATAAGCTCATTGTTTTGGTTCAGGAGGAACTGTAAAAGGCACCGCTGTTTGTTTGCGGTGTTCGTTGACTGACGTCTGTCTAACTCTGATAGCATGAAACACGCTGATGTCGTGTGAAGTCTGCGTGAACAGCTGTGTGGAGGTATGAAAATACATACATAGACAGGCAGGTAGGACCGAATGCAATGATTGGACGAACATTTTTTGGTCCTACGCCTTCCATAGACGATATATACATATAAATGTATATCTAGACCACTTAGTGATTGCGATCAGGATGTGAAGAGACTTTCAACCAGCATAACAAAAAATGTTTCTGGAACAAATCACCCACCCTGCCTTTAAGTTGTCAGTCTTTCTGTCCTTCTCATCATTCACCAGTTCTCCCTAATGCCTGTGTGCCTGTCTACCAGATGTCCCTCATCATCATCAGAGAGCGAGAGAGAGAGAGAGAAGAAGAACAGCTGGAATAATAGACCTAACATTCCCACAGAGAGAAGGACAGGAAGTTACTGTAACACTGGACAGTGTGAGAGCGAAAGGCAAAATTATGAATTCGGCCTCTACTTCTTCACCTTGTTTAGAAAGTCGGAGAACAATGAGAGGATAACGGAGAAACCATGAGGGTGAGAAAACGTTAAAATGAACTCCAGGGAGATTCAGACACGTGCTGCACGGATCAGACATTTGCCTCTCGTTACCTTTGGCAAAACACTGAATGACCCTTGAGAATGAATGCCATCCTCTCATCTGTTTGTCTCATCTACATATACACTGACAACAAGGACAGCTCCTAATAAGGTACGCAGAGCCAGTCTTGCTGTAAATATCCCTGCGGCCTGAGGGAGAGAGAGGGAGAGAAAGAGGAAGGGAGGGCGGGGAGGAAAAGTCTGGAGCGGATGGATTGCGGCCTTATAAGGGTAAAGCTGCTCTTTTCCCAGGGTCTGGAACCCCAAACTCCGGCAAGCTGCCAAATGGAAACGGAACAGGGTTTGGCGCCATCTAGAGCCTGAATAGTGTCATGAGTTCAAATCGTCATGTCAACATTTCAAGTAACTTTAACGTTTTGTTCTGCAACATAAATTTATCCTTTTCACATTTTTTCTCAGAAGCGGAAGTCGTCATAGTTGGTTAAACTTAATGAAAGACTACAAACTCGTGGTGAATGAAAGACTACAAACGGGCAGTTTATCTGTGTATCATCCTTCCTTAGCAACCACCCGTAGCAACGTGTTTTTGTTAGTAAAACTAGCAGCCCATAATGTTTAAAAGTACATTTTGATCTTTAGAGCAGCATGAGAGTCGATGAGTGATTTGAGTAACAATTTGGAGATCCTTCTGAAATACAAAAATGTGTTGGAGATTTAATATAGTGGTTGCCGTTTTATAAATAAACGATTTATAACCGTTAATCGTGTTGTTGTTGTTGTTGTGGGAAAGTAAGTTAAATGATGACAGGAAAATACATCCTTGTTTACATATTAATTAATAAGCTAATCACATATATATATATAGATATAGATATAGATATAGATATATCCTCCTGGGAGCAGGAATAGACTTTTGTCCACTGTAGTGGACATTATATTTTAGTGAATTTCTCTGACACCATACATGTCACAACCTGTAGAGCACATTCAATGACATTAATTTAGTGATGCAATGTAGCACTCTTATGGAAATATGATAATATAGTGTAATTATAATTTAAATCGGAATACTTTTCAAATTGTATTTCATAATCAAACATCTCAGGAAAACGTTAGGGGGTTTCAAATTAAAAAATGACTTTGTTACAGAACAGGGCATTGATTTCATACATGTCCACTGTAGAGACATCAGGACTTATATAATGTTTATCAGGCATTTTGTGAGACACAACAAGTGAATATGGAAATAAGTCATACATCAATATTCCTATGAAATATCAGATATTATTAGTAAAAATGTTGCTAATTATTACTCCAATTATCACACTTCTTTTTTCATTAAAATGTTGCTCCAAGAACACATTAATGTGCACATTAGATACAGTGTAGACACATTGCATTAAATGGGAATATACATTTTTGGCCATTTTACCCACATATTGCATAAAGTAAATGGTGCTTCAATTCATTCCGTTATATCTTTCATAACATAGTTGAGAATCATCTGTATACAAATTTTAGTTAAAATAAATCCCGAAACCCCAACATTTATTGGTGATTGAAAAAAAAAAAATCCCATTGTTATTGCCTATACATATAATTTCATGTCATTTTTTTTTTAAACAACTGAGTCCTGGTGTCCACTACAGAGGACATAGCATAACGTATGAATAAAATATCATTTTTCAAAAAGTTTTTTTTTTTACCATTTGTTTCTTACGCTCTAAACAATGTGATGACATGAAAAAAACTAAATTCAAAACATTTTTCTATTTTTTTTATATAAAATTAGATTAAAATTTAATAAATACATAACACATTTAACAGTGATTTACTAAAGTGAGTAGGAAAATATATAATAATGTAACTTAATAGAAACTAAAATTTCTATAATGTTTCTGTATATGAATTGAGTGTTTATAAAATATGCCTTTTCAATTTGATCATATTTGGGGGTCTGTGAGATTTAAAAGATTGAAAATCAGGATGTTGTGTTTTAACCACTGACCTTATTTTACTTGAAAACTGCTTTTCACTCCAGAAGCAACTCAGGCTTCTTACCTGGGGTTTCAGACAACAACTGAAACAGCTCTGTAGTCATGCAGAACTAAACTACGACAAGAACCTTAGCAAAAAATAAAGAAAAACAACTTATCATAAAACTATGATATGACCCATTTAAAAGCAAATCGCCATAGTAAGGCGGCCTTTGTATCATAGCGCAGGATTCTTTGGAGACATTGGTTCACTAGAAAGCCGTTTCTAATATTCCTCCTTTTGGGAATTATTATTTAGAGCCACGTACCTGACCAATCAGAGACGCTGATCGAGCGCAATGCCCCGCCCTTTCCAGTGACGTGTTGTTGCTCCGCCTCTTCTTTTTTGAACGTCCGCTTTGATGAACGAGACTAGAGACGCACATCTAATGTTTGATACATCAGTAAGTACTAAAGTTTTATCATAAAACTTGTTTCTGTTAAATGAGTAACATCATTCTTTTGATGGTTAGTCAAAGTGAGTCATTTGAAAGGATAGAGTGAGATCTCAGCTCCCTCTGTCTGTTTCTTTGCATTGGTAAAACTTTTATTTTGTTCACGGTGATCAAAGTGCAGTTTGTCACGGGTTTAAAAGGCACCTATATAGTAAAAGTATAGGGGTAAAAAACTCACATAATTATGTAAAAAAAGAAGAAAAAGACCCCAAACAATTCTGAAAGAATGTGAATGCCTTTTGCATAGATTTTTGTGCATCATTTTAATAATTATAACTAAATGTTGAGTGGAAAATTACCATAATAATGATATTTTAAGAGATTTGCTGACCTTGATATAGCCATGAGGTTCTGTTTGTGATATAATTTTCAGTTTTACTGTTATTTTATGTTTTTTTGTCACCTGACAAAATCTAAGTTACACTTTCCATCTTTTCCATATGTTTTTCTTTTGCCAGACGGCAGAATTGCCCCAAAATGACCTCTGACCCTGTGGACCCGTACATCTTCACCTCTGACTCTCTGCCCTCTGACCCTCGCTTCATGCCACCGCTGGTCAACGGGCTGCTGGGATGGAGAGTGTTTGATTCAATTATGCATATGAGCGAGGTTTATAATGGTGAAGGCGGGACTTGTCACCGCGGCAACATTCCATGTCCACTAGCAGTTCAAGTGAAGACGGCAGAAGTGGGACGACACACGTACAAGTTAGACATGCACACAGGTTAGAACACACACAAACACACAAACGCACACACACATGTAATACTTCATTTAAACATATACTACAAGACTCTCTCTCTCTCTCTCTGTCTCAGGTATTTTCTCTCATACCGTGGTCACTCCTCGTTTCGAGGCCACTCAGGTTTTGTACGCTCACCGACAGCAATCAAATCTTCTGGTCACGGAAGTTCTCCTTAAGCGCTTTGAAACCAGTGCTGAACCAATCACGATTCAGCTAGAGAGTTCTTTCAAACCCCAAAGTGATGACATTGATTTCCAGAATGCAGCAGACTACAAGGGTGGGAGGTACATCCGCTTTATGATATTAGCATTCTGAATTGCAATTGGACTTCTTTTTTTGTATATATTTGCATGCCTAATTGCAATTGGTGTGTTCGACTTCGGCTGTGGCTGGACTTAACCGATCAGCAAGATTTGCAGTCTTGGAAGAGTTTAAAAACAGAGCCGTTAAGACATACGCTCTCTGCTTCTCATAGTGACGTGATTCACCGCCATAGAGCGCAACAGTCGGTTCCGGAAGTAAAACCTCCTTTCATTTTCTTCATAGGGAAATTGATTTTTAATGACGAACTTTAAAATGTTTAAAGACAGACCTACTGTGAGTTCAGAGGTCTTTAATCAGTGGTATATGCTTTGTTTGAAGCCATCTGTTTGCATTATTTCAACTTATTTAAAAAATAATGGTTTAACAGCGGAATTTGTGGTGGAAAACTACATTACCCATAATGCTGTACAAAAAGTCCACCAATCAGAGTTGCAGGGAACAAATCACGCCAAAAGAGCTCTTTAGCTCCGCCCACTCCATTGATGCACGGCAAATGACGTAATCTCTTTATATTTCTCCATTACTTTTCGCCTACTTTCTACATAGTACTCGTTTTTCGATGATTCACGTTATAAAACTGATTGGTCTGTGCAGCGCCGCATGAAGTCAAACACACATAAACACTACATGTGTCATCAGACTCTTTCTTCTCCTCAGGCATATTTTTGGACAGACCGTCTCTTCAGAGATTCCTGGAGGAACCCGTCCATCTGTGCACCTGATCTGGACGCCCATCGCATCTACTCTTACCCTCCCGCCCGACCAGAGCCAGTCCAGCTGGGTTTTCCTGGTTGCCCTTGCTGGGAGCGACAAGAGCGCCAAATCATGTTTTGATACTGGTTTGGGGCTTATTGATACTGGTGACTTACGCCCCTCCCACCTCAGGAGTTGGGCGGAGCTCTGGAAGGGGAGCAGCATTGAGGTGATGGGAGACGAGACCCTGAACCGGGCTCTGATTGGCTGCATGTTTTATCTTTTCAGTTCATTCCCATCTTCAATTGAGGAGTCGAACGGACCGTTTGTGTTTGGAGGGATCAGTCCGGGGGGGTTGTCAAACGGGAGCAAAGATGAGGATTACCTCGGGCATGTGTTCTGGGACCAGGTGAGTTTAAAGTCAGCATGAGACGGAAGTTGAGATTTTTCTTCTGTATTGTGACGTATAAGTGAAACGGCTTCAAAAACGGATGTTTTGTCTATGGGGAATTGATTGGATGGTTGAGGTTCGGTATTGGTGGATCTCATGTGAGTGACTCATCAGAGAAGAGGAGATATGAGGATGAATGGGAAGTTATTTTGATTTAAGATTACCAGGGAACCTGAATTTAAAATAAAAAGATGTGCATGGATTAATGCGTTTATAATAAATACTGCAATATGCCATAAAAAATATTTCAGGATGACTTTAATACAATTCATCAGGTACAGCATTGGGAATTTCACTTTACATTACATTATGATTTTTCTCACAATTTTAAAAACAAAAATAAACGAGTTATAATTATTTTTATGATAATTGATAATATGATACAAATGCTGTCATCAGAACTGAACTTCTATGGAACCCCTTGAAAAATGATGATCCCCTTCCTAAAATATAAAGACAACTAAATATATTTGTGCATGAAAATGCATTTACTGTGTGGGAAAAACATTACAGGTTTATTGTAAAGACAGCTTGTTGTTTACAATACTAAAACATAAGTATTGATTATTAAACAAAATAATTAAAATATTTAAAATATTCTATTTCATTAAAAAAAAACACGGTAAAATCAGTAATATTATGAAATATTATTGCATTTTAAATATATTTTTATACCTCACGATTTATAATATATATATATAATCTCATGATTTCTGACCATTCTTTAGAAATAAAGTGAATTGGTAGTCATATCAAATTATTATTATCAATTATCTTATGTTAACACATTTACTCTATTAAACTTCTTAGATTTTGCATGGACTCCCAGCCAGAGCCGACTGGGTCCCGTTCAGTTTGAAAAACCATATTTTGACTCTGGCTCTCTGGCTCCCCCTGCAGGACACGTGGATGTTCCCCAGTGTTGCTCTATTTTATCCCAGTCTGGCGAGATGGGTCTGTCTGCGGACTGCAAGAGAGGGGAGTAACAGGAAGTGGGCGTAACTTGAAGTGGGCGTAACTTGAAGTTGTCCAAATCACACAGAACCACACGATATGTCAAACTCAAAATGAGGAGATGTCGGCAAGATGCCAGCTCGTATAGAGACATTTAGTAATGTCGTAAGTTTAACATTTAAACCACATTATTAGATTACCCTTTGACTTTATGAATACACATAAATGACAGCTTGGCAATATATTAAAGGTTTTTATTCAATATTATTTCAAAAAAAAAAATTCAGCACATGTAGTCAGAGGTACAGAAAAATAATAATAATTCAGCAAATAAGGAAATTGTTTTATTTATTTTAATCATGTTTGTTAAAAGTATGTTGAATGATGTTAGTTCATTTGTGCAACCATGTATTTGCTATAATGATGAAAATATTTGAAAACCAGTTAAAATCAAGTAGCCTAATGATGCAATCCTTAGTTTAAATCTTAATTTTTGAGTGTATGCAGAATTAAATGGATGAAAAATTGTCATGTCACGTGATATTTTATTTAATGTGACAGAAAAAAAAGACAGTAACACCAGTGACACACAATGAATTACCAATGACATACATAAGACCAAAGATCATTATTCTTCAATAATAATAATAATAATATAATCCTTAAGGTTTTTTTTATAGCACAATTCACACCCAGCGGTAATTCAGGAAAAAAAATATCCGAATGCTCCACGTGAAACTTCGGTCTTCCGATCTTTTACCATCGTGTCAATTCTCAATTGATTTTGATTAATATGCGCGAGGGAGCGAGAGAGAGCCAGACAGTTTGAAGACGCGCGCGCGCGCGACCGGGGCTCTCTCTCTCTCTCTCTGCTCGTTCCTATCGCAAGCGCAGCAGTCATCTACATCATTTACCGATCAAATAAGGCTTTGGCGAGACAAAAAATCGCTTGTGAGAGAGACGCGTGAGTGACAGAGAGACGGAGGGAGAGCAGGGAAAGGAAATGCAGCTGAATGAATATGCTACGTGTTTTAAATAGCGAGCGTACTTTTTATTTATTTTTTTTATAACGAAACGCAATATGTTGCGGCCGGTGTTGATTCTGTGGCGCACCGCCACGAATTAGTCTATGTGTGGGAAACACTGTTTGTTCTGTTTATGTTAAACTCGTGCGAGAGCGATTCAAAAGCATTCAGAACTGTCTGTTTGCTCTTATCGCTCTCGCGGTACTTTGATATCATACACCGACCGGTCTGTGCCGCGCAGCTTTAAGTCGAAAAAAACAGTGAGCAACTTGAAGTGGACGTAACTTGAAATGACGTAACTTGAAGGGGCGTAACTTGAAGTGGGCGTAACTTGAAATGACGTAATTTGAAGGGGCGTAACTTGAAGTCTTGCAGGATGCAGACAGATTCTATTGAGTCTGGCCAGGGCTGTACTGGAGTACCGTGTGGGAACAGTAGAAGGTGCTCAAGCAAACGCCCAGCAGATGGGCTACAAGGTGCAGTTGGTAACCGGGTGTTGTTTCTGAATCATCTGTAGCTTTATGTACTCTTATATACAGCTTTCCTCCCCATTTAATCAGGGATTGAAGTTTGCGTGGGAGAGTGCGGGAACGGGCCGGGACGTTTGTCCAGAGGAGATTTATGCACAGCAGGAGGTCCACATCAATGGAGACGTGGTTCTGGCTTTCCAGCAGTACTTCTACCTCACACAGGTAAAGAGGACACACTCGTAAACACTCCTACACCTGTACCAGAAACGCATCTTCCGTTCGTCATCCATCACAGGACCTGGAGATGTTCACAGAGGGGCGGGGCAGTGAGGTGGTGTGGGGCGTGGCTGACTACTGGGTCTCACGGGTCACATGGGACCCGACTGACCAGCAGTACCATATCAAAGGTGAACAGTGACATCATCCGTCATCATGGGTTATTATCTCTAACTAAAACTAAACTAATATATATAACGGAAATAAGTGTAAGTAGAAGCATTGAAATTACTAAATGGAAATAAAATAAAAATTAAATTAAATTAAATTAAACCTTAACAATAATATTTATAAAGAACAAAACTTAATAAATTGGCAAAAGCACATAACAAAATTACTCATTTAAAACTACTAAAATAAACAAACAATTCAATGAAAACTGAAAATATCAAAATAAAAGCTCATTCAAAATATTAATTAAAAAAATTCTCATATAGTGTATATAATAGTATTATACAATATAGTATAATAAATAATACTAAAACAATACTGGTTATAACATCATCGGCCATGCATGTATTCAGATACTTGAAGTAATAACTGAATGTTTTGTATTTATATCATATTACACCAATAATTTTTTCATGGTACATTCAGGGTTTAATTTTTTTTTGTATTAATTACAAATTAAATAATAAATATATAATAAATAAAATGAATATTATTCAATTATATTAGCATTTCTTTTATTTATTAGATATAATAAATGTAAATAATAAATGTTATTTATTAGATATAAAAATGTAAATAATAAAATAAATATTATTTAATTATATTAACTTTTTTTATTATACTTTATTAGTATAATGCATAAAATAAACACTAATTAATTAATAAATAAATAAATAAATATGAACAAAGTGAAATTCCACATTAGAACCAGTGTAAACTTGCCAAATCCAGTCTTGTTTTGATATGGTTATGAAAGCTTCTTTATGTGGTTTTGTTTTGTTTGTCCATTAGGTGTGATTCCTCCTGATGAATACTACTTTACTGTTGACAACTCAGTGTTCACCAATGCCGTCGCCCAAAGCAGGTGTGTGTGTGTGTGTGTGTGTGTGTGTGTGTGTGTGTGTGTGTGTGTGTGTGTGTGTGTGTGTGTGTGTGTGTGTGTGTGTGTGTGTGTGTGTGTGTGTGTGTGTGTGTGTGTGTGTGTCCATAATCACTCAATACTGAGGTTTAGGGATTCGAACAAATCCCTGACTCTCAGTGCTAAACTCAATCCTGAACCTTTAATGCTACAGACGTGAATGATGTCTCGAATCCTGTGATAGATGAGCTGTTACTTTTCTAGGCAATCAAACTTACGATTTTCAGCCAGTGTACGATAAAACAACCAACAAATCCCACAGACCTGCACTGAATATTGAGGGTATATAGCAGATATGAGATATCTGTCTTTCGTTCTCTCTAATGTTCAGTCTTCAGTTTGCCGTGGAGTTGTGTGGCCTGTTAGCGCAGACGGCTCCTCCAGAATGGCAGGACGTTGCTGATAAGATCAAGATTCCCTTTGACCCAGAACTGAAGTATCACCCGGAGTTTGACGGCTACACGCAGGGTAAGACGCCCTCATCAGCATCATGTTCATGTTGTAGTAATCATTATAATCATACGCCAGATTTACCTTTCTTAAAGGGATACTTCACCGATTAGCATTAAGCTTTGTATCAGTAGAAACCCGGTAGTATTTTGGAATGACCGTGCTTCCCCCCCCTCATGTCCCCCTGAGACGAGAGATTTCTGTATTGTGTGTCTGGGGAAAAAACTCTGATGACGCAAAAATGGTCATTTAGCTCATCTGAGGCTTTTTTATCCAGAGGCGAGAGACTACAGCCAATAGGAGGAGCTCGTCCCGCATGTGTTCATCCCGCCCATAGGGGGATCTCACCATAAAACGCCGTCTTTTCAGTTTCGAGTCGACTAGTAGCCTAGCTGTATCATTTCTCCTGATACTGCCCTCCGTAACCGGTAGGCGTGGCTTGGGAGTGTCCTCGTAGGGCAGCGAAGCAAGTGCATTCTGGGAGTTGTAGTCTTTCATCCACATGAACCAAAAATACATTTTCTGGCTTTTCTCAGTCTAGAAGGCACCAACTTCTAAAATAATTTCACATTTCTACAACATAAATGACCCAATTTAAATACACATTCATCTTTCCAGCGGTGAAATATCCCTTTAACAAGGACACCTCAGAAATTGAGTGCTGCGGGAATGAGTCCTAAAACCCAGAAATGAGTTCATTTTAGAACTTCCTGTTTCCTTGTCTCAAAGTCAATAGGTTTTTGAAAGATTAATTTTTTTTTAGTAAATGCTTGAAATAAGGTCTGTGGTCAACACAAGATCAAGACATTTTCACCTTTCGTTCTACAATATAAACTACATGGTAATACTTGTCTTGGAAAAAGCCGGTTGCTAACAAGTGTCTAAATGAGACATTAAACGTCACCAGACGAACAGGGAAACTCATCTACACACTAGTCCGCTTTCACAGCCGTAATCGCGCTCTTGCAAACTAGTATAGTTCAAACTTTCGAGGAAAGTGTTTTGTAATAGACTGTAAAATGGTTGTGTAGTTCCTTCCTTTATAGCTTAACTTTAGCTTTTGGGGATATTTAATTTAATTTTATCAATCAATAAATTCCTCTTGAAACAAACTTTGTTGTATTATTTTAATTTAATACTGTGAAGCTGCTTTGATACAATCTGTATTGTGAAAAGCGCTATACAAATAAACTTGACTTGACTTGACTTGACTTTTGTTCTTCTGATTATGTATATAGGCTTCAAAATTCATAAAAGTTGTGAATATGATCACAATGAACAAAACTCTTCAACCACTTTTGTTGGGCACAGAGCTTATTTTCTGCAATAATCCAATAGGCAAAGAAAAAATCATGTGATGCGAATTTACAAAATACATCATCACTGCAGCGCTCTATACATGTGACACCATTTCTGAATATTATTTCTTGCAAAAGTTTACATTTGATATTTTCCACAGGAAGTCGAGTCAAGCAGGCGGACGTGGTGTTGCTCGGATACCCGCTGACCCTCCCCATGACCCCCGAGGTCAGACGCAATGATCTGGAAACATACGAGGCCGTCACAGATCCGCTCGGACCAGCCATGACGTGGGTAAGTCACGCACTATGCTTTACCCATCATGCTTTGTGTGGGATGCGTGTTTGCATGGGGGTTATTCTGTAAAACAGGTTGCATCGCTTCCGGTCTTTAGTATGTGCGTCGTTAAATATAGGACCGTTTTACTCGAGATGCCTTCAAAGGAGCGAGCAATCATTTAGATGTTTTAATCAAATAAAAATGCCAACAATAATATAACTAGCTAGGTTTGCTGATAGTTCACACAAAAATGTAAATTCTGTCATTATTTACTCACCCTCATGTCGTTCCAAACCCGTAGACATTTATTTGTTCATCTTTGGAACATAAATGAAGATCTTTTAATGAAATCTGAGAGCAATAGATAGAATAGAGTAGAATTGTTTTCCTGTTTGTTCATGTGACCTTCGACATAAAGCCTATGATTATCTGTGAATCCAAAAAGTTGGATAAATGTGTGTGTGTGTGTGTGTGTGTGTGTGTGTGTGTGTGTGTGTCTGTTTGTAGGGCATGTTTGCTTTAGGGTGGCTGGAACTTGGAGAGGCTGAAAAAGCCCAAAAGCTTCTGCAGAAATGCTTCAAAAATATCCAGAAACCCTTTCAGGTACGACACACCCCTCTCTCTGCAGATGCCGGCATGTCTCATACTATATTTGCATACTATTTATTTACCTTATTTTTGCTTGCTACATGCAATAGGTATGCTATGCACTTTTTCTGAATTAAGTTTGCAAGCAGAGCACATTTTATGGAAAACTTATCCTTCCTTTTTTTTTTTTTTTATAAAAATAATTTTTTCATCACAAAATATGAAGCAGCCCAACGGTTTTCAACACTGATGATAATAATCAAAAATGTTTCTTGAGCATCAAATCATCATATTAGAATGATTTCTGAAGGATCATGTGACACTGAAGACTGGAGTAATGATGCTGAACATTCAGCTTTGATCACAGGAATAAATTACATTTTATAATATATTTAAATAGAAAATTGTTATTTTAAATTGTAATAATATTTCACAAATCATTAAATTTAAATGAATTGATGTTAAATTTAATTTCGATGAAAAAATATAGTGCCTCGCACACCCAAATCATTCTGCGGTGCATAAGATAAAAGTAAAATATAGACTATAAAATCCCACACACTACTTGATTCAATTTAAATAAAAAATTTTACACAAATGGAATCAAAACTGCACATTAAATGGTTGTTTCTGGCACAGAATAACAAAAATAAAACTTTCATCTCATTTGACTTTTTAATCTCACAATTTTAATGCAATTGCGATACAAACTGTTTTAACTCAATTATCTTTTTTTATTCTGTGGCAGAAACAAGCGTTCATAGATGATTACAGAATTAAATATGCAATACAGTATAATGAGTTTATGTGACAACAATGAAACATTTATTGTTACATACAGCAATATATAAAAATAAATAAATAGGCATTATGCTTTACATCGTACACAATATCTATGAAGCAGTACTCCAGTATTCTACAGTCTCTCTCTCTCTGTGTGTGTGTGTGTGTGTGTGTGTGTGTGTGTGTGTGTGTGTGTGTGTGTGTGTGCAGGTGTGGAGTGAGTCGGCTGATGGCTCTGGGTGTGTGAACTTCCTCACTGGTATGGGCGGCTTTCTGCAGGCGCTGCTGTTTGGCTACACCGGCTTCAGGTGACAAAATCACTACAAGCTGAGAGAGAGAGAGAGAGAGAGAGAGAGAGGCTTTATCACACACACATCTGGACTTGACGTTGTGTGTTGTTCCTGTCCTGTGTTGCACAGAGTGCAGAAGGATCATCTGACCTTTGCTCCGCTGCTCCCACTGGACATCGACGCTCTCAGCGTGAGAGGAGTGAGTTATCTCGGCAACAAGATGGACTGGTGTGTAAAGAGTGCGGAAGTGAGTGTTTCAGTGAGGAAGTCTGGGAATAAGGAGCCGTTCGCTCTTGAACTCGTCCTGAATACTGGAACTACAATTCCACTTATTCCAGGTAATAAACTAACAGACATATGATGAATGGTGTTTGCTATTCAGAATAAATGAATGGTTTTAATTGACTGTTGTCCACAGGAGAGTCAGTGACGTTTCCACGGCAGCCCGGTCAGATCCGGAGAGTGAATCCCGGTTTTTACAGCCCGGTCTGATGATCCACATCACTAACGGCTGTCTGGTGTTTGGGTTTCCAAGTTTTGGAAGAGTTCATACTTTTTTTATAAACACTTGAATAAAACATTTGTACACTTGTATGGTATATTAAAAAAAATCACATTTTACTTTAATAATGTTGTGTGATAAATGCCAAATATTTGAATTATATTATAATTGTTACATGAATCACAGTATACTCTGGAAATATTGACAAATCTGTTTACAATAAAATTGTTGATATGGTTTTTGAAAAAAAAGAAAATGGACCCAAAGTTGGATTGAAAATCAAGTGCAATCTCATAGTTTGTAGTTTTATTTGGGTGATTTCTACCAAACACTTTTATAATAAATAGCAACAAAAAAAAATCTATAAGGTAATAAATTGTTTTTATTCCTATCAAAATGATTGATTTTACTATATTTTTGTACTTTTGGGCACAGTATTTTAAGTTTATATATATATATATATATATATATATATATATATATATATATATATATATATATATATATATATAATCTTGAAATACAACAAATCCAAACAGTATGTACATTGATATTGCAAGTAATTTAGAAATTAAGGAAATCTGTTTTTCAAAGGTTTTAAAGATTTGAAATAACATTTTAAAATAACAAATCATTGTTTTTAAATACGGAAAACTTGGAGCAACTTTAAGGACTACATTTGTGTCACTGCAAATCACGTTGTTGTCAATAGTCGTTTCGTGCTACGTCGTGTTCTTTCGGTAATTTCCGTTTTGATTCGGTAATTTCCGCTTGCTCTCCTTCCTGTGTTGATCCCCGTCCACAGTAAAGGCACTCGGAAGCCATTATCCTGCAACCATTTTCTTTTCTTTTATACCCGAAGATAAAATCGTTTTAATAAATCAATAATTTATTCGTACAAGTTGACTAAGCGCTTCTTGGATACCTGCGCATTTACAAATCGCGAGGGACGTGCGCCTCTCGACGATCCTTCGGATAATTTCGGCTGCTTTCGTGCGCCGCTGTTTTGAAATGGACGCGAATGAACCGGCGGCGAAGCTCGCGTTGCGCGACGCGTCCGACAGCGCGTCTGCGGGAGAGGCTGTGGGTTCGGATACCGAATCGGAGGGCGAAGTCGCCACGATGACTGTGATGGGAGAAGCGGGAAACATCGACATCGACGAATCACTGCCGAACCCAGACGATGCCGAAGCGGCTTTTGCGGGTCAGTGTGCGCATGCGCATCAGCTGATTATCGGTTACAATGAAAATCCATTTCAGTGCACATTATGCGGTTTTATAATCCACCATACATTTAATTACATTTATTCTCTGATGATAAGAATAAGACTTGTTTATCCAACGTTAATATTATTATTATAAATAACTGTTGGGGAAACCATGAAAACTCTTAGAAGCAGTATTCAGAATTCAACAGTTTAAAAGTACAATGTTTTTTTTTAAATACCTTGGAGTACCATGTAAATAACAGGGTGCACGAATATGCATTTTTCAAGAAAATACATTTTATTTTTAGGGCCATTAATATTATTTCATTGTGACTTTTATTATTTTTAATTAAACTATAAAGTATTCATACATCATGGTAGCTATTTCCCCCCCACTTATGTTACTGAGAATCTTAGTACAGCCAGGCTTAATTTTCTTTATACTGAATATAATTTACTGATTAAATAATTCAAACGTAAAAAATAAAATTAAATAAAAGATCTTGTGCTACATTTATTTGATCAAAAATACATTAAAAACTGTAATATTGTGAAATATTTTATTTTAAAATGTAATTTATTCCTGTGATGGTAAAGCTGAATTTTCAGCGTCGTTACTCCTGTCTTCAGTGTCACATGAAATCACAAGAAATTAATACTTTAATTCAGCAAGGACGCATTATAATTAATTATTTAAAAAATAAATGACAGTATTGTAATGTTACAAAAGATTTCTATTTCAAATAAATGCTGTTCTTTTAAAAATTTC
Source organism: Leuciscus leuciscus (assembly GCF_965113295.1). NCBI lineage: Eukaryota > Metazoa > Chordata > Actinopteri > Cypriniformes > Leuciscidae > Leuciscus > Leuciscus leuciscus. The sequence continues at coordinate 26,724,144 of NC_138724.1, read as the reverse complement.
TGTATCACGGTTTCCAACAAAAATATGAAGCAGCAAAAACAGTTTTCAACATTGATCATAATAAGGACCATTATTAATAGTTTTTGTAATAAGCACCAATAATAATTGAGCTGCAAAACATCAGATTAATGTGACACTGAAGACTGGAGTAATGATGCTGAAAATTCAGCTTTGCATCATAGGAATAAATTACATTTGAAAATATATTCAATATTTTATATTGTAATAATATTTCACTGTTTTTACTGTATTTTTGATCAAATAAATGCAGCCTTGATGAGCAGAAGAGATTTCCTTTAGAGAAATATTCCTAATTCTGAATTTTTGTGTAGTGTGTGTAGTGTGTGGTTCAGTATTGTCATCTACCTAAACTAAAGTCATATAAAGTTTGAAACGGCTTGTGTTTTTTCTGCAGAGGTCACAGCCGTCACTGTTGGGGACGTTCAGAGTTCAGATGAAACCGTTTACACATCCACCGTCTCCACGTCAGCGTCCATCCCTGAACACATGCTCGTAAGAGTCTCACTTCAGAGGACATTTACATGACAAAGATGCACTGAAAACAGAAACGTTTTTCCTTTGTGTTTTTCGTTCACACGGATCCATGAAAACGACTAAAAACGCTGTATTATTCATGTCAGGCCAGTAGGTGGCGATGTCACTTTGTAAAGAAACATTACGCGCCTATGAACTGAACACGTAATACGCATGCGCATAACGTCACTGTTTTCACAAATTCAGGTTTTTATTGTTTACACAGAGATGATAATGGTATAGTTTAAAAAACTTGCACTTTTCAAAAGCTTGCGTTTTCAGGCCCTAAGAGGCCGTTTACAAGACATCGTTGTCAACTAAAAGAGAAAAAATGTGGTCATTCATTTACACGACAATGGCATTTTAGGGGCCTGAAAACACAAACTTTTGAAAACGGGTTTCAAAGTGCAAGTTTTTTAAAAATGATACTGTTATCATCCCCATGTAAACTACAAAAACGTGAATTTGTGAAAACGGTGATGTCATTCATATTACATGTTCGGTCTATAGGTGCGTAGTGTTTATTTACAAAGTGACAGCAGACATTATTATTACCAGAATACAGCGCTTTTAATCGTTTTCGTGGATCCGTGTGAACCGGATCGTTTTGACAATGTTGTCGTTTTAGTACATCGTTGTCGTGTAATCGTGCCCTAAACTTTCATTGAATTGATTGACTGATTTCAAGTTAAAAGGTCAGGAAATTGACAAAAAAATTATGCAGAATACATTAAATCCTGTAAAATGCTAAAATAGAAGAAAATCCAGATTTTATTTGTGAATAAAGTCATACTATTCCAGATTAATGGCGCTACCATGTTACAGTGATGGCGTCTGATGATAATACTATGGTACTTTGATATAAACCAAAACCGTGGTACTGTATGATTACTATATCTACCATGATAAAACCATCTTAGATGTCCAAAAATGTTTTGTTTTAATAATAATCACTAAACACTTGTATAATGAATAAATAAATAAGGTATTTAATAATGTTGATAACTTTATTGAAATGTTTTATTCATCTGAAAATACATGCATTTTTATTTATTCATTGCTTTTCCACTAATTGAAGTTTTTTTTTTTTTTACCTTTATTGAACCTCTTCAAATAAACCAATCCATAGTACTGTGTTATTACTATATTTATGTGCCAAGAATAATATAAATATATAAAAACGATGCATTTAACTATATTTTTGTAGTTCTCTTCTTGCTATTAAATACCATTTGACATTTTGAACCTCTACTCTTAAAATTTTTAAAAAAAAATTAACTGCTGTATGATTAGTAGGCTATATTCATATACCACGATAAAACCATCTTAGATGTCCAAACATGGTTGATTTTATGATAATTTCCGCCAACAACTTGTATACTAAATGTAAAGAAAAGGTATTTAGTAATATTAATAACCTTATTGTAATGTTTTATGTATTTATGAAAATGTATACATATCAAAATGATGCATTTTACTATATTTTTGTAGTTTTCTGGCTGAATTTATTTTGCTTTTTCACTATTTAAAGGTTGTTGTTTTTTTTACCTTTATTGAACCTCTTCAGATAAACCAAACCGTGGTACTGCATGATTCCTATATTTATTTACCCTATTCATATATGATAAAACCATATTACATATCCTAAAAAAATCATGGTAATACCATAGTACATGAATTTTTTGTTAATGTGTGAAGTAAACGTAAGAACAGGTTTGTTTTGGATAAAAATAATAACGTCAAATGTAATATTTCTCAACGGATTCATGCAGACAGGCAGAACCACGCTTCAGATTGGAGACAGTCTGAGTACCCAGAAGGCCACACTGATCGTGGTGCACACGGATGGGAGCATCGTCGACGCCACAGGGCTGAAAGGCACCGCGACACCAATGACTCCTGGTACGTTTGAGTTTTAGGAACTAAATTGTAAATCTTAAACTACATGGAATGCAGTATATCTGTATGTGTGTCTGTTTTTCCCTTCAGGTCCTCAAACCCCGAACACCCCTCTGACATCTGGACATGATAAAGACGGCTCGAAGTACAACTGGGATCCGTCGGTTTACGACAACGAGCTTCCTGTGCGCTGCAGGAACACCAGTGGGATTCTGTACAAAAACAGACTGGGATCAGGTACGCCACAAGAGGGCGTCACATGACTACTGAAACACACACACATACAGCTGTGTGTCTGTAGACCTTATTCAGGCGCTGTGTCCGAAATCACCCCTATACACTCGTTCACTATTCCCTGCGTTTCTCCACTAATATAGTCCACTTGAGGCAGTGATTGAAAACAAGTGAGTAAATTCAACACACTTGAGTGTGTCGGTTTCTGCCGGCACTGAGGTTTAGCAAACTGGCAGCTCCAGTAGTTATGAAAAGATTAATCTTGAACTCTGTCATGGACACTAGCATGTATAAACCTTAATTAAGCAATTTAATAATCAGTTAAGAAGGAATTTATACCTGTATGGTATTACGCTGTACCCATATTGGACCAGCGGTTTGGAAAACTGATGGATGGATGATTCAGATGCGGCGCCATCTTCTGGTCAGACGTGGGAATTCATTCAGCACAACCGTCACAGTGCATTATGGGTATTCTCTAGCCGTCGAGCGTACATCGGTTGCATTATGGGATTGAATGAGTGCACTAGATAACGTCCACTATGGTTTCGGACACCACTACAACTGGCTGTTCCCTCAAAGAGTGCCATATTTAGGGGTATAGGGGGCGATTTAGGACACAGCCAGGGTATCGCCATATTGAATTTGTGACTGATTTTTCTACAGCTCAAAAAGTCAAACGAGAAACATTGCAAACTTTGGTAACACTTAATTTTACAGTGTCCTTGTTACATATGTCACATGTACTTACTATAGTAATAACAGTAAATTATGCATAATTACATGCAACTAACCCTCAATCAAATCCTAATCCTACCTTAACCCTTTAGTAAGTACATGTAGTTAATTAATATAACTCAGTACTTAAATATATAATTACACTGTAACAATGACACCTTAAAATAAAGTGTAACCCAAACTTATTTTTAGCACGAGGGGCTATGGGTGATATAATCCCCAAAAATCATTCACGGATGCCAACTTTAGGAATCCACTAATCTAAAATCAGTTTTCCATGATTTAATGCACACTAATTACAATTTAGGATGAATAATATAAGAATTGGAATAAAGCCAAAATGTTTTAACATGACTGACCTTTAACCTGTGATGGCAGGGGGCAAAGGGCGCTGTATCAGACACAATAATAACTGGTTCACCCCAACGGAGTTTGAGAGTATGTCGGGGCGAGCGAGCAGCAAAGACTGGAAGAGAAGCATCCGCTACGCTGGCCGACCTCTACAGTGTCTCATTCAGGTCAGACCGGCCTTTGGAGACACACACACACACACACACACACACACACACACACACACACACACACACACACACACACACACACACACACACACACACACACACACACACACAGAGCTCACAGTATGTACTCTTTCCAAAAAATCCCCCAGTGTCTCGTTCAGCAGAACAGCTGACTGGTGTGTGTGTGTGTGTGTGTGTGTGTGTGTGTGTGTGTGTGTGTGTGTGTGTGTGTGTGTGTGTGTGTGTGTGTGTGTGTGTGTGTTTTGACAGGAGCGTATCCTGAACCCTCACGCAGCGTCCTGTACGTGTGCGGCCTGTTGTGACGATCTGTCTACAGTGAGTGACATGGTGACTCAATCTCATAAATCTTTACAACACTGCTGACCTGGGTTATCATACACTGAGATTAATGATGAAAAATGTTTTTGTTTTTTTAAATTGCAACTGAAATAAAATCATTTTTATAAGTTTAAATTGTTTAAATACTCAATATATATTGGTGGTGATTGAAGAAATAGCGCAGAGAAAAGCGCTATATAAATGTAATGAATTATTATATACGCTCACCTAAAGGATTATTAGGAACACCATACTAATACTGTGTTTGACCCCCTTTCGCCTTCAGAACTGCCTTAATTCTACGTGGCATTGATTCAACAAGGTGCTGAAAGCATTCTTTAGAAATGTTGGCCCATATTGATAGGATAGCATCTTGCAGTTGATGGAGATTTGTGGGATGCACATCCAGGGCACGAAGCTCCCGTTCCACCACATCCCAAAGATGCTCTATTGGGTTGAGATCTGATGAACTCATTGTCATGTTCAAGAAACCAATTTGAAATGATTCAAGCTTTGTGACATGGTGCATTATCCTGCTGGAAGTAGCCATCAGAGGATGGGTACATGGTGGTCATAAAGGGATGGACATGGTCAGAAACAATGCTCAGGTAGGCTGTGGCATTTAAACAATGCCCAATTGGCACTAAGGGGCCTAAAGTGTGCCAAGAAAACATCCCCCACACCATTACACCACCACCACCAGCCTGCACAGTGGTAACAAGGCATGATGGATCCATGTTCTCATTCTGTTTACGCCAAATTCTGACTCTACCATCTGAATGTCTCAACAGAAATCGAGACTCATCAGACCAGGCAACATTTTTCCAGTCTTCAACTGTCCAATTTTGGTGAGCTCGTGCAAATTGTAGCCTCTTTTTCCTATTTGTAGTGGAGATGAGTGGTACCCGGTGGGGTCTTCTGCTGTTGTAGCCCATCCGCCTCAAGGTTGTGCGTGTTGTGGCTTCACAAATGCTTTGCTGCATACCTCGGTTGTAACGAGTGGTTATTTCAGTCAAAGTTGCTCTTCTATCAGCTTGAATCAGTCGGCCCATTCTCCTCTGACCTCTAGCATCAACAAGGCATTTTCGCCCACAGGACTGCCGCATACTGGATGTTTTTCACACCATTCTTTGTAAACCCTAGAAATGGTTGTGCGTGAAAATCCCAGTAACTGAGCAGATTGTGAAATACTCAGACCGGCCCGTCTGGCACCAACAACCATGCCACGCTCAAAATTGCTTAAATCACCTTTCTTTACCATTCTGACATTCAGTTTGGAGTTCAGGAGATTGTCTTGACCAGGACCACACCCCTAAATGCATTGAAGCAACTGCCATGTGATTGGTTGATTAGATAATTGCATTAATGAGAAATTGAACAGGTGTTCCTAATAATCCTTTAGGTGAGTGTATATATATATGTATATGTAAAATAGTATTATAACATCAAATAATATTAATAATAATATAAAATATGTATAAAGATATTTAAACAAGAAATATAATTATATGTATATATATTATAGAAAAGCATACGTTTGTTTAATATTTACAATAATATTTAAAATGTAATACTAATCAATTATATGATCTGTCTACAGTGAGTGACTCAATCTCATAATCTTTATTAGATTTGATATATTATTATTATGTGATATTAATAAAATGTATATAATAGTAGTTTTATTTATACATTTATATATATATATATATATATATACATATATTGATATAAATATATATATATATAATATATATATACTGTATATATTTAAATTATATTAATAATATAATAATAATTGTATAAAATGTAATAAAGATGATACAATATATATATATATATATATATATATATATATATATATATATACTAATAATATGAAAAAAATTGCATTTAGATATTTCATTTGAATCTGTGCACAAAAAAAAGGCTTCTCTTTCTTTTTTAAGCAATTTATGTTTTTTTTGACAATCTTAAATTAAAAAGTGTTGCTTATTTGTTTTATCCCATGTAACTCAAACCTCTCCTTCATTTGCCTGTTGGTCTCCAGTGTGCCAAAGACGGGCCGTTCGGAGGGGAGAACATCACGATGGTAATTACTAATGTCTGAAGTCTCAGTTATGATGTTATGTCGCTCTAGAGACTCATCCTGTGTTCTGGTGCCCTACAGACGGGCCCCGTCAGACTGTTCGTCCCGTATAAAAGAAGGAAGAAGGACAATGAGCGGTCGGCTTCTCCTGAGAAGAAGGACGTTCAGTCTACAAAGAACATCACCCTGGCTCCAGGAGCAACATGTAAGAGCCTCGTTCCCCTGTTTCTGTTCACTTACACCCAATATCAACATCTATCTCGGGTGAACTGATGTCGGATTACCACCTACACTTGATATTAACATCCATCAGATTCTGATTTTGTCGAGTGTAGGGGGTGAATTCATTTTGCGGCTAAATTAAACTAAAATTACTAAATAAAATGTATTTTAAACCCTTTAGTCAGTAATTGTATCCCTTAAAACTCATCTTTGATCACCAAAATGACACATTTAAACCTTTTTCCTGTGAAAAAAAAATCGTCATACCTTTAAATAGCTTGAACGCAAGTGTACGCGGATCAATGAATATGCAAATTAGCCCCGCCTCCACTCACTCACACCAGAGATGTAGCCATTTTTTGTATCGCTCATTACAATATCAGACACATAACGGTAATTAATATGATTAGCCTATTGCTTGACTACGTTATCAAACAGCTAATAATGTGATGCTAATGTTACACAAACCATGTTCACGCTTCCCCATCTCAGTCTGCCTTCTAACAATTAGCATCCTTAGAAACGCTTAAAACCACTCAGAACGCCAGTGGAGAAAGGCGTGTAGTTCATCATAACATCGTAATATACGTCATACACCCACTATATTGCTAAATCTACCCGATTTTTTATATCTACAGAAAAATATACAGGGACAATCTGGCTTCTCTTGAGACTCCCCTGTTTCAGAGCGGGTATAGTTAATGGTATGCTAAAGCCCACCCACACTTTGACGTGATTGGTTACAAGGTAGTTTTGAAATGTGTAGAGAACTTCTTCTTCTTCTTCTTTTTCTTTCGGCTGCTCCCATTAGGGGTCGCCACAGCGGATCATCCGTCTCCATACCACCCTGTCCTCTACATCTGCCTCTTTTACACCAACTACCTGCATGTCTTCCCTCACCACATCCATGAACCTCCTCCTTGGTCTTCCTCTTTTCCTCCTTCCTGGTGGCTCCATCCTCAGCATTCTCCTACCAATATAATTCATGTCACTCCTCTGCACATGTCCAAACCATCTCAATCTCGCTTCCCTCACCTTGTCACCAAAACGTCCAACATGCGCTGTCCCTCTAATAAACTCATTTCTAATCTTGTCCATCCTCGTCACTCCCAACGAAAACCTTAACATCTTCAGCTCTGCTACCTCCAGCTCCGCCTCCTGCCTTTTACTCAATGCCACTGTCTCTAATCCATACAACATCGCAGGTCTCACCACAGTCCTATAAACTTTTCCTTTCATTTTTGCAGATACTCTACTATCACAAATCACTCCTGTCACTCTTCTCCACCCACTCCACCCTGCCTGCACTCTTTTCTTCACTTCCCTAACACACTCTCCATTACTTTGCACTGTTGACCCCAGGTACCTGAACTCCTCCACCTTCTTCACCTCTTCTCCCTGTAACCGCACCACTCCACTGCCCTCCCTCTCATTTACGCACATGTACTCTGTCTTACTCCTACTGACTTTCATTCCCCTCCTCTCCAGCACGTACCTCCACCTCTCCAGGCTCTTCTCAACCTGCTCACTACTCTCACCACAAATCACAATATCATCCGCAAACATCATAGTCCAGGGAGACTCCTGTCTGACCTCGTCCGTCAACCTGTCCATCACCACTGCAAACAGGAAAGGGCTCAGGGCCGATCCTTGATGCAGTCCAACCTTCACCTTGAACCAGTCTGTCGTTCCTACTGCACACTTCACTGCAGTCACACTGTCCTCATACATGTCCTGCACCACCCTCACATGTATACTTCTCTGACACACCTGACTTCCTCATACAATACCACAACTCCTCTCTTGGCACTCTGTCGTACGCTTTCTCTAAATCCACAAATACACAATGCAGCTCCTTCTGTCCTTCTCTATACTTTTCCATCAACGTTCTCAAAGCAAATAAGGCGTCTGTGGTGCTCTTCCTCGGCATGAAACCATACTGTTGCTCACAGATGGTCACCTCTTCTCTCAGCCTGGCTTCCACTACTCTTTCCCATAACTTCATGGTGTGACTGATCAACTTAATTCCCCTGTAGTTACTGCAGTTCTGCACATCTCCCTTATGCTTAAAGATCGGTACCAGCACACTCCTTCTCCATTCCTCAGGCATCCTCTCACCTTCCAAAATCTTGTTAAACAATCTGGTTAAAAACTCCACTGCCATCTCTCCTAAACATCTCCATGCTTCTACCGGTATGTCATCTGGTCCAACCGACTTTCCACTCTTCATCCTCTTAATCGCTGCTCTCACTTCCTCCTTACTAATCCTATCCACTTCCTGCTTTACTAACACCACATCATCCAACCTTCTCTCTCTCTCATTTTCCTCGTTCATCAGCTGCTCAAAATACTCCCTCCATCTTCTCAACAAACTCTCCTCACTAGTCAACACATTTCCATCTCCATCCTTTATTGCTCTAACTTGCAACACATCCTTCCCAGCTCGATCTCTCTGCCTGGCCAATCGGTACAAATCCTTTTCTCCCTCCTTAGTGTTCAACCTCTCATACAGCTCCTCGTATGCCTTTTCCTTGGCTTTCGCCACATCCCTCTTTACCTGTTGCCGCATCTCCTTGTACTCCTGCCTACTTTTCTCATCACCCTGTCGATCCCACTTCTGTTTTGCTAACCTCTTTCCCCTTATGCTCCCCTGCACTTCCTCATTCCACCACCACGTCTCCTTGTCTTCCTTTCTATTTCCGGATGTCACACCAAGTACCTTTCTAGCTGCCTCCCTCATCACTCCTGCGGTAGTTTCCCAATCCTTCAGCACCTCTTCACCACCACCGAGCCTCTGTCTGACCTCTTCCCTGAACCTCACACTACAGTCTTCCTCCTTCAGTTTCCACCATCTTATTCTTCTTTCAGTCCTTACTCTCCTCCTCTTCTTCTTCGCCTCCAAAACCATCCTACATACCACCATCCGATGCTGTCTAGCTACACTGTCCCCTGCCAACACCTTACAGTCTCCAATCTCCTTCAGGTTGCATCTCCTACATAGAACATAGTCCACCTGTGTGCACCTTCCTCCACTCTTATAGGTCACCCTATGATCCTCCTTCTTCTTAAAATACGTATTCACCACTGCCATTTCCATCCTTTTAGCAAAATCTACCACCATCTGCCCTTCCACATTTCTCTCCTTTAGGCCATACCTACCCATAACCTTCTCATCACCTCTGTTCCCCTCACCTACATGTCCATTAAAGTCTGCCCCAATCACCAATCGTTCATTTCTAGGTACACCATCTACCACTTCATCTAATTCACTCCAGAATCTTTCCTTCTCCTCCATCTCACAGCCGACTTGTGGAGCATAGGCACTGATGACATTTATCATCATCCCTTCAACTTCCACCTTCACGATCATCACCCTATCAGAAACTCTCTTCACCTCCACTACACTCTTACTGTACTCTTCCTTCAGAATCACCCCTACACCATTTCTCTTTCCATCCACACCATGATAGAACAGTTTAAACCCACCTCCAATGTTTCTGGCCTTACTCCCTTTCCACTTTGTCTCCTGAACACACAACATATCTACCCTTCTCCTCTCCATCATATCAGCTAACTCTCTCCCTTTACCAGTCATAGTGCCAACATTTAAAGTACCAACCCGAACCTCCACTCTCCTCCACTTCTCCTTTCCCTGCCGCCTCTGTAGACGTCGTCCTCCTCTCCTCCTCCTCCTTCGGCCACCAGTAGCCCAATTTCCACCGGTACCCTGTTGGCTAACGATACCTGTGGCGGTCGTTGTTAACCCGGGCCTCGACCGATCCGGTATGGAATTCTTATTCGTGACCCGCATATTTGATTTGGCACATGTTTTACGCTGGATGCCCTTCCTAACGCAACCCTCCCCATTTATCCGGGCTTGGGACCGGCACTAAGAGTGCACTGGCTTGTGCCTCCCTAATGGCTGGATTGAAATGTGTAGAGAACAATGCACTGCAAAAAATGCTTTTCTTACTTAGTATTTGTGTCTAGTTTCCAGTCCAAATATCAAACATTTCATTAGATATTAAGTCTTGTTTTCTGGAAAAATAAATAAAATTAAGTGAGTTTTTCCTTAAAACAAGCAAAATTATCTGCCAATGGGGCAATAATTAAGATTATTTTTCTTACCCCCAGAAAACAGGACATAATATCTTATGTAATTTTACTCACCTAGTAAATCCATCTTGATTTAAGAATTTTTTGATATTTAGACTGGAAACAAGCCAAAAATATTAAGTAAGAAAAGCATTTTTTGCAATGTGGCGATTTTTTTTTTTTCCCACTGCAGTTTTAAAGAGAAAATACTCGGTTGGTTACTTTACATGGTTCGTCTTAAAGTATATTAAAAACAACATATAGACATATAAACATATTTATATGTTGACTTAGCATGGGTTATTCAGAATATAAGCTTTAAAATAATAATAATAAATATATATTTACACAGTATATATTACAAAAATATACAATAAATAAATGAAATTCAAAATCAAAATAATCTTTTTGTATCTGATTGAAAAATCTTTTTTTTTGCCAATATTATTAATTGCATATATTATTTCAGTCAGATGCAGTTCAGGTCCTTTCAGTTTCAGTTGGTTTGTGACCATATCAGTATTGTTTAGAATTTATATAATTGATAAATCGATTTTTTTATTATCAGTTCCAGTATCCAAAGATAGAATATTGGCGGTTATTACTCTCAGGAGTTTTCTGATACTGAACCGTCTGACGTCTCTCCGAAAGATCAGGAAAGGGTGTAATTCTCCCAGGAGACACTGGAAGTGGCTCACGACTGTCTGCCTGCTCTCAGTTACAGTGACTCCATCAGGACAGATCACCACTTCAGGCACGCTGACCTTTGACCGAACGGCGACAGGAGAGACGGCGGCCATCATCTCCGACAGCCCTGCGCCCGCTGACGTCTTCACCAACACAACTGGTGAGCGGTGCACACACACATACTGGAGCTCATACAGTAGAGTGTTGGCGCTTGCAACGCCAAGGTCATGGGTTCGATTCCCAGGGAAAGCAAGAACTGATAAGAATGTAGATGTGTACCTTGAAATGCAGTGTAAGTCGCTTTGGATAAAAGCGTCTGCCAAAAAATCGACATAAAAATTTAAATACTACAGTCAAAGTGTGTTTTTACAACCAAAAACACATATTTACATACTACTATTATGAAAATATGCAGTATGGGTTCTGTGCACAGTATGCAGATTTAAAAAAAAAAAATGTTTTGAATATGCAATTTTTTTATTTTAGTACAAAATGAAATATTAAGTAAAGAAATGATTAATAATTAAATTATTATTTTCTGCACCTGACTAAAAAATTTTTTTTTCATATCATTAATTGCATATTTTATTTCAGTCAGATGCAGAAAATAAATTGGTAGGTTTTGCAATAAAATTAATACAACAAATAAGTGTTTTTTATTTCTTGAAATGATAACTGGATTCCACTTGTATACCGGCTGAGTAAAGGCAGCCAATCAGATTGAAGCTCTGCCAGAGTTCTTGCTCTTTTTGTGTGTGTGTAATTTGCATGAGAGGGTCAGTGACTGGTCTGTCGGCGGCCTGTGATCGTGTGTGATCTGAGGTTGAGACTCTGAAACCCAGGATTGGCCTCTTTCTGATCCTTTTTTAGCTGGAAACAAAAGAACTGTTATTTTTAGGCCTCTTTGTGCGAGATGGAGGCCGTTTTGACCCCATTGTGAGTCTCGGAAAATGAGTTGTTGTGCGTTTTTGTAACCTGTCCAGTTGGGGTGACTTCTGTTAAATGGCACATTTGTAGGACATGGGGTACATACATCGGGTCAGTCCTGATATGGCTCATGCTTGAACGATTTGTGCATTTTAATTAATCTTTATCTGCTTGAATTGATCACTTCTGAAGTTAATGCACTTATATGTTAGATCAATGTGACGTTTATAGTGTTTTTGGTGTGTTTTGTGTTTCTCTTTTTGGTCTCTTGTCTCTCTTACTTTCACTTTCTCAGGCCAAGAATTTTACTTTCAAGTAAAATTAAGTTTACTTGATTTTGTTGTGTCTCTCTTAGTTCTCATTTCATTCGGTGATAAATGGTGACAGGTGTCATAATTGGCTTAATGTTCCCCTTCTAAAATACGGTTGTGAGCCAAAGAAGGGTCGTAACAATCAATTAAATGGTTATTGCTCTTAAATGCACTTAATACTGTTAGCACATGCAGCTAATTTGACATGAAGACCATTTCATTCTGTGAAGTTTTATTTTTAAATCTCTTAAAGGTGCAGTAAGCGATTTCTGAGAAACTGCTGATAATTGAAATCGACACCCAAACAAACACAACCCTCCATTCATTGCTCCGCCTCCAAAATAACAAACACGCTGTGCAAGGCAACCACTAACAGCTGGCGCATCAGTCATCTCGCGGAAGAATGAAACATGCAAACTTCGGGCAAGAAAACACAATGCTTTTTCCCATTTCCAAACTGTCACTGTCAGATTGCCAAAGTTCTGCCATAAAGATCTACCAATCTTTGCGTAAAAATAAAATAATGAAACTGCCATCTTTCTAAAGTCATTTTTCTCCACGGAAATGTGGCTCCAAATCTCTGGTGAAAATTTTCATTTTGACCCCAATCCACAAAATAGTGGATTATTCAATAGATAATCATCCATGACATTTCATATTTTAGCTTTCTTCCTCATTAATGTATTTCTTTCACCAGATAAAAAAAAAAACTGACATTTTTAGCCATCTCTGGTTAAGATGACATGGATTAATAAATGTTTCACCTTTAATATTTACAATAAATTTTTGATTTACATCCATCCGTCAACACCTTTAGATTCTCGTTCTCTCTTTTCAAGTGACAGGATCATGGTTTGAATGCCATCTGAGGGTTTATTTGTGAAGTGGAGGGCAGTCGTCCAGTGTAGATGTTTCGCTCCAGGGAGTGTGACCTCCAATTCAAAGCGGCTCAGTGTCACTGATGGACCACTGTGATCAGTGTCTCAGGAAATGATCCTTCTCTCCTTCTTCTTTTTTTATTTTTTATCTCTGTCAGCTTCTGTGTGCCGGAATAGACTTGAAATGCTTCAGCACTTTCCTCTTAAAACATCCTGACTTCGACTCGCTCAGACAAATTCAAGAAAATAACCGTAAAATAAGTGTGTCCACAGCCCTGGACCGTGATATTACAGAAAAAATAGTTTCTGTCACAGGAAAGTGGTGTTATATAAATATTCCCACATCTACGAAGTATTGATGTAGAGGCAGTGGCCTAGTGGTTAGTGAACAACCTCAAATCCACCTCGCAGGATTCCTTTAGTCAAGGAAAATCAAACAGTATAAGATATTTCCCAAATTATTTATTTGAAACAAACAATTGTTCAAGTTATTAATTTAATTTTAAATTTAGTTCAATTTGTGATAAAAAACAACAATTATATATAGTTTTTATTTATTTATTTTTTTGTGTGTGTGTTATACATAAAGTTAAACAAAATTATTGTCTTGAAAAAAAGATAATCTTTTATATTTTATTTCAGCTAACATTTATGTTATTTCAAGTAAAACATTTTTTATGGTTTTAGTTTTACTATAATACCCCTGGATTGAAGACTCTATAAAGTTTTTTAAAATTTTTTTTTTTTAAACATAATGCTTATGTCAAATGACTGGTAAAATCATGGAAATTTATTGATAAAATGTGGGAAACTTTGTGACATTTCACGATCCAGTTTCACCATCATTATCTCACTGTCCCTTTTAATAAAAGTGACAAAAAAAGGCCAAAAATAAAAAGAATAAAGCATTTAGACCCTTTACAACCCTTTACAGTTTCGAATTATATTTACTCTTGTCTGTTTGACCAAAAACGATGGAGTATTTGAAGTTTTTTCCGCTGTTGTCAGGAAAAAATGCAAGTGATCGCGCCGGCGCCTCCATTTCATGAAGTGCGCTATATTTGAGTTTCCTCACTCCGCACAAACACTTGGATATGCGCCTAATAATAGCACACATTTATCTAGATTAAAGTTAGAGCGAGTGGCCATGTAACATTACATGTTTCAAATGATAAGCCATATTTGAGGTCAATGGATGAAAGTGAACGTTTGGATTTCCTGGCTGACGTACTTTAATTACCACAAGAACCCGCCGGACAGCACGCCAGATATGCATAGTCGTTTACTTTATCCAATTATTTGTATATGTGAACTTGTGAAAACACACAGACTGATGTTTGATTATTCCAACATGTGGCTAGAGTATGTTTCATAAAAGTCACAAATACGTTCTCTTTGTCTCTTTATTCCTCCTAGACCGCATTGAGATTCAATAGAGAGCAAGTGTATTCATCATGAAATGGGTTTGTCTCGGTCGAGTCCGGGACGTTACAAAAACACACTTGGACACAGAGCATGTCCTCTCCTGTCTGTCCGGCCCACATTTAATAAGCTTATAAAATTAAATCTGGGTCAGGGTTAAAGTGAGATCAGATGAGGACGCACCGTAAAGGTACTCGTCAAGGTCGTCCTGTCAGAACGCTGGTTCACCTCTACAAAACCAGCCGTCCCAAAGGAACGTTTTAATCGCTCATGACACGTAGGTTAGGCTTCCAGCATCAGCTTCAGCTCAAATGTGTGTTTCTCCTCAGTGTTGACCACCCTTCCAGCGCTGACAGTGGTCCCTCAGCAGGCGCTGGTTCAGGCTAAACCCCCTCCGGCCGGGACGCTGATGAACGGGCTGGAGACGGGCGAGCAGCGCACCTGGCTTTACCTGGAAGAGATGGCCAACACACTGCTCAGCAACGTCCAGCAACTCAAAGTCCTCATTGCACAAGCCAAACAAGCCAGTCAGAGCGGAGCGCATGTCGGCATCAGCCCAGAGAAGAACAACAGCGTCAGAAAAGAGGTGATATCCAAACACAAAACTGCTCTCAGATCAGTGTTCATGAGGTCATATCATGAGTTTATTAGGTGTTTATACCCAGCTACGTAAGTGATAATCCACGGCTAGTTGGGCATTAAGTGATTTTAACGCACAGCGTGGAGGAAAAGAACCACCCAATGCGAAGCATTCAAATGGTTTAATGCACAGCTAGCCGTGGATTATCACGCTTATACCATGATTGTGTGCCAGCACTGACAAGTTAAAGCTGTTATTGATGTTTGCAGGGAAATATTTGATCGGAAGGATAAAAATTATGGTTATATTTGTCAGTTAGATCTCGCATTCTGCCCTCTTTAAATCAGACACAACAGATATGTAGTAGTGCGGTAGGATTACATTGATTTGAATGAACTAATTAAGCATTTATTTTAATTCATTAGTAAGAGAGATGAGAGATGCGTGTGTGAATTACCTGCATCTGTTCAGCATCTTAATTAAAGTTAAATTACTTCAAAACCAGCGGTTTAACCCCCTCATTGCTGAGAAATATAATTTAGCGATTTAGTAGCAAAGCTATTTAATTAGTAAAAGTAACGTGGAAGCACCGTTTTCTGTGCACAAGTTTCTGTGCTCCTGAATGCTTCTGTGTGGTCCTTCCAGCCAATCAGAATCAAGTATTCAACAAGTTTTGCTAACGTTAACATTAGGACAAAACATCCAGTTTAAAAAAAAAAAAAATTCTTGGTTATGCTAATGTTAGAGAACGTTCCATTAGGGAAACATTATGGGATTGTTACTTTTGAATGTTCTCTAAACATTCTGAAACAAGTTGTGACATTTAAAAAAATGTTTAATGAACTTCCAACTAAAATGTTTCAGAAAAAAAAAAATCTGTGTGTATAAATAATGTTTTTTTTGTTAATGTTTTAAAGAACATTATTAAAAGACAAGATGGCTTTGAATGAATGTTCTATTAATGTTACTGGAAGAACGTTTGTTTATAACTTTGAGAGAACCTTGCCAGAATGCTTGCCTTCTGATGACGTTCCCTGTTAGCTGTTAAATGGCCACAAAAGTGTGAAAAATGATCATGAAAAACTAAATTATGGCTGTCTAATTTAGATTATAACGATTATAGACATTACAACTGGATCTGAGGGGGGAAAGTTAATCTTATTAATCCTCTGAAGAAAAGATCATATGTTCATGTTTTCCTCTCTCAGTCCTTTCAGAGTCAGTTGTCACTCAGTGAAGAATCTGAGGGGAAAATCACTGAAATTATCATTAAGGTAAGTCTCTCTCTCTCTCTCTCTCTCTCTCTCTCTCTCTCTCTCTCTCTCTCTCGCTCTCTCTCTATCTCTGTTATCATATCAAGTTTTAAAACCAGTGTTATTTTAGTATCATAGATATACTATTATAGTTTATGATAATATTTTTAATTACATTTTATTTTTATATTTTCTTTTGTTTTAGTACTTATTTTAGAACTTAAACTAGTCAAAAATAATAACCCTGGCTAAAAGCTGGAGGTTTTTTTCTGCTTTTTCTCCCGTAGTTCAGTTTCTGTCTGCATTTTTTGTAAGCGTGCAATTTTGTAATTCATGCTGACAAACCAGTCATTCCATCACAACAAGCATTTACGGTTTGGCAGCCGTGGCCGTATTCACCGTGCCGCCAGATACTGAGTCCAGGTTTGTCTTCATTCAGCCAATAGGGGTAGGGTTACGTGGGTTAGGTTTAAGGTTACCTACTGACCAAGGCTGAGGCTGGCTGGGCATCTTGGTGGTTTATTGCATTTATAGTAATATAGTTTAGTTATATGTTTACACTTGCCTGGCAGCCTAAGCCACAGATATGCAGTCAAAAGTATATTGGATATTTTTCCACGGTATTGAATGTGGCTCATCAGAGTTGACAGAACTTTGAGTTTTATAATGTGACTCATGTCATGCTCTGCTGAAATAGTCGGCGTTCTCAGATGTGTGTATCGAAGGGCCAGGTGCCGGTCGGCGGTGTAGAAACACACTCGTCACACACGGTCGCCTGATGTGTTTGGCAGGTGGTGATAGAAAGGGTGAAGCAGGACTATCAGAATCTGCAGGAGAGCTGGAAACACACAGATGCTCCGTTGGAAAAGGCCAATAGATCCCAGAGAATGAAGAACTGTCTTTTCCTCGTTTAAAATTTCTGTGTTGAGGCTAAAATAAAAACCATTCTGGCATTATTTACTCATCCTTTCATGGAAAACAAAAGAGGATATTTTGCAGAATGTCCAGATTGTTCTAGCCTGGCTAACGTCAGACCACATCTCATTGAGACGTGGTCTGGGAACCATATGTTCATTTTCTCGTATTTGAGGCGTGGTTTACGAATGCCCAGAGCCGTTTATTGGGCGCTACGAATGTCTATCAAATGCGCCTGTACGTAGCTCATAGCCAATCGCTTCAGTTATACCAGATGACGTATGTAGAGCGACAGAAATTCGACGAGGAAGAAGACGAAATAATCTTGCATTCTAAACTACTTAGAACACTATCTAAGGCTTCATCGAAAGGTAACTTCGCGTCTGATGCCATGTTGGATCCATAGATATAAACAAACTGCTTCGGTGTGTCGCATACACGTCGTCATCATCTTGCTGCTCCCTCCCCGTTCTGTGATTGGTTCCCTTTTTGAGGGGAAAATCTAGTCCATGGTGTCCAGGCTGACTAGCAGCGTGAATAAAATCGCGCTGCGCTCAAGGCAGCATGGGGAAACCCAGGCTAAGATTGTTCTTCATTTGCTCGGATGGAAATATGTGCTTTAATATTCATAAGGCCCTATTTTAAGGCGAGTCCAAATCCAATTTTGCTAGTTTAACGACGGAAAAAATGGTCTAAAAGGGTCGTCTCTATTCTCTTAATGAGTAATGGGTGTGTTTTGGGTGTAAAATTCAGAGTGTCATCTCCCATTCCCTTTAAAAGCCAGTTGTGCTCGCGCCATGCCGGATTTGCTATTTACATGGCGGATTTGCAAGCGTAAAAACTGAACGCGTCTCCAGAGAGGAACCGGATCTGCTCGTGCACGAGGTTAAAGCGCTAGCAGTCCATCTACGGGACAAGCCGGATTCACCATATCTTTATGTACACAATAATAATCTTTTACATTGTAATCCATTTATTTTTAATATTTGGCATGTTTGTGTGCTGCTGTGCGTCCCTGTGTGTGTAATAAGCAGAGAGTATGCGCGTTGTGGACCCGCCTATAGGCTCATATTACTAATGTGCTCTTTAAATAATAACAAAGATAGATAGATAGATAGGCAGACAGACAGATGATCTACTCTAGTAACACTAGTAGTGTGTTTTCTTCTGTGTTTCAGCACACGTGTGTGAACTGTGGTCGAGAGGCGTCCAATGAGTGTGCCGGCTGCCATAAAGTCCATTACTGCTCCGGCTTCTGCCAGAGGAAGGTGAGTCCAACACGAGCGCTCATGGTTTATCACACCAGTCTGAGCCTGTTTATCTTCAGATCCGTCTTTCTGCAGGACTGGAAAGAGCATCAGCTGATCTGCTGTCAGCCGAGCACAGTCGTGGGCCTTCAGGAGGACACACACATGTGTGGAGGTGTGGAGCTGGAGAAGGGGAAGGCCTAGCGCTCCTCACCGCAGGACGTTTGATGGGTGATCGCTTCCGTTCGTGCTTTAGTTTAGCAGCTCTCTTACACACTGTGAAATATTAATCATACGCGGATGGCGTCGGTGCTTTCTGTACCATGTGAACGGTTTCGCCCTCTCACTATGGATTTTGTATGTGAAAATAATCCTTAAAGGGATAGTTCACCAAACATGATTTACTCACCCTCATGTCAATCCAAACCTGTATGACTTTGTTTTATAAACACAAAATTATTTTCATACAATGAAGCTCAACTCTGCTTAACTCCTAAATCTCATTTGTACATGCGCATGTGTTGTTTTGTGCGTATATTGTATATGGAGAGCAGAACGAAGTCATAATGAAAACTTTTATGATATTTCTATTGCACTTTTTTTAGGTAAACAGCCCTTGTCCTCGTCCAATTTCACTGTATGAAAAAGAGCAGCTCGGACATTCTTCAAAACGTATTATTTTGCGTCTTACTGAATAAAGTCAGTCAAACGGGTTTGGAACAACACTAGGGTGAGTAAATGATGACAGAACTGTTATTTTAGGTGAAATATTAATTTAATTAAGACAATAATATAATTTCAGAATCTAATTCTAATGAAGGATTGCATTTTCATACAGTGTTTTCAAAACAAAACTGAAATAAATGGGAAAATCAGAGTTTTTTTCTGCCTCTTTATTCACTGGATTTTGGATTTGAGGCGAGTACACACATGTAAAGTGCATTATCATGATAACCTTTTTTAATAGATACGGCACATTGCAGAGATTAGCTGAGCTTTACTCCGTGAGCGCTGTGAACTGACACACAACTGACCCGTCGGAAATAATCCAGACCTAAAGCTGCGCAAAGCTAACCTGAACACACATGAGTGAAAGGAAAGCAACATTCACATTCACCATGCTCCATGTTTTTCTCAAATTTGTTCACCTAAAGAAGTCATACGACATACTTGCAGCATAATTTAGTTGTTTTTTTGTGCCCAAAAACAATCATAATTTAGCTTTTCATGACCATTAAACATGCCATTTTTTGCTAGTGTAGTTGTACAACCTCTATATGCAAATTACCTTCGCTTTGAATGGCTAGTCTCTTTGCCTGTGAAATAAGTATTTATAGGCCAACAACAGACTCTAAAGCAAAGCTGCTTCATATTTTGCACACAAACTGTTAAAATCAGACTGAAATGACCAGACATCTTGGTAAAAATAAACTTCAGCCACTCTATTCAGTGGCAGTATGTATATGTCCTTTTTACTACCTCACTGTGATTGGATAGTTGATATGTAAAGGTGGATGGTCATGTGTTAATATTGTCATCTGGCTGATGCCAGAAAGCTGCGAACGTTTTTGTAGCTTAGTTTCAATATATGCTTTTTTTTTTTCTTACTACAATCTTAAAGCTACACTGTGTAGGATTTTCTCCCATCTAGCGGTGAAATTGTTAATGACTACCAACTGAATATTACTTTCTAGCCCCTCCCATTCCGAGGGCGTTTTAACTCCTACGGTGGCCGTATTATTTCAAATCTGCCGGCAGTCGCGAGTAATCTCCCCCTCGCATTCGTCACGGCGCCACTGAGTGTCAAAACGCTAAAGGCGAAGCTTGAATTTCCAGGTATGTCCCTCTTTGGCTAATGTATTTTCAAGATGGAGGCGCAACATGGCGGCCGCCATTCGAGCGGCTCGCTCGTATGTATTCTAAATGGCAGACTCTACGCTTACGAGAATACTTGATTAGTTGGTAGAAGTAATTACACATTAATGAGCACATATGATTTTGAAAGAACAAAGTGTTTTTTGCTAAGAATCAACTTAAAAAAATTACACAGTGTAGCTTTAAAGTAACAACATGTAACTTTTCAACCTTCATAAAATATTTCCAAGACCCTTGTGATAGTACATCGACTTACAATAGGTTGAATGAGACGTCTGCCAGAGCCTGACGGGGTCTGTATCGCTTTTACTGGCACTATGTAACTTCGGGGTGCGGGTAGTAACCAGCGCTCAAAAAGAACTACAAAATTCGACTGCTTTACGGCATACGTCACTTCGCCCACCACTTCCTCAAATGTGGCCAACCAGCGCGTCTGTTTTCGTCATGGCTGAAGCAGCAGCGAAACGTAAGAAGCCAAAGGTTTTGTCGGAGTAGAGTCGGAAGAGGAAAAGGGAGAGTGATAAACTGAAAGGCAGGACGAGGATCAATATTGGTCGAGCGTTTGCTCGATGGCGTGAGCTTATGGAGGAGGAGAGTTACCAGACCGATGCTGACTTGGCCGTCATGCTGTTGAACTAGTAAGTAACTGTAAATTGCTTGCATACTATCTATAGTTTTTCTAATCTGTTGTCTGCCTGGCTACGTTACGGAAACTATCTGGTCCTCCATTTATTTATCTTCATGAATCAGCTAGTAGATGAGCGAATTATCAATCTGGTAGCTAGTAAACACTAACATGGTAGTTTTAGATGGTTAGGATGCTATCGCTATCATTCTCGTTCAGATTTGAGCATTGCAATCGACATGCAAATCGCAAATGTTTGAGTTAAAATGTTTAGTCTAATAAACATGTATAAATTATGAAAGGGGGAAGATTAATATTATCATTGCCCATATGAAAAAAACCTGCATGCTTCATATACAGTAACCGTAAATCATTTTACGACAGCGGTAATGGACAATTCCGCTTCCAACCTGTAGGGCGACCGCAGAGGAAAAGTTCCATGTTGTTGCTTTAAAGGTGCAGTATGTAATATTTACAGCTAGTGGTTTAAATGTGTACTGCAGTTCAAATTAAAAATATTGCAGAGAGTTGTTTCACCCGCCCCCTCCTCCTCAGACTCGACGCTGGTTGCCAGATTGAGGACACACAACAGGAATGAGTGCAATTGACAATAGAAGGCGACGAGTTGATTTATCCGTGTTTTAATATGCCTCTGGACATAGAGCTTTTTAGATGGAAAAACTTCCTTCGATTGGCATTTTATGATGACCCATTTAAACCTGTGGCACTAAAAGGGTTCAGACACTTTATTGCTTGTGCCTTGTGCCAATACGTATTGAGTGAGTTTCTTTAGAGGTTTCTACCTCAATTTTGGAGTACATCAGAATACAACACACAGCCTCCACTTCAGATTTCCCATGAGCACCCTTGGTTGATAGTCTGCTGCAGGACTGTGTTTTTATTACCTCCCATTTGTACCTAAAGTGCCCAAATGTGAATCAATACAACGAGAATTGAAAATTGTTGGGGGAATTATGGGAAGGGCACTCAAGGGTTTCAGCCAAAGCATTGCCAGTCAGTGACACCAGAGTCATCTAGAGCCACATCCACACCGAACGACAGTTTTCCATTACGCTGGTCAGTGAAGCAATGGATGCTACACAGAACAAATACGACACTGAGTTTTATGACACATGCGGGATTGTTTTAACAGCTGATACCGTCTAAGGACTTCTTGGTGAAATTTGACCTAGAAAGTAAAGGTTGTGTTTTAGCAGAAGAACTAGAATAGATTCATAATGGATGCTTTGCTTTAGCCTATAATTATTTTTCTTTTAAAATGTACAATTTTCTAAAAGCAATAGATAAAAACTGTGATTATAGTCATGGTTGAAGGCCTCTTTTACCTTAGGGCTGAAATTGAGAAAGTTAATTTTAGTTTCAGCAAAGCTTTGTGACAATACTGTAATCACAAACATTCGGATGGAATTAGATTTTTCGTGTCGGCTGATAATTTTATATGTCGGCGGGTAATTTGCTCCATTATTTTTAGTGAGGTTGTGTCAGGAAAAACAGGTTTATAGACATTTAGATGGCTTTTTACCTCCGAATAGGGTTTGTTTCTGACCTCAATTTACTGTGAGCACTGTAAAAAAAAAAAAGTAAAAAAAAGCCATTCTATGGCTTAAAAGTTTACTGTTGAAATAGAGCCAAATAATCACAGTTATCATTATAATTCAGCTTCTGTGGTAATGGACAAATGCTGTCAGTAGAGCTTAACCTGTATTAAAGCCGGAACAGCTGTCTTCAGCAGAAGTCCTGGATGAAGGGAGATTCTCCAGGGTTTTCATGTCAAATCTTCCTCCTTTCACTCACTCGCTCACTCTCTCTTTCTTTCCATCTGCCTCTCATCATTTCTTTATCTGTGTTCTCATATCAAGGTCAAAACTGTTATATTGCTCTCTTAAAAACCTGGTAACCAGAAATATACCCTCGTGAGAATTTATGACCGTGTAAGAGAAACTGAACAATATAAGGACCTTGCAGGAGTTACTTCGTCTTTTTAGTTGCTTCAAGTTGCATATTCTGGACAAGAATTGAAAATATGTCATCATTACTCACCCTTCTCATTCGTTAATATTAGTAAAGCTCATTCTGAATAAAATTACTTCTAATTTAATCGGAAAGAACATTTTAGTTAACAAAGTATAAAATTAAACGTTGAATTATTTTGTTATAGTTACTCATTGTACGAGTGCATCCACAATGCGACACAATCAGACTAGCATGTAGCTTAGTTCAAGATAAAGTTCAAAATTATTTTTTATCTCCTTGTAAGTAAACTAGTGAACACCCTCACTAATATACGTCCCCTCCTGTGTGTGTATCTTTATAATCCACCGGATCTATTTTCTTACCCCAGTGGGAGAACTCGGAGAACCGGAGGTTTGTTTTGAATGATGTACGCTGTCAAAATAAACATAGCAATGGTCTGGCAACCACCCAGAACACCCCAGAAACTGCACAGCAACACAAACAACCAATTAGAACACCTTAGGAAACTACATATAAACCCCCTGGCAACCACCCGGAACACCCCAGAAACCGCATAGCAACACAAACAACCAATCAGAACACCTCAGTAACTGCATAAACGCCCTGGCAACTACCCGGAACACCCCAGAAACTGCATAGCAACACAAACAACCAATCAGAACACCTCAGTAACTGCATATAAACGCCCTAGCAACCACCCGGAACACCCCAGAAACTGCACAGCAACACAAACAACCTGAACACCTTAGTAAACTGCATATAAACGCCCTGGCAACCACCCAGAACACCCCAGTATCATCATAGCAACATAACCTGAACACCTCAATAACTGCATTTAAACGCCCTGGCAACCACTTAAAACACCTCAGTAAGTGCATAGCAACACAAAAAACCAGTCAGAACACCTCAGTAACTGCATAGCAACGCCCCGGCAACCACCTAGAACACCCCAGAGTCATCATAGCAACATAAACAACCTGAACACCTCAATAACTGCATATAAACACCCTGGCAACCACTTAAAACACCTCAGTAAGTGCATAGCAACACAAACAACCAGTCAGAACACCTCAGTAACGGCATAGCAACGCCCTGACAATGACCTAGAACACAGTAACAGCAACATAAACAACCAATCAGAACACCTCAGCATGTCTCAGCTGTGTCTCATACCTAGACAATAGTGAAATGAAATCAAATGGAAAGCTGAAGTCTCCTGCTTCTCAGATATTTCTCCTCAGGGATTAAGTAAGTTATCTCATGAGTTCGAAGTCGAACTGCTCCGTTCTACCAAGATCTACAAGGTCTGCTATTAGATCAAGTCAGAGATCTCAATATGAACTCAAATATTCCCATGCAAATCATCTATGCTGCTGTGCATTTTTATTTTACAGTCAAGAATCGAGACCTCGTGAACTTAGAAAGGGTATCAAGAGGCACGGCTGCATTTGCGCCCATGTTGTGGTCATTCTTGCACTGCGTGATGTCTTTCAGCTGTCTCAGGTGTTGTTTGACAGGTCTCCGTCTTTTAGCTCGAGGAGAGAGTGGGTGGACCCGGACAGGCTGCCGCTGTAGTTTTCTGAGCATAATAAATTTCGACGTGTCTCATTTTAAAAGCATCAGGACACATTCTCCCCCCTGCGCCACAGAAGGACATGCGTCACCGTCTCTGTTTGACCTTGATATCACTCTTGGCTTTACTTTTAAGGTAATTACATTTTAATGTTTTTTGAATAAAAAAAAAAAAGTCCTCGCAATCGCATAAAGAATGAAGGAGGAAACATTAGACGGATGACAGAAGAGGTTGATGATATTTTATCAAAACGAATACCTTCTTAGTCATCAGCATGTGGGAAAAACTTGTATTATGTAAATCTGACAGACTCTAAATAATGAATAGTGAGGGAATATTCTGCTTTAATAATACACGTCCAGGTAATCGCTAGCGGCCTTGTTTTTCTTTTTAGGTCAGGGGTTCCGAAACTTAAAGGGACAGTTCACCGTAAAATAAAAATCAAGTCACCCTGTTGTGGTTTTAATACCGCATTATTCCCTTTTTCCTTTTATGGACCAAAAAAGGAGCATTTTTAAAGCAAAAGTATCACAGAATGATCCCATGTGAAATATGTTGTATATTCCAGTGTACGATATTCATTTAACGTATTATATAACAAAAATCTTGACCTTGGCCGTTGGTCCTCTGTGTATGTTAGTGTGACTCTATTAGCGCCGTAGTTCACTCTGAGATATTCTCTTCACTCAATTTCTCTTCAAATCAAAAGAAATTGGATTTTTTTTTTATCTAGATTTCTCTCAACTTTTGTGCTTTTTCTGGGCGAGTCGAAGTAAACCCTGGCGCTAACAGTCAGACTAACATCTACTTTACAACCTCAATGTCTTTAAAGGCACACTATGCAAGATTTGTACCTTAATATAACAGCTTCAAAATAATTTCGATGGTAAACAAGCTCGTAGTTGGGCGAATCATCCCGATAGCAAAGCAGGAGGGGGACGCCGCTGGCAAAACCAGCGATGCAAGTTTGAGAGGTGGTGCCCCGACAAATCTCGCGAGAATCACGACTTGCTTTACGGCACGACGTCACATACATCAACAACATATTCGCAGCCTCTATGGAAGACATTTCAGACGTGAATCATGGCAGAGTCAACGAAGAAAGCGCAGTCGGAAGAGTGCAGACGGCTCTGTGTGAGTGGTGTTTACGACAGTAACGTTAAATAAAAGTACTCCACAGCGACTCTAGGGGGCGCTGTTTGAGAAAAACAGAAACTACATAGTGTGCCTTTAACTTCTCTTCTGGACATCAGCACAAAGAAGTTGTTGTCTGTGAAAAACATTTATTTCTCAGATGAAAGTCAGTGCAATCAGATACAAAATGAACGCCCTAACTTACGGGCCCTGGGTGAGCTCCTTCGCACATCACATGAGAACTGTAAAGCAAAGAGAGGTCATCGTAGATGGCAGACCGTTCCACAGACATTCCTGTCATAGAAGCTTCAAAGCATAAACTGGGCCTCGTCCATCAAACAACACAAGCAGAACGAAATGTTTCATTTGTTCGTAAAGCCATTTTTGCATTATTTGTCATATTCACTTCAATAACAACATCCCAAAAACAAGTTCTTCCTGATTTTTTTCCCGCTCTCCAGGTATTTTTTTCATTACTCGATTTTATGAATAATTTACATGCATGTGAATTTCGTGCATGTATTTTGTGATTGCAACAATTTATGTAACTCACGTTTTATGTAATATTTACATGGAAATCATGTATTACAACAACCAAAATCTACATTAAAAATATTTTACAAACAATTTACAGAGACATAAATAAAATGCAATTTCCATTAGAAGGGCTGAACGTGTTTTTGGCAGTGGAATGGGGGGGAAAAACGCAAGTTCTCGAGATGTGTCTTTTAAAAGACATATTTTAACTTGTCATGCGTAAGATGCTACGAAAGATGCAAGGTCAAACACGTCCGTTTAGCGCGTTTACATGGAAAAATGATGGAAAAACAGACATTCTTTCTGCTTGCATAAACGTGACAGTTTAAAAAATGACATAAAATTTACATAAAAATGATTTTACAAACAAATTCATTCGACTTGCATTTCATGAATGAGGCCCTTTGATGTCAGCTTTCAAAATGTAAACATACAAAATAAAAATGTAAAGTAAAAACGTAATGGCAGCAAACATTGTAGTGCATTTTAACCATACTTTCATATTTGTGTCATACAACATGCTGTATTTACATGCAAGCATTATTTGACTGGTTTATTTATACGTCTGGGTATGTTTTGTTCGTAAACCGTTAGCAAAGAACATGTTCAGGCTAGCAGCAGTTGGGCAGAGTCGGTAGAAACTTCCGGAAGAACTTCCTGAACTCCGTGTTGAAGACGGTGTAGATGATGGGGTTGAGGGCGCTGTTGACGTAGCCCAGCCAGGTCACGATACTAATGACGAAGCCAGGGATTTCACACTCCTCGCAAAGAGCCCTCATCGTGTGCACTACGAAGAACGGCGTCCAGCAGAACAGGAAGGCACCTGTGGATGGACGGATGTCAGGTGAAAAATTATTCTATGGACACATAAACATATTGTCGCCCTTTAACACTGGAAGGAAACGCTACAACTATGACTATAACAATACAGAGGAACGATATTGTTATTTTTGCTGTAATCCCACTGATTAAGTGCGATAAGGACAATAACTATAAAGTTTTAATAATCGTTCTAATTCTGTGAGAATAAGTTTGTCCTCAACACAACTATTATGATAATGACAGTTGTTTGAGCTCTAGCTAACTTATTCACAAGTTTTCCTCATATTATTCGTAATACTGCTGATTAAGGCCCGTTCAAACCAAGGACGATAACTATAACGATAACTATAACTTTAATAATTGTTCGTATTCTACGAGAATGGGAACGTTCACACCACAACTATTACGTTTACGACACGGGAACGAAATCGTTGAAATCACTTTCAGAAAGATTTTTTTCCCTGAACAATAAAAACATTAACAGCCAATCAGAATCCACTCAACGTTAAAGACCCGAGCATTTAAAGTGACAGACGACAAAATTACAGCGCATGCTTATAATAAACAGAATGAAATCGATTGGTGTGGGCGCTAATATAGTTATAGTTCTGCCATGACAACTCTCGGGAGTGTTTGGTATGGAAGCTTGTTTCCGCCACTGAATAATAAATTAATAATAATAATTGCGACTTTTTATCTCACAATTCGGACTTTTTTTCTCACAATTGCGAGAAATGAAGTCAGAATTGTGAGAAATAAAGTCGCAATTGCGTGTTATAAAGTCAGAATTGTGAGATATAAACTATTCAAAAAAAAAAAAAAAAAAGTCAGTCTTTTTTCCCCTTAGAATTGGACTTTATATCTCACAATTGTAAGAAAAGATGTCAGAATTGCGAGATATAAACTCACAATTATGTGTTATAAAGTCAGAATTGCGTGATATAAGGTCGCAATTGCGAGAAAAAAAGTTAGAATTCTGAGTTTATAAGACGCAATTGCGACTTTATTTCATGCAATTCTGACTTTATATCTCGCAATTCTGACTTTATTTCTCGCAATTCTGACTTTATATCACGCAATTGCGACTTTATTTCAGGCAATTCTGACTTTATATCTCGCAATTCTGACTTTATTTCTCGCAATTCTGACTTTATAACACGCAATTGCGACTTTATTTCAGGCAATTCTGACTTTATATCTCGCAATTCTGACTTTATAACACGCAATTGCGACTTTATTTCAGCCAATTCTGACTTTATAACACGCAATTGCGACTTTATTTCATGCAATTCTGGCTTTATATCTCGCAATTCTGACTTTATATCTCACAATTCTGACTTTATATCTCACAATTCTGACTTTATATCTCACAATTCTGACTTTATAACACGCAATTGCGACTTTATTTCACGCAATTCTGACTTTATATCTCGCAATTCTGACTTTATAACACGCAATTGCGACTTTATTTCATGCAATTCTGACTTTATATATCGCAATTCTGACTTTATTTTCTCAGAATTGCGAGATATAAAGTCAGAATTGCAAGATATAAACTCACAATTATGTGTTATAAAGTCAGAATTGCGTGATATAAGGTCGCAATTACGAGAAAAAAAGTTAGAATTCTGAGTTTATAAGACGCAATTGCGACTTTATTTCATGCAATTCTGACTTTATATCTCGCAATTCTGACTTTATTCCTCGCAATTCTGACTTTATATCACGCAATTGCGACTTTATTTCAGGCAATTCTGACTTTATATCTCGCAATTCTGACTTTATTTCTCGCAATTCTGACTTTATAACACGCAATTGCGACTTTCTTTTTCGGGCAATTCTGACTTTGTATCTCGCAATTCTGACTTTATAACACGCAATTGCGACTTTATTTCATGCAATTCTGACTTTATATCTCGCAATTCTGACTTTATTTCTCGCAATTCTGACTTTATAACACGCAATTGCGACTTTATTTCATGCAATTCTGGCTTTATATCTCGCAATTCTGACTTTATATCTCACAATTCTGACTTTATATCTCACAATTCTGACTTTATAACACGCAATTGCGACTTTATTTCACGCAATTCTGACTTTATATCTCGCAATTCTGACTTTATAACACGCAATTGCGACTTCATTTCATGCAATTCTGACTTTATATATCGCAATTCTGACTTTATTTCTCAGAATTGCGAGATATAAAGTCAGAATTGCGTGATATAAACTCGCAATTGTGAGATAAAAAGTCGCAATTATCTTTTAAAATGTTTTATTCTGTGGCGGAAACAAGCTTCCATAGTTTGGCGTGGTAATGGATATGAAAATGTTAATATGTCTGGTCAAGGCGGAATAAATCTGCTCTTGCCAACACACACACAACACACTGCTGTGAGTAAGTAAGACATGCTGCTGCTATAGAATATACTGTAGCATTCATGAATTACCCGTAGCAGATCTATACAGGTGGACCTGGGGAAGGAGGAGGGTTTCTAAAAAAAGCGCACTGCACTGCTAAGGCAAATGCTAACCAAGTGTTTGAAGGTTGAGCAGCGAGCTCATTGGCTACTGATACAGCAGGAACCAATCAGCTGTGCCCTATAGAGAATGATGTGATTGCAAGCGTTTGAGTTAAGGACCAATCAGCCTGCGCCATCTAGATTTCTATTACAGAACTTTGTATTTATCATTCTTAGTGTGAACAGACTTGAAAATAAAAATCAAACAGCACACCGTAAACAATAAAGTCCATAATATTCATAATAAACTGGATAAAAAATTTAAAAAGCCAAAGAAATCTACAGGATCACATGGATGATACAGCACATTGAACATCTAACCCAGTCCTCTTCATTTTCCAGGCTTTTAAAGTGCACTTTGGAGGCAGTGAATCACTGCAAGACTTCACTAAAATGAATTTCTCAAATGAGCAGGAATCAGAGATATATGTTATTTTATTCACTTCTACTCGGAGAGGTTCCAGACAGACACACAGAGGGTCGCTCTCGTCAGAGGGATATGAAATATGACCCTCCGATCTGTCTTTCCCGCTCCCACTAGGAACCACAGATCTATCATCCGTCAGAAGTGAGAGGACGGAGAGGACAGGTAGGATGGCTGAAAGTCACTGTAAAGGACGTTATGTTTATCCCTGGAGTACCTTGGCTTTTATGCTTTGTTTTATATGGTTTTTTTTTCTTTCTTTATTATCTTTTGAACATGACTGGCCATTGGCATTGTGGCTCTTCTGACATTGTGCAACTTACAACTTAGCCTAGTTTTAAAGTAAGCGGGAATGAAGTACAATACTACATATTTTTGCATGGCACCATTAAACCTATTTGAAACATAATTCTACATTTTAAATATTTACGGAAGCCTCTGATCAAGAGTAACGGTTGAAATTAAATTGCATCAATAATCTTAAATCCTTTAGATATACAGTATGCAGTACAGGCCAAAAGTTTGGACACATTACTATTTTTAATGTTTTTGAAAGAAGTTTCTTCTGCTCATCAAGCCTGCATTTATTTGATCAAAAATACAGAAAAAAATGTAATATTGTGAAATATTATTACAATTTAGAATAATTGGTTTTCAATTTATTATACTTTAAATAATCATTTATTCCTGTGATGCAAAGCTGAATTTTCAGGATCATTACTCACATGTCTGTCACATGTGACATCCAGTCTATCACATGAACCTTTAGAAATCATTCTAATATTCTGATTCATTATGAGTGTTGGAAACAGTTCTGCTGCCTAATATATTTGATGAATAAAAGGTTAAAAAGAACTGCTTTTATTCAAAATAAAAATATATTTTCTAATAATATAAATCTTCTTTACTATCACTTTTTATCAATGTAACACATCCTTGCTGAATAAAAGTATTGATTTATTTTTTTAAAAAGAAAGAAAAAAAATTACTGACCCCAAATGACTGACCAGTAGTGTATATTGTTGTTACAAAAGATTTCTATTTTTAAAACATTTGCTTCCTTTTTATTATTTTTTTGTCTTTTTATTCATCAAAGTATCCTAAAAAAAGTATCACAGGTAATGAATCATCATATTAGAATGATTTCTAAAGGATCATGTGAAAGACTGGAGTAATGATCCTGAAAATTCAGCTTTGCATCACAGAAATAAATGATCATTTAAAGTATAATAAACTGAAAACCAATTATTTTAAATTGTAATAATATTTCACAATATTACATTTTTTTTCTGTATTTTTGATCAAATAAATGCAGGCTTGATGAGCAGAAGAAATTTCTTTCAAAAACATTAAAAATAGTAATGTGTCCAAACTTTTGGCCTGTACTGTATATATACGATAATGTTGACATTTACACTCCTTTAGATTTTAAGAGAGAACATTATGTGAATTTATTACTTTGTTAGCGCCTTTTCAAACCTGAGCTAAACAGCACACGTGTTATACATATCAAATAAAATAATCAAATAAATGCCATTTAAAAATCCCTATTTTGTTATTAATGATTAAGTAGTATTGCATTTCAGTGGAAACATTTTTATCAAGTTACGTGAGGCAAATGTTAGAATAAAGGATCAACTAAAATGCATGCATTCAAACAACTTCTGCTCACGTTTTTGAAAACAACTATTGGATCATCGAAGGTAAACGTCATGTTATTTGACTGCGTATTCCTTGATCTTTACAGAGAGCTCACAACCTTAAGAACAACAAATGGTGCAACCAAATAAAGGACAGTCAGGTCTAAACTAGCTAGCAGTTACTAAGCTTCTAGTGTGGACTTCTGAACAGTTGGTGTGACCCAACCCTGACCTCTCTCTCACTCTTCTACCTCCTCTTTCTCGCCTGTACTCAGATTGACAAGGAGTGAAAGGGATTGGCAAGTACTGTCAGTACTGTACACGGCACAGGTACAGCACTGGCACGTCTCATGAACCCGTGAAGAGGATAAGTGCATGTCTCAATGTGACGACGGCTGCCCCCACTCTGCCTGCTGGACTAAAGTGAGGCTTACATCATAATCGGATTGGAGGATTGCCGAGGAATGATTAGCCAATGAGGGCCAAAGGAGTTCCTCGTTTCAGTAAACGTGGACAGGGTGTTTTTAATCACTAAATATTTTTTTCTCTGTTTTATTTGAACTCACAACGCCTCCAAACTGAGATTATGGTGCATTTTATGGTTAAATCAAAGCTATTTGAAAAGAAATCTAAGACATTCCTCATTCCTTATATGGAAAACATAATTTTTTTTATTCCCTAATAAATAAATTATGCAGAAACGTTGTTTCTTTGCTAACTGCCAGGCAACGGCTCAGCCCACCTAATTTATTGATTATAACTGTGAAGTGCACAAAATTGCAGAAATTAAACATTTACTTTAAATATATATATATATATATATTTTTTTTAAATGGCTAGTTTAATAATAAATTATCCGCCAATAATTTTTTTAATGATAAAAAAATATTTCCTGTAAATTATTATATGTGTGAAGTTAATTTTCAATCTGCAAATTGATGTCTATAAAATCGAATTTAAATAAATAATAATATACTTACACTATTACATACCTCGGGTCGCTAGTGACCCTACACACTTTAAAAAAAAAAAAAAGATTTTCTCATTATATTGTTCAGAATGAATATGAATGAATGAGTGGAAGTGAATAACGTCCCGGGTCGATAAACACCCGAGGAATGTGTTTTAAGGTCAATAAATTAATTCATGTAGTCTTTGAAATAATACAGTGCCATAAAAACTAGAGTATAGCCAGATGTGTCAACTTCTGTATTTCACATCAACTAACTTACCTACTACAACGGGAAGCACCCTCATTGCTTTCCTCTCCCTCCTGTTTATTTTCGTCCCCTTCCTTTGCCGGTTCTGGTTTTGATCTTTGCAGTTCCCAGCAGGGTAGGCGAGCATGGACACCGGATCTGGGCTGTCAGGATCGGGGTACTGATCGTGGTCCAGGTCCTCCGTGTCAGTGAGGTCTTTCTCGATCACAGGCGGCAGAGGGGGGGGCAGGCCAGACAGGGGCGGGAGCGAGGCGGCGGCCTCCTGAAGCTTTCGGCAGGTCTGCATGCTGTTCCTCAGTCGGGCCTTGCGCGCCTCTTCCCAATTCCTCAGGCCCCGGAACATCCCACAGTACAGCAACAGCATGATGGGGCACGGCACGAAAAACGAACAGACGGAGGAATAAACCACGTAGTTGTTGTCCTCCAGCTTGCATTCGCTGTTGTCCCGGTTGGGGACGTCGTTGATGCCGAACATCACGGGAGAGGCCACGGCTAAGGCCAGGATCCATGTGGCGGAAAGCAGGACAATCTGTCGCTGGTCCACATGTTGGCGGTTGTAGTTAAGCGGGACAAAGACTGCGATGAACCTGTTGCAAACCATGAGGAATTATAATGAAAAACTATTTAAAAACCTTTCTTGACCCTAATCAACACCTTCCTTTCATCTTTAAATGCTAGCTGGTCGGATCTCTCATTGGCTAATTGAGTTGACCCAATTGTGTGTTGACCTGATATTTCCCTGAACCCTCATCTGCTACAGATAACACCACTCGTATCCAACGACCTGTGTGTATTTTAGAACGTGGTTTCACTAAACCTGTGAAATGTCCAGGTCATTATTCTCACCCCAAAATTCAAACATTTTTCATTATTATTATTGTGTGCCTTTAGTAAAAAAAGAAAAGAAAGAGAAAACTACCACTTTTGGTACAATAATTTGGGGCAAAAAGTCCTTAAATGTCATAAAAATACATTGTGTGTGTGTGTGAGTGTGTGTTCTTTATGCAAAATAAACTTAATGAAAAAAAATAATTATTACTGTATGCCTATTATTAAAAAAATTGGAAACTACCACTTCAAAAAAAAAGTACAAGAATACATAAAAAAAAATATGGGGCTTAAGTGCTTAAATGTCATATACATTATTTAATAATAATTTTCTAATAGTATGTATTTTATGCTAAGTAAAAAATAAAAAATTGGGGGGGTGAAGTGTTAAGTATGATATGTGAGATACACACATAAATGTCAGATTCATGTATATTATAGTTTTATTTAATAACTGTTCTCTATGAAATTTCAAAGCTGCATATCATCTCCATATCAGTGACAGAAGAAGCCACTATTGCTGAGCGAGTACATTTCTAAACAGGAGTGTGAACCCTGAGGCATCTCCCGGCTCTGGACGCATATGGCTGTTACACAAATCAAACGCAGCGGTGTCCGTGTATCTGTTCTCAACACAGTGCTTTTTCATGCTGATTCTGTGGCGACTTCTGCCAAGTGGTGTGTTTGCAGCCTTTCCTTGCATAACAAGTTTCATGCTGTTGTATCTCCCGTGCGCCGCCCTGAGCATATATCTCATTAATCTCTCAAAACACCGTCTGTTGAGCCACATCGAATGGCAGGAGGGACAATAATGACCCTCCGGTTGACTCGAATCGCCAGGCCGGCGACGGTGTCTAACGATGAATCCGGTGTAATTCCAAGATACTTGGCAACTTAATGCCATTTAGTTATTCTGAATACATTTTTTCTGCCTGTATCTCTACCAGTCTCTCTTTCTTTTAAACCTAGCGGGAAGCTATGAACTTTTATTATAAATGCTATTTCATCGTGTCTTCAAACAGAACCACAATTAGGAAGGTAACCTGCTGTGACCCTTATCGCTCTCCAAAATATAAAACTATATAGCTGTGCAAAATCAGTGCACTGCATGAATTTGATTCATCGATCCTCGCCCTAGTTCAGGCGTCAGACTTTAAAGGCTTGTTTTACGCATTTCGTGTCACAGTAACCGCAGCCGCGCACATACTTTAAGCTTTCACGCAGCATTTCTACAGCTCTATATCCCAAATAAAGTGTCACCACTGTGGGTTTTTCCTTTGATAACGACTATAAATAATTTAAATGTTTTAAAGTGGGTGCAAACTATTTCAGCATGATATCTCATTTGCATTAGGATGGAAAACATGCTTGCATACAAATGGTAATACATTTTCTCGAAGTTGCTGTTTACAGCTGGTATTAAGATGCGTTTTGGTCGATCGGATCCAAGTAGACGAGGGAGACACATTCCTGTTTACACCTGGTGTTTTAATCTGTATTTAGTCTCTTTTGTCTCTTTATTTAGTCTCTTTTGACCACTTCTGTCCAGATTTCTTCGGGGGAAGGATCTATGGGTGAGTAAATGTATGGGATTTTCAGATCTTTCGATCTAATGATGTTTATATATGAACGTAGCCAGAGACGATGGAAAAACACACGGAGAACATCAGCTTTAGTTTCTGCTCTGACAGACACAAGACCAGCCGAACGCTGTGAGTGTGTGTTAGAAATCAGGAATGGAGAGAGAACATTGTGCTTGGTACATTTTTCATCTTCAAACCAAACTTGGGTCTCCAGCCGATAAAGTTTAAATCCCGTCTGGCTCGAGGTCTTCTCATAATGTCACTCATTAGATCAGTAGACGGAGAGAAGACGGTCTTCTGTGGCTGTTTGAACACATTCGTCCACATGAGTGTTTACACTACGAAAGCAATCCGGTCTAATGTGTTTTCAACTATATCTGGAAGTGTTGGAATGTGGACAAGCTCAAAACGCATTTTAATACCAGATGTAAACAGGGCCTAAAGTGTAGCTATTATCTACTTAAACCATGCAGATTCAGTCCAAACTGAATTACAATTGACCGTTCGCAAAGACCCGCCCCCTTTAGTTACTGTTGCTATGTCCGACAAGCCACGCCTCTCTCACGCCACACCATGTTCTCACGCAGTGAAACACACATCGCGGAGCAGAGAGACTGACAACACACTGACAGACAGGACAGGCCAGGTCACTTTTGATATGAAACAAGTCTCAACTTAAAAATTTTGGTAATTTTTTAAAGAAATTTAAACGGTAAATACCGTTTTGTGGCTCTTTAATGTGTCTGACAGATCGCTTCTGTTAAAGCTGCTCGTGAACCGATCATCTCTTCCTTCTAGTTCATTTATAGCATCAAATAAACATGAATGAACATCAGAAGGAATGTTGTTTTAACTGCGGAAAGACGTCAGTACACACGTTAATCTACTAAGACTGCTTTGTCGGACAAAAATGGCGGATTCGGCGGATGGCCTTTATGATTGGTCAGATCGCCTGTCAATCAAACTCCCTGCGAAGGGTCAATTGTTTTAGTTTTTAATTTTAGTTAACGATATTAACGCACAGACACAACGTGTGCAACAGCTCGATGTCAGACCCACCTGTCTATGCTGATGGCACAGAGGTTAAATATGGAGGCGGTGCAAAGCATCACGTCCATCGTCATCAGTCCATCACAAAGGGTCATATTAAGGGACCAAACTCCATCCTGGAACTGAGAGGGAGAGAAAATCATCACTGTCTTTTACTCTTTACCAATTTGTTGCTTTCTTCTCTCATACATGCCATGTTTTCCTATCATTTCATGCCCAAAGACGTCTGAGAGCCATCTCTGACCTCTTTCACCTTCCCCTAACCTCCTGTTCACAGCGGAGCGACTGTGCGAAACCTTAATTTCCCTATTATCCGCTTGGCGTTGTCACAACACACACACACACACACACACACACCACATGCTCTCAGGCTGATGGTAATTTAGTACCTGATGTGCATCATGTGTTCTAAAAAAAAAAAAAGATAAAACAGCAGAGAGGAGGATTTAATGGCATTTTAATTATTGGCCAGGAGATGAGGACAGATCCCTAATTGCTTTTTGGTAATGGCCTCTCTCCCATGCCAACGAGCACCGTTCCCCCCACAAGTGGAAGCCATGAGATCGTGGTGAGGGGACTCATGTAAAATTGTAATTAAGCCACGGCTGACTCACTGGAGCTTATTTTTCTCTGTGTCCTTGTACTGAAGAGCCAGCCAAACAACCATGAGTCGTTTGCTTCGCTCCCGGTGACCTTGTCTCCGCAGTCTGGGGCCCTCACAATCCAGTCTAGGGGATACGATAACTAGCATGGCCCCGAATGTCCGATCGACAGTTATTATGGAGGCCTCTTCAGTGGAAGGCCTCGCGCCCGCATCCCGGGGTGACAGACAATGTGTGTTGTGTGATGTGTGTTCATGATGTCCGCTCTGGCAGAGACAGACAATCTCAGCAGCAGGGGGCCGTTGCAGGCCGGATGAATGCAAGTCTGCAAAGTTTTTCACGCAAGGGTAACAATTGAGCATTGATGCTAAGTTCGTCTCGCGATTTTATGGAACAGTGTCAGGTGATCAGATTGATTAAGTGTTAGATGATCTATAGTCAATAGATGAAAGGTTACTGTTATCATAGAATTGGCAAGCTACTATAGTTACTGTTGCTACAAGAAAACCGTTTTAGCTACTAAGTTTTATGTTCATGTGTGTGTATATATATACAGTATACACACACTTAATATTAAATATTTAAAAATATATATTGCATAAAAATAGCACGTATCAACTACTAAGTTTTATGTTCACACACAAACACACACATATTGGTGTGATACACACACTCAATATAAAATATTAAAATATAATATATCTATTGTATAAATATAGCATGAAATCAACTTATTTTAATTCAGCAATTATTTATAAATGTTATTTATATGCATTTCTGACTTAAAATAAACTTGGTTTACAAGTACAGACATGCTAAAACCAGCATGAAAGTGGCCAATGCTTACAGTGGGTCATTTAAGATGATCACCAGGTAAACCAGCTTAGCGGGGTTTTACAAACCTGTTTGTTTTCTGGTCACCTTGCAAATACACAATATTGTGATTAGAATATCTAGCTAATGAATAATCTTAACTCACCTCTGTATACACGAACAGCGGTAATACCAGGACAGCCAACAGCAAATCAGCAACAGCCAAACTGACTATGAAGTAGTTAGTTGTGGTTTTCAGCGCTTTCTCCGTGTAAACGCTCAGACACACCAGCACGTTCCCACATATGATGATAATGATCAATAATACCCCGAATATGAGCGCTGGGAAGTTGTAGTTCGTGGTGTGGCTGGAGATGGTGAGGTTGGCTGGCATGTCTGCCTCTATAATAACCTGTCATCTGGGAATCCTTTGATAAAACTGACCGTTAAAACCCGTTTCTTCTTAGCCATTATTTGAGCGCTCCTGAAAACTCCGACCCGCGTCCCATTATTTTTTGTCTTTACAGGAAAAAAGACGTTGAGAGTCCCAGTAAGCTCTAAGATCATCGCTGTTCATTCTTCGTTGTTTGACGCAAAAGTTTTCTGTCAGGTTCACACACAGCCCGAGCTCGCGCTTCTATTTCCATCCACCTGCGCGCGCGTCTTAAAGCGGCTTATAGCGTCGCGCTGTTAATATCTGAGGCGGTTCATTATATTGACGCGAGGTTATTGAAAACGCTTATCTTTATAATAACATCACTTGTTAAAGTTAGTGAATAGGGCTGTAAATAAAGCTTCTCGGCGTTTCACCGGTTGTCCGTCCGGTGTCTCTCCGCTTTAGTTTGACCGAAACGATTCACGGGAGTGATAATCTCGTCATCTCTGACGGGTGGGTGTGACATTTCCCCCGAGTGGCTTAACTAAGGATGGAGGTTTAGGCTCAATCTTGCGTTCTTACAACACTAAATAATCACTTATATTACTTTTAGTCCAATGTGCGTATAATAGGGGTGGATTTATGTTTTTTCGACGAGCGTAATTTAAATTGTCTTTGCCTTTGCCTTGTAAATTTGATGCAAAGGTAGTAGCCTATAATACCGGTTAATTATTAAAAATTAAAAAATTATTAAAAAAATATTAATTAATAAAAAGTAGTGGAGAAGGGTAGGATTGAATAAGCTTATGCTTCTTCCTACTCCTTTTCGGACATGTATAAGTTAAAATTGTTTTTGTGTTTTTTTTTTTTAGTTTAAAGGAAAAAAAAAAGGAAAACAATGTATCATTACTACTATGATTGTTTTTTTCTTGTTGTTGTTTTTTTTTTTTTTTTTTTTTTTTTTACATGTTCGAAATAAAGGTTTTCATTCATTCATTCAATACTAAGTATAGTGTTATAAATGTACATACATTTAAAAAAAAAATGAAAATATGAAAAAACTTTGCAGGATTTACGATGCTGAGGACCGTTAAAAATAGTCATTACAGTCTGTGAACTTCTGCTTCTGATTTGTTTTCAGTATATTTTTTCTGTCCTTGTATTATCTTATTATTTTTCAAGATTTTAAATTAAAGTGTATATCATTGTTATGTATGAGGACAAGTTAAAGTCCCCATGAAATCAAAATGGAAGTTTTTTTGAGCTTTTAGTATGAAAATGTAAGCCTTATTGTTATCTATAAGCTAGTGTGCCCCAAAACAATGACAAAATGTGCATTTAGAAGATATAAGCGTTTAAAACGTACAATCTATCACTTTCGCCAATATGGATCAATGATTTTGATGACATTACTCTGCACTTCAGATTCTCACCAGATTCTGTCCAATCAAATGCTCTCTTGAATCTGAAGCTCCTCCCCCTACATTATAATAGACGCTGAAGCTGCGGCTAAAATCAATCACTTCTTCACACATTTGCTGTTTTCTACATGGTGAATGGCACATAGTGCACTATGTAGGGAACGATTCAGACAGTGTAAATATGCGAATGAAGCCTGGTTTCACATTAGTGTCACGCGAACTGACGCATCTCCGGCACAGAGCGGATCATATGTGCAAGTCATCGCTGACCACAAAACATATCGGACCCAACTGAAATCTACACAGAATGCAGTATTTTAAAGCGATTAGGAGGAGAAACGATAGAGATTAGAAGGAAACTGCGGCTTTATCGTGCTCAACAGCTCTGGCCGAGCCGTGATATAAACAAAACGCTATTGGCTATTTTAAAAAGGGGAGGAGCTGATCGATATGTCCCGCCCTGTTTTCCTTTTTCAGTGGAAATGATGTCAACACATTGAATAATGCTGTGCATTTTAAGGCACTTCAATGGTCCCTTTAATATGAGTTCTAGCGTGCGTAAATAATAATAGCCATAATAATAGGCAATAATAATAATAATAATAATAGAATATACGGAAATATGTAGTTTAAAATCATTTTCGACAGAGTTTTGCATGTCCCACTGCAGGATGCATATGTTGTGCCAGCAGAACAGGGCTTAAACAATGGATTGTGTGTTTGTGGTTTGTAAAATGGCCAGTTAAACATTTGTCAAAACAAATTAGCGCTGCTTTCATTTGGGCTGTTGTGAGTAGAAGTTCCCGCAGGTGTCTCTTTGTGTCCGGTCATCTTTATTATGATTGGCATGCCTCTAATCCATTCCACTGAGGAAGCTTAGTAGTCACTGATGACATCATTAACATAATCATCATCAACATTGTCATCATGATTAGTGTTTACTCCACCGTGGAGAGCAGAAATGTTTGATTGGGTCTATAAGCTGCTTTGATCAGCAGATTCAGACGTGGGTTGTTGGACGCTTGTCTAACCTTTCAAATCTCACCCACAAACAACTAAATGATGTTCATTTGTTGTCATGTTTGCTAAGTTTGTTGTTTTCAAAAAGTGTTTGTAGCGCATGTGGTGAGCGACGTTCGTCTAGTGCCATAATCTATTTTGCTATATGGATTATCTGTGTAGGTTTCATCTGCATTATAATAAGGTAATGATTTGACCTTTCCAGGTTGTAAAGACGAATGCAGGAAGGCTGACCTTTTAGATGTAAGAAGCCTGCTGATTTGTTCAGCCAAATTGTGAGTAAAACTCATTAATACGGTAAATGTAATATGACATGAACAGCATATTTATGCATATTGATCGAAACATTTGAAGATGAATTAATTTAGTTACTCATGGATTCATAGATTTTGTCTCAGTTATATTTTGTGGCTAACCGTTACTTTTTAAAGAGCAATATCTGCACCTATGATCTTTTCTGAATGATTTATTATTAGTATTAATTTTAGAGCCATATGACTATGTTGGAGGAGACTGGACCGGACCGGACTTTCAGTCAGCTAAACATCAAACTGGTAAGGTGAACAACTTTATTTCAACTGTGACCAATAGGAATGTCCCGAATTGAAAAAAAA
This sequence comes from Leuciscus leuciscus, assembly GCF_965113295.1. Taxonomy (NCBI): domain Eukaryota; kingdom Metazoa; phylum Chordata; class Actinopteri; order Cypriniformes; family Leuciscidae; genus Leuciscus; species Leuciscus leuciscus. The sequence goes on along the minus strand of NC_138724.1, from coordinate 26,682,579 downwards.
ATACAATGCAAAAGAAAAAAACTGTTAGTTTCTATGGACAGCATCGGTGACGGTTGATTATTAGGCTACCACAGAAAATTATTTGATCTAAAAAAAAATCTGTTAAATTTACGGTAAAAAACCGGCAGCTGTGGTTGCCAGGAATTTACCGTAAAAAGTACGGTAGCAACATTTTAGATTTTACAGACTTTACTTAAATTTACAGTAATAAACCGTATTTAATTATCTGATATAATGTTAATTTACTGACTTATCAAAGTATTAATATCTGCTTTGTACCATAGTTATACACTGACAACCAACCACCAATCACAGCAGTGATGAGAGTCACATGATGAATTAAAGCTCATCACAAGCAGCTCTTTCACAAGAAAATTCATTCACACAAACACTAAACACCATCATGGTAACACACATGAAATTAAAAAAATGCAATAAACATTAATTTAACAACATTAAAAGTAACATAAAACCCTAATGTCATAACTGATGATAACATCACCATCACGCAGGGAATTGTGGGAATGTCAATTTACGTTTTTTCACTGTAAATTATACAATGGCTTGTTCTTTTTATTTTCACTTCCAAAAACTGTACATTTAATGGCATTTTACAATAAAATTACATTAAATGTACCATTAGATCTATCACAGCATTTTTACATTCTTTGACCGTTAAAATCACGATCATTTTTTACAGAGTACCTAGTTTGTATAAACTGTGAATGTGCTCACAATGGAAGTCTGTCTGGAAGGTTTACATTAAGAAGCTTAGAAATGCAGCTTGTATTTGTATTTTGGTGTTTATAATAATTTTTTAGTGTAAAAACCATTACATGAGCAGCAAAGTTGTCTAAAATATAATTTATTTATTTTTTATTGGGTGTATGGATTTACATGTTACTGTACTGTAAACAAAGTTTTGTGTTTTTCTCAAGTTAAAATATTTGTGCACATATTGTGCTCATTTTAGCTCCGGTATAGAGAATAAATAATTCATATTGCAGTTTATGGAAGTTAAACAGTTGTGTGTGTTTGTGTCTTGATTAAAGTATTGGTCAGTTTTCGAGGAAGAAGGGTAGTATCCTTCTCAGAGAAAAGTTAAATTGCTGTCACACACAAACCCTTTGATATTTGTAGTTATCTTTCTTTCGCTAGACAGAAGAGTAAAAGTAAACACCTGGCGTTTTCATTTTGATTTGTGCTTTTAATTTAAGAAACTGCAGCATAAATTGCTGTTATTATTAAGGGACATAAAACCATTTTATCACTTGTGCATGTCTCATCCCATTCCCTTCTCATTATTGTCAGATTAAACCTTAAATAGTATTCTAATAAAAACACTTACTGTCACCATTAAACGTTATTAAACCCAATTTGTATGGAAGTGTTAGACGGTAATTTACTGTAATGTGTAAGCTTTGGTTAAAGTGAAGGGACAGTAACAGTAAATCTAAACTGAATATAAAAGCAACAGACCCGGTTCCCTAAATCTGTGGTGGGTTGATGGAAAAAGCAGGGTACTAAAATGCAACTAACCATATCATCAAAGCAAACAATTTTTCAACTAAAATGAATCCAATATCATTTTCTTGTTGCAATTTCAAAGGCATATTTTTCTGTCACTGTCACTGTTAATATTGCTAATATACTAATACAATATTAAGGCTAGTGTTAGTTTGATGTGTTAGGCTGGTAACTTCTGCTGACGTTTATGCATTAAAAAAATGATCATAATCCTCTTTGTGATATTAAATCGGACAGTTTTGCGTATTGTTGAGGTTAGTGTTATGCCATGCATGAAAACACTGTGAGAATAACATCAAACCCCCCCAGATGTAAATAAGCAATACATTGTGAAGTGTGTTTTTGAGTGTTTGATCACAGATGGCTGACGGAACCGGTGCAGATGCTGCGCGCGTCTGCCATGTCTACTCTTACGGAGATTGGTTTTGGCTCAGCCGGGGCAGTTATACGACAGCAGGAGGGCATTATGGGTAAATGGTCATGCGGTGTGATCTGTTACATGAACATCTTTCAAGTTTGTTTACCTCCATGTCATGGTGTAGATTTTAATTACAGGTTCACACACACACACACACACACACACACACACACACACACACACACACACACACACACACACACACACACACACACACACACACACACACACACACACACACACACACACACACACACACACACACACACACACACACACACACACACACACGTTGGGTTTCCATGCTTTATGGGGACTATCCATAGACATAATGGGTTTTATACTGTACAAACTGTATATTCTGTCCCCTTAAACTACCCCTAAACCTACCATGCATCACACAAAACTTTCTGCTATTTTAGATTTTCAAAATAGATTGTTCTGTATGATGCATAAGCTTATTTCTTCATGGGGACCAACAAATATTCCCACAAGGTCTTACTCATCAGCTTACTCATCTACCCCTATATTTAATGATTAATTATAATATTGATTTTCAACTTCGGTGAATTTAAACACTGTTATTTACATGATAAATAAAGGGAGAAGTGGTTGACCTTTAAAAGGAGAATTTAAGAAAATACTCAGTCACGATCTGTTGATGTTCATCTTATGCAAACAAAACAATTTCAATGGAATTCATAACTATTTAAGTTTTGGGTATTTGGTTCATATGAATCCTATACGATCCCATTTGTAAGGTTTCACACGATCTGCTTAGGTTTAGGGGTGGCACTTCATGCCTTATTTTTGTTGTTTTTTTGAAATCGTAAATTTTTGAACTAATAATAGTGTCTGAAATCACCACCTTGTAAAATTGTTTTATTTTCTCACGAGTTAGCATTGTGCAACACATATTGTCATTTTGCCGTGTCTACCGTGTCTTAGATTTTAATCATGTTCTAAATTTTTATTATATTTTTTATAAATCTTTGTGATAAGTAGAGCAGTTTCAAACCATTCAAGCAGGTTTTTTTTTTTTTTTTTTTTTTAAAGTGACTTTAAACAGTCCTTTTTTAAAACTCATTGTATAACATATATATATATTTAATGTTTTCCAGTCATCCACAAACAAGTGGAGGGAAAAAAGCATTGAAACTCACTGAAAACTGTCATTGCTGATCTAGCAGAGTTATTTCTCATTTACACAATCACAAAATTTGTGATGGAAATGTTGAGAATTTGTAAAACTTTTCAGTTTATGAAAAATTTAAAAATCGTTGAGTATTTAGTTGAATATGATTTTTTGCCTATTTTTAGGCTATTCATAAAAAGGAAAGTTTGGCTACTTTCATAATTGTTTCAAAGGCACTTGACGCCCTCTATTGGCAGCCTAGTTGATTTGAAGGTCTTCAGCATTAACAGGATCAAAACAATTCTTTTGGGATTCGTTGATCTGAACACAAAAATATTATCTGAAAATAGTAAAGTTTTACTTGCTATTTTGGCAAATCTGAGCAAAGTTTGAGACAGATCTCCAGGAGAGGAGACACATGTGAGATAACTGAGGTCTTCTCATCTATGGCTGGCTTTAAGACACAGATTATGCAAGTTAAGACTGATCATAACTTTAAGTCATTTACATAAAAGCTCATTCTGTCAAATAGATTATGCATCTAACATAAAAGTTTGTTGCGTTAACACAAGATTGAACCTCATTGGTTCTCGAATCTCAAGCGAACATGCTTCGAGCTTCTGTTTACCACAACTGATGTGTGAGCTGATGAATGTTTATGTGAATTAAAGCCTAAATTCAATCTGTTCATCATAAAGCGATCGAGTCTCTTCAGAAAATGTGGACTAAACTGCTCAATTCATATGGATTAGTTTTACAATCTATTTATAAACTTTTCGAAGCGTCAAAGTGGTAGTTGCGTAGCTGTCAATGGAGGGACAGAAACCTCTCAGATTTCTTCAAAAAGATCTTCAATTGTTGTTTTAAAGATGAACAAAAGTCTTACGGGTTTGGAACAACACGAGAGTTCATGAGTTTCATTTTTGGGTGAACTATCCCTTTAACATGTTTAATATAAATGAACTGAGCTCCGCGGATAGGAAATATAATATTTCGAAAAGACACCAGCCCAAAATTACATTCAACAATTATTCTGAATATCTATCACATGCTCCAAAAATGTCCGTTCAAGCTGCCCTTTCCATTTCCATCTCATGCCGCTCAGTCATCAACACATCAGTCATCAACATATCAGTCATCAACCCGCGTGTCATTTAAACCCTCGCGGATGAACGGTACGTGGCAATTTCAATCATGCCAGTGTTGTAATTACCGCAGTCACTAACCGCTTTTTATCTCCACTTAATTGTGTATTATTATAAAATATGTCTAAAGATCTATAAAGAGGTCGTGCCGCAGCTGTCTCGGCTCTTCACCATCTCATTCTTAACTGAAACGAATGTGTTCAATAACCTCTGAGAGAGCTTTAGCTCTCATTATTCCTTCATACCCTCAAATTAGAGTCAATTGCGATGCTTAAGAACGCATGTGTGTGATTCACTGCAGTTGGTGAGATAGAGTTGAAGTCGTGTCTGTAAAAGAGAAACGAGAGCATGATTTGAATCGTCTGTTGTATGTCCTCGATCATCTTCACGCTAAACTATAAGGACAATTAAAAAGACACATTTTTAACGTGCATATATACATGTCATTAGGCGTAAACTTTGGCATTACAGGCTTTATTGAGAAGTTTTATTGGGTCACGGGCAATGTTTCTCAAACTGGGGTCCGAGGCCGCAAGGGTAGGGGTCCTATTTATTTAGGGGTTTATTTATAACTAACTAAATTAATTAATTAATTAAATTAAATGAATAAAACATTGATTAAAATAAATAGATTACAAACATTTTATATATCTAAATAAATAATACAGCACACATTTTTAATAATGTAACATAAGTAGCCTATTTAATAAAATGACATAACTAAATATTTTCCAAAAACTATTTTATGCATATTTATAATATTAATTTTAACAGTAGGCTATGTGAATTTTTTTTAACATGAAAATATATAGCTACCTTTTAAAATTAAGGTAGCTATAGCTCGCACCAGGACGATCATGTTTGAGGGTCCGTCATCTGAAAGATTGAAAACCCCTGTAGGACCCGGCGTGGGAAATCCAAACTCATAAATCAAATGAGTTGCAGTGAGCTTGTTTGGGTTTTCATAATGCTGCAATGCTTTTGTCAAATACAGAGACATGACATGATTGGGGTTTGGTCCCAAAGCACTTCATTCTTGATTAATTACAGTTTTTCTTGATTGCTTAAACACTATAACCAGGCTTTCGAACTAAAATTTCAAAACCATTACGCCATTTATCAAAAAACACACCCATTTCCCTAAACTATAAACACTATTCCCTGTTTTGACACGTAAGTCAGATTTGTTGAACTGTCACTGCAAAACTCTACACACAAATCCCTTCATTTCTCATTGCCTACACCATGTTGTCATTTAGAAAGCACTAGCATTCAATATTGTTCACTCAAGTCAGCACAGCTTCAGCTCAGTTAGCACACAATTACCCAAGTGGAAACACTAAGAGTCAAAATTGATCACACACTGGCCTTCAATAGATAGATAAAAGGGCCAGAGTCAGTTCATTGGGTTTTTCAGCAAGAGTGAATGGTTTTGAGTGTAGGGCTTCATTTTGACCTGAAAATAGGATGTTTGGGGAATTGGGTGAGACGTTATGGATTTGTGTTTACTGTTTTGAGAATACGAGGCATAGTTTCAAGAAATGTGTTTAAAGTCCCACTCCGATCATATTTTGAGCTATTTTTAAACATTCTCAGTGGTCTTTAAATGATGATTATGCCGTTTTTAGCCAAAATCACAAAACCTGTGCCGTTTTCTGGGACTTTGCTTCAGCAGAGCGGCAGTAGCTCATTAGCAATTCGCCTCTGCGTTGTGGGCGGAGCCGTTGGCTGAAGCGAGATACATAGGCAGCAACAGCCTCTTTCTGTCTTTCTTTCTTTCTGTCAACACAGAAAACATTTCATCACTGGATAGTTTTTTTTTCCGTTTAATTAAAGTGTTGTTTTATGTCATGCATGAATTTAACTGAGTAGTACATGACCATGCACTCGCACAAATGCGACCACATAAAATTTTAACTCGCACATTCTCAAAAAATGGTCGCAGTCGGGAACCCTGGAACGTAATCCATTCATCTCTCACAGCAACATGTTTTGGTAAAGCATGAAAGCTAATACCAATATCTCTCCTCTTAGCATTGCAACCCGCTACCGCACATACTGTAGGTATTGATCCGCCATCGTCTTCTCTACTCCTCAGAACCTGAGCGGGCGGGGCGGAGGGGAGTATGAGCTTGTGGCCCCGCCCAGTGGAGTTACTACGTCACAACCAATGTCTACAGAACGAGCCAATGAAAGTTGGCGTGCGTGAATCGCGTCACGCGCCCCCGCCCCGCGGGTATAAACAGGAAGCGGGCGCACGCACACATTGTTTTTCGCTGAGGAGCCGAGATTTGTGACGGCCATGCAGCGATGGTCAGCAACGGTGGCGACGGGACGTTACGTCTCCCGTTCCCTCCTTCAGGGAACGAGGGTTACATCAGTAACCGAGACGTTCCCTTTCAGTCGCTCACGTTCGACGTAACGTCGACGTGACGACGTAATTGGGATCCCATGGAAAACGCCACGGTTGCTGCCACATCCAGCGCCCTACGCAAGACTCTCAGACCCCCAACTGCTGGGGCGGAAGACCTGCGTAGAGGGAGTTCAACTGCTGGGGCGGAAGACCTGCGTAGAGGGAGTTCAACTGCTGTTCCATTATACCCCACACAGCGGAACTCTTGGATAACACTGGGAAAGCGTACCTCTCCAGGGGAAAGAACGCTGCGGAGCCACATCCTGCCCGAAGGGAGGTAACATGTGGAGAATACACATATGGACTGGCCGAAGGGGCAGTGCGACATATGGAATGTCACTGGGGTGGCTCCACCAAAGGGGGAGACACACCGGACAGTGACGGCAGAGCAGACTCTGCCAAGGGAAGACACGGGCTCACCGCAGGGAGCTGGTCGTGGAAGAATACACATATGGGATCGCCGCAGGGATCACCACATATGGAACCCAGCCTAGCACAAGTTACACAAGCATACGAGCACTAGGCCTGGCGTCGGACGCTCCGCAACGTCCGACTGCCGAAGGGGTGCGGAGGAACTCACAGGGTTCGCCAATGGGGAACTTGACTGGAGTAAAAAGCGCACGTATCCGTTCCTAGGAAGGGAGTGGCGCAGCAAGCCGACACTAGAGCGGGAACTTCGGTGTTACCGGCTAGTAGAAGCGAGCACACAGGAAGAAACCGGCTCAACACGTAAGCTATAAAACCTAGCAAACGTGTTAGGTGTCGCCCAGCCCGCAGCTCTACAGATGTCTGTCAGCGAGGCGCCGTGAGCCAGCGCCCAGGAAGAAGCGACACTCCTAGTGGAGTGGGCTTTCAACCCAGGCGGGCAGGGCACGCCTTGGGCTTCGTAAGCCAAGGCGATGGCATCCACTATCCAGTGGGCCATCCTCTGCTTGGAGACAGCCTTCCCTTTCTGCTGGCCTCCGTGACAGACGAAGAGCTGATCTGAGGTCCTGAGGCTTTGCGTTCTGTCCACGTACAGACGCAGAGCGCGAACGGGACAGAGAAAAGCCAGGGCTGGGTCTGCCTCCTCCGAAGGCAGCGCTTGCAGGTTCACTACCTGGTCCCGGAAGGGAGTGGTAGGAACCTTGGGCACGTATCCGGGCCGGGGTCTCAGGATGACGTGAGAGTTATCCGGGCCGAATTCTAGGCACGATTCGTCGACCGAAAATGCATGCAGGTCCCCTACCCTCTTGATAGAGGCCAATGCAACCAGGAGTACTGTCTTACAGGACAGAATTTTTAACTCAGCTGATTGCAGAGGCTCAAAGGGTGGTCTCTGAAGTGCCAAAAGGACCAGAGACAAGTCCCAAGAGGGTATAGAGAGTGGGCGAGGAGGATTCAGTCTCCTCGCTCCCCTCAGGAACCTGACGATCAGGTCATGCTTTCCCAAAGACTTACCATCAACAGCATCGTGATGTGCGGCAATAGCGGCAACATACACTTTAAGGGTGGAGGGAGACAGCCTTCGCTCCAGCCCTTCTTGCAGGAAGGAAAGCACGGCTCTGATCGAGCAAGATCGGGGGTTCTCCTCATGAGAGGAGCACCAGTCAACGAACAGGTTCCACTTCAATGCATAGAGGCGCCTCGTAGAGGGGGCTCTAGCGGAAGTGATGGTGTCAACTACCGCAGGGGGTAGGTCACTTAGAACCTCCGCGTCCCGTCCAGGGACCAGACATGGAGTTTCCAGAGGTCTGGACGCGGGTGCCATAGGGTGCCCCGTCTCTGAGAGAGCAGGTCCTCTCTCAGAGGGATGGGCCAGGGAGGGGCTGTCGCGAGGAGCACTAGTTCCGGGAACCAGGTCCGGTTGGGCCAATACGGCGCAACTAACAAGACCTGCTCCTCGTCCTCCCTGACTTTGCACAAGGTCTGTGCAAGAAGGCTCACTGGGGGAAACGCATACTTGCGAAGGCCCCGGGGCCAGCTGTGTGCCAGAGCATCCGTGCCGAGGGTCCCCTCGGTCAGAGAATAGAACAACTGGCAATGAGACGTGTCCGGGGCGGCAAACAGATCTACCTGAGCGGTCCTGAAGCGCCTGAAAATCAGCTGGACCACCTGGGGATGGAGTCGCCATTCTCCCGGTAGCACCTGCTGCCGTGAGAGCTCGTCGGCTGCACGGTTGAGCAGGCCCGGAATGTAAACGGCACGAAGCGACCTCAGACGCTTCTGACTCCAGAGGAGGAGATGGCGGGCGAGTTGTGACATGCGGCGGGAGCGTAGACCACCTTGGCGGTTGATGTACGCAACGGTCGCAGTGCTGTCCGTACGGACCAGTACATGCTTGCCTAGTAGCAGCGTTTTGAAACGGCTCAATGCAAGACGTACTGCTAACAACTCGAGGCAGTTGATGTGCCAATGCAGTTGAGGCCCCGTCCACAGACCTGAAGCTGCATGCCCGTTGTACGTGGCCCCCCAGCCGGTGGTAGAGGCATCCGTGGAGACCACAGAGTGCCTGGACACTTGTTCCAGGGGAACACCTGCCCGCAGGAACGAAGGGTCCGACCACAAGCTGAGAGTTTGGCGACAGTGCGGAGTTACTTGGACCCGGCACGAGCCGCTCTGCCACGCCCATCTCGGGACTCGATCGTGGAGCCAGTGTTGGAGCGGCCTCATATGAAGCAATCCGAGCGGCGTAACCGCGGCTGCAGATGCCATATGCCCCAGGAGCCTCTGAAACAGTTTCAGTGGTGCCGCTGTTCTGCGTTTGAGCGTGCTCACGCAGTTCAACACTGACTGGACACGGGCCTCGGTGAGGCGCGCTGTCATGCTGATCGAGTCCAACTCCATACCGAGAAAAGAGATCCTCTGCCCGGGGGTGAGTTTGCTCTTTTCCCAGTTGACCCGAAGCCCTAGGTGGCTGAGGTGACTGAGCACCATGTCCCTGTGTTCGCACAACTGCTCTCTCGACTGGGCCAGAATAAGCCAGTCGTCGAGGTAGTTGAGGATGCGAACACCACGCTCGCACATGGGAGCAATGGCCGCCGCCGCGACTTTCGTGAAGACGCGGGGCGACAGGGCCAGCCCGAAGGGTAAGACCTTGTACTGATATGCCCGTCCCTCGAACGCAAAGCGGAGAAACGGTCTGTGTCGAGGGAGAATCGAGACATGAAAGTACGCGTCCTTCAGGTCGATCGCTGCAAACCAATCTTGGGGACGGATGCATTTGAAAATGCGTTTCTGCGTAAGCATCTTGAACGGTAGCCTGTGAAGGGACCGGTTCAGGACGCGCAGGTCCAAGATTGGTCGTAACCCACCACCTTTCTTGGGTACAATGAAGTACGGACTGTAGAAGCCGGTCTTCATATCGGCTGGAGGGACCGGCTCGATCGCATCCTTCGCCAGTAGGACTGCGATCTCTGACCTGAGCACCGGGGCATTGTCCGCCAAAACACGGGTGAACAGAATGCCCTTGAACGCAGGGGGGCGCCGGGCGAACTGAATCGCATAGCCGAGTCTGATGGTACGGATGAGCCAGCGAGACGGGCTGGGAAGCATTAACCAGGCTCCCAGAGACCGAGCAAGCGGGACCAACGGCACCACAGACGTACCCGGGGTGGGGCAGCGCGGCGGAATGCAGGGACCCGACTCGGACAGCACAGCGGCCCGAAGTGGGGTCTGAGTGTGTGGTGCAGCACATACCTGCTTCCGTCGAAGGGCAGAGTGAGTGTGCGGAGGCGTCAGTGCGTCCAGGACACAGCCACTGCTGCCTGCTGGCGATGAAAGAGGGGCTCGGGAGTGACAAGGCATGGCGGCGTCGTCGACTGCCAAGCGCGCCCTCTTGGGGCCCGGAGGTTTCAGAAATTGCTCTTTTATTGAAATTGTGGGTACCACTGACCCGTGGGATGTGCCGGATGGCCTCCGTCTGCTTCTGTGCGGCCGAGAACTGTTGGGCAAAGCTCTCGACCGCGTCGCCGAACAACCCAACCTGGGAAAGAGGGGCATCCAGGAACCGATATTTATCGGTGTCCCTCACATCCGCCAGGTTGAGCCAAAGGTGGCGTTCCTGGACCACCAGAGTGGACATCGCCTGACCAACCGAACGTGCGGTTTCCTTCGTCGCCCGGAGGGCGAGGTCGGTTGCCACACGGAGCTCCCGGAGGAGCTCTGGGTCAGAACCACCCTCGTTCATGTCCATGAGCGCCTGGGCCTGGTGGACCTGCAAGAGCGCCATGGCATGGAGGGCGGAAGCAGCCTGTCCACAGGCCTTATAAGCCTTCGCCGTTAAGCCGGACGAAAACTTACAGGCCTTGGACGGGAGGCGTGGATTACCCCGCCAAGAGGAAGCGGACGCCGGACACAGCTGCATCGCGACGGCCCGCTCCACTGGGGGGATATCCACATACCCCTTAGCTGCCCCGCCGTCGAGGGTGGCGAGGGGTGAGGAGCCACTAGAACGGCTTCGGGCACTATACGGTGCCTTCCACGTCCTAGAGAGCTCCTCATGCACTTCCGGAAAGAAAGGTACCGGGGCGGCGCACTGAGAACCAGCACGGCCCGCCCCAAGAAACCAATCGTCCAACCGAGAAGGTTCGGGACGTGGTGGAGGATTCCACGCAAGCCCGACCTTCTCGGCGGCCCGGGAAAGCATAGCGGTCCATTCTGGATCTGGCTCGGACGACGCTACACACCCCGAGGGGGGCACCGCAGCCGAGTCGTCATTTCCAGAGGACAGCTCCCCCTCCGATGCTGCGATCGACATCTGGTCATCAGCCGGAGCCCCAAAGGAAACGGTTGGTCGTTCCGGAGAAGGACCAAGGCGTCCACTAAGGGGCCCCAGTGGCGACAGCGCTTGTGAGGCGTGAGGGGCCCGCGGAGGATGACTCGACGGGGAAGCCCTCACGGTAATCCTCAGATCACCCTGGTCATGCGCCAAAGTAGGTCTATTCTGCGGGGCAGAATAGACACTAGATCGGGGCATAGGCGAGGGGACTGCACCTCCCTTGAGGTAAGCGAGTCTTGATCTCAGCGCTGCGATAGTCATATTCCCGCAATGGGAACATGAACTATCCACAAAAGCTGCCTCAGCGTGTTGAATGCCCAAACACGAGAGGCAACTGCTGTGGCCATCTGCTGGCGCCAGGGAACGACGGCATCCAGAAACACACAAGCGGAATGACATCTTGAAAAAGACGCAGGGTCACGCTTGTGTTGCTCTTTTAGTAAAAAATAAAAAAGGATTTAGAACTCTCTTTTTGTGTTGAGGCACCCAGGGTTAGCCGCAGTGTGAATGCACACACAGGGGAAACGCCCACCGAACCGACACACACACACACAGACACAATCACAGTGCTGTGAAAACAGCAGTTGAGAGCTGCAATGCTCGCGGCCACCGCTGATCGCGCCGTCACACCAACACAGGAACAGAGAGAGACGATCCTCTTTGAAGTCTTCAAGGCTGATTCTCATAGACAAAAAAGTCTCACAGAAACTCGGCTCCGAAGTGAAAGACAATGTGTGCGTGCGCCCGCTTCCTGTTTATACCCGCGCGTCGGGGCGGGGGCGCGTGACGCGATTCACGCACGCCAACTTTCATTGGCTCGTTCTGTAGACACTCGAAGTTGATAGGGCTCCCTGAAGTGATCCCAATTACGTCGTCACGTCGACGTTACGTCGAACGTGAGCGACTGAAAGGGAACATGATTTTCATCGGAGTGGGTCTCGAGAAAATCGAGAAAAACTGAGAAAAACTGAAAAGCTCTGCACTTCCTCAATATATGACTTCACAGCGCCTGCTACTGGTGGTCATAAGATACTACGTGTGGAAAATTAGGCTTATTGTTTACAAAAATCTACTCTTATGTTAATATTTTGTGTGTATTGTGAACACGATAGATATTCAAATGAACAAGCATGAACACTGCTAGTGCTAAAGAGGAAAACAAAGATGTTCAGTGGGGAATTACTTAGGCTACGAGTTAGTCGGTTTCTCACAAAAAACTATAAAACGACTTCAGAAGACTTTGAATACTGCAATAGTTATATGGATTTATATACTTTTTATTACACTTAAACCACAACACTACATGACAGTGCGACTTTCAATGCATGGAAACCATCAGCTTTGCTTAGCTAACTTCCTCATCCTTTTGTTCCTCATCCTTTTGAGTAGATTATGGCAGAACTTCATTTTATTTGGGTGAACTTTACCTAGTTATACACTAACTTTTCTTATTAGAAGATGTTTGTTGCTGTTCTGAGTATTATTTTTTACGTGTTGCAATGTGGTTGCTACGTCTCTCATATTCTGGTCTCTATATGACTCTAGTCCTTTCAGGTCCAGTTTTAAGCGAAAATTATACTTGCTTAGAGTAAAAGCAGACCTCTTGATTTAAAGTATATTTGTAGCACAAATGGTTGGATTGGTTTTGTGCTAGTGTGTATGGGATTGTTTAAATCCTTAATAAGTGTGAGCAAAAGCGATGCTTGTCGTGTGTGTTAGAAATGTGTCCGGCTGATTCTTAGTTACTGAATAGTCCATTGGAACCATAATCATGATATTTATTGTGATTCATTCACTAATGCTTGTGTTTGTATGACCACCCATAATCTCCTTTCTCTTTAACACACAGTCTTTCCTTCCTCATTGATTTTATTAGCAATCTCAACAATATCAAACAAGTGAGTAAACCAATTCCTTTGCCTCATCAACCGGTTTACCACCAATTTAGGAAGTCAACACTGTTAATCATATTTATTTTTTTAGCATGAGTGCACACGTGCCACATCAAGTGTAGGAAACCTTGGCAAATAGCTAATGAAAAAGCAAATAGTAATGCCAATAAAACTCACTTGGAAACAGATTTTATGAGTGGTGACGTTTCATGATCGATGATTTTGGGGGTACAAAAAGGATGGGAATAAAAAAACCAGACAAGAACTGTTGGACGATTGCTAGACCGCCACCAGAGCTTCAAACCGAGGGTGAGACAAGTTTCTGACTGAGCTTTATTCTTTATTTTATTTTAAAAGGGACAATGCATATTTATTAATATGAGCACTCATGTCCATCATGTACAGATTTAGCCATACAGACTCATTTTCATCTTTAGCCCCTGTTTGATTGGTAGGAAAACTGGTTTGTCTTTAACCCTAAAAGTGCTAATTTTTGTCTTTTTAAGGTGTGGAAATGTCTCTTCTCACAAGTCTGACGCAGGTGTCCATCCTTGCGATATTTCTCTTTCAGTGCGTGACCAGCGTTCCAGTTCTGGGCAGGTCAGGTTACGTTCATCTTCAAAAACTGAATATTCAACCTCTATCAGATCTTGAGGAATAGTTTGTGGAATAAAAATGAAAGCCAGGTTCATAACTGTATTTTTAAGACCTGTCAACTCTTGTTAGATTTGTATCTCTTTGTCCTTGGCTGATCTTCTTCGCCCCACTCTCTCCAATTCTGTCTGGAGGAGATAAGATTTCTAATTTTCTTACCTTGTTTTTTTCTTTCTCTTTTCTAAAACACACATACTAAATAATCTTGTGTGCGTTGATAAAGCTGCTGGAGATTCAGTTGATGTATCGACTCATTTCTGTTTTGGCTTTTATCATCACAGGTATCTCGGAGAAGAGGACAGCATCTCAAGCACAGACATCTTTTCTCCCAGAAAGGTGTTGTTTCCCAGGGATGATGCGGATATGTTTGTCCTCCAAGGCGGGTGGGTGTCATAAACTTTGATTGTTAATAAATAAGTTAATTTTGTGGACTTGTCATGTGTAGTTAAGTGTGGGCCGCCCTCTAGTGGAGTTCTTCTCAGACAGCTTCTTTGGAAATGGAGTATCAATTGATAAACACATTTTAAATGAAATACTAGAGGCTTTTTCTGGAAGAAACTGATGTACTTGAGTCATTTGTCAACACTTTGACGTTGAATCTGGCCTGTATCTCCAGGAGATCTGGGCTTCAGACGAGGCAGTTGGGCGACATTGAGTTCACTAACAGATATGCTGAACTCTTAAAGTCTAAAGCTAAAATCACATCCATCTGCGCCTTCCTGAAACGTATGCAGAGCAGCAAGAAAAGGTAAATATGCACAGTTTTCTCTTAACATTTAACAAACTCAGTTATTGTTATGTGTATGTGCATTTTTCTGTCGATGCAAAATGCATAGATATATTTATGCACTTTACACATTCAATACATATTATATGTGACATATTTATCACTCAAATGAAATATTCTAGCATAAATATCTTTTCAAGCTTGAACGTATAGTGTTCATGATGCATGTTCTCTGTCTTTGCAGCGGTGTCGGTGGAGATTCAGACAGATTGATTTTCCTGATGAGACAGTATTCATGTCCAAACGTGTACCAGTGAAGACTGTGGCTTCATGTCCAAAGAAACCTGAAGACAACAACTTCACCACGTCTGAATCAGCGTTAAAACATTTGAAACAAACTGTTTGTATATATTTGAATAAATAACTTTTTTCCCCTCCAAATGTGTCACAAAAACTACAGATTGAAATGTAGTCATAAAACCCAATGACTTTTCAGATTACAAATTAAACTCTGGATTTGAGCACCGCTTCATGTCTTGTTTATTAAACCACACCTTTAGCTCTTCAGAGGCACATGTTGGTTTATGAATTTAACACTAGACAATAACTTAATGAGCCTTCATAAGAGCTTTATATAAAGCTTTCCCATCACTATAATGTGACTCACAAGATCATAATTTAATATAGGCCGCCTACCACCAATCACAGGCTGGAGATTGCATGAGGTCTGGTGATTTCGTAGTAAAAAAAAAGCATTAAAATAAATCTTATATATTAAGAAGCTGTTAATGGTAAATGAATGCTATTTAAGTGAGGTATATCGGTATCATCTGAGACCATCACAATTTTGAGGGAAAACCAATCTTTCAAAGCATTAATTACCCTCAAACTTTTCTTAGTGTTTATGGTTTATACGCGCAGAATCGCTACGATGATGTTCGCTATGCGACTGTGCGGTGGTCATGTGTTTTTAAACGAAGAAATATAAGAATGTCAAGCAAATAATTTCTCTTCCTTATCGTGTCTGCCGTGCGCAATTATATAACAAGATAGCAGTAAATGAGAGAGCGAGATTGCTTCAATCAGTTGCTTGCTTGAAGATTACCGGTAAGTGAAACATGCCCTCGCCCACTGATGATACTTATCATAACTGCGTATTTAACTGCCCTGTCAATCATCTCGTCACAGTTAAAATAGCCTACTCCACATTCAATAGCATCACGCTGTTTGTTAGCTTACAGTTTAATCGCTCATGCGCACTAAAAGTTGTTTTCTAGTGCGGATTGATCAACGTCCCTCTGTTGACAACGTTTCCCATTATAAATGGCACTTTTTCATTGAGGAATAGTAGTTCCTGAATAATATGGAAGCTACGTATTATAAGCTAATATGGAGTTAAAACCTCTTCAACATTCATATTTATCGCCAAAAATTTCCAATAGCCTACAACTCTTCATATTTTTACAATAGATGTGATAACTTAACATTTGAAATTGTAGGCTAAAACATTTTGGAAACAGCGCTGATGGTAACCATCAGCACACAACTACAAATATTATTTTGTAAACATCCTCATTGTGGTTAAGGTTTATGAAGTACATGAACAATATGCCGCTGTGTGAATTTCTATGAGGCAAAAGTCCACCTGTGCTCATCTTTATAGCCAATAAAACTGCATGAGATAAGCGTCCGTCTCAAAGGTTAAGATTGAAGTCTATTTTCACACATTAGCTAGCCTATCTATCGCTCACTAATGCCTGATGGGAATTTGATTCAGTCAGAACAAAGGGAGTCGTCGGAGATGTTCCTCTATTGATCCATCATCTAACAAAAAAAATGGATTTGAGGCCTAAAGAATCTTCTGCTCTTTTCTTTCTCCTGGTTATTTTCACACTCGGCAAGTTTAGTGAAGCGCAAAGTAAGTGATGAACATTTTTAACTGAAAAATATGGCATAATCAGATCTTTTGTATAGGATAAAACAGTTAAAAAATATAAAAATCCACAGGGATTTGAGAGATGACACGTTACACTGCGGAAAAACATGTAGGCTAAGGATCAGATATGAAGATATATTTCCAAAACAGGAATGAAGACCAATCTTTTTTTTCTTATAAAAAAAAATCTTGTTAATCTTGAAAATGTTAGGCTAATATTTCAAGTTGTAAGAATTAGTTTAAAGCTGTGCTAGTTATGGTTAATTGAACATCAAGGCAATAATGTTTTTTAAGAACAAGAAATGGTTGATTCAGGAAATTTGTCAATTTTATAACACTGACACTGTACAATCATACTGAGAGTTATCAACTTCTAGCATCAATCATAAATCTTTTACACATTTTAATAACAGTAATGATGTTTTATATGCATATGTTTTTACTATGGATACATTTAAAAATGCTTTGCAAATTCTTAAACTAAAATTGTGGTCTTAATGCAAACAGTATTCCAACTTTACATATAGTCTATACTCTTATTAGACAAAAAACACATTCCGGTATTTTCTGCTTAATCATATTTTTAATTCAAATGACTTTTTCCAACTAATTCAATGATTTTGAAATATGTGAATTTTAGTAGGCCTGCTTGTTTGAAGTTATCATGAAGCTAACTAAATGTAGAAATTATTTTGTTCCATACTTTCTAATATTTGTACTTTTTGCAGTGCCAACCAGGACCACCCTAGTGAAAAAAAACGTATACCAAAATGTATTTAAAACACATTTATTTCATATACTACAAATCCAATAACATATTTACTGACATCGCTTGAGACTTACTAATATAAATATTATAATTAAACTTTATTTGGATTATTTATTTGCACAATGCACATTTCTTAATATTAAGCCTAAAATGTGTTTTAAATATCACTATTAGGATAGTATGATTTTTGTATAATATTAGTCTTTAAATGCAAGATATTTAAAGTGAACCTAAAGTATACTAGTTCCACTTTAGCACAATCAAATATTCTTAAGTATATCTTTAGTTGGACTTCAGCACTATTTCTGGATAAGTAAAGTACATTAAGTACAAAATTACTTGTTCCAATTCAGCAGACTATAAGTATACCAATTTAGTATACCAAAAGTACAATTGCAGGTTATTTTTATTAAAGGTAGGGTAGGTCAGAATTGTCTAAAAAAACTTTTATTCAAATTTGTTTAAACTGTCTTTATATACCAATACATAATTAAAATGCAAGTACTCTGAAATAGAGAGTATAAAAAATTGAGTGACTCTAGTGTATTTAATCTTCAATAAACACAGATCATTAATTCCATTCACTCCCATGAGGCATGCGCGCACGTGGGCAGAGCCAGTAATAGCGGCGGTAGTCATGGCGACGGAGAGTGACAGTCGCGCAAGCCAATCACTTGTTTCGTCCCGGTAGGAATTAATGAGCTGTGTTTTTTGAAGATTAAATACACTATAGTCACTCAATTTTTATACTCTCTTTTTCAAAGTACTTACATTTTAATTATGTATTGGTATATAAAGACAGTTTAAGCCAATTTGAAAAAAAGTTCTTTAGACAATTCTTACCTACCCAACCTTTAAGTACACATATATGTATTTGTAGTATACGTAACAAAGTAATTGTATTTCAAAAACATTTTGGTTTATTTATTTTTCACTAGGGTATCCATGACTATTAATTCTGAATTTCCTTTTCTACAGGCCTTTGCTCAGCAAATTTGGCAAGTGTTATTCAGGAAAACAACGCTATCAAAGACATAGTTACAACAATCACCACTAGCACTGACGGTGTGACGGCCACAATCACTAGTCAAGTTCCAGAGGGTCTCTTCAGCCTTGACGGATTCAATCTCATTGCTGAGACTGTGCTGGACTTTGAGGTTAATATGGAGAGTCTGTTGTTGTGTTCAACCATTACACTCTAAATGTATCATTTAAAAATGCTTGTGTCCAGGGGTGTAAAGTACAAAAGTACGTACTACTCAAATCACCTTTTATACCTTTTTAACAGCCAGTGAAATACTTTTCATTGAAAAATTAATTAAGAAATGTCTTCGCACTAAGTCTTCGATCTAAACTGGTGTGTTTTGGTGGTCTCAAATTAACAGACCTTTTATGTTATGTGATTTTCCTAGACATTCGAGGCACCACATCAGGTGAATGTTGAGTGTACAAAAGTTGGTTCTACTTCTGTAAGTAATGGTGTTTTTTTTTATTAACCTAGAAAATTCCTTCTTTCAAATGTTTGCTCTTGAAGTAAACCCCTGCATGTCAAATCTGTATCTTGTAGACTAGACTGACTCTGATAATAATCGTCGAGGATGTGAATGATAATTCACCAGCGTTTGCAGAGAGTCAGTACTCACTAAGCGTTGATGAGGTACAATGTCAAGATCCTGTTATACATTCTTTCCTGATGAACTTTTAATGCTGCCTTTGTTGTTCAGTTTACTTTAATCCTCTTTAGTTACCTGCTTTTATCTCATAACCATTTTCAAAATCTGAAAGCTTTTAATGATTGTTGTAGTTAACAAAAATCGATACCAGTGTTGGCCTAATCACAGCAACCGATCCTGATAAAGGGGATACGCTTTACTACCGTCTGGAGTCTCCTGAGGTACGCAACAAAAATCCCAAAGAATATGTATAGAGTTTGTATAAATTGTATTGTGTTCTGAAATATCTACATTTTGCAATTCTTTAAGAAAATTCCCCTTGAATGTTGGTTCCAAATTATTATCATTATTGATATTCCACTAGGAATCCTTTTCAAGGTCAAATCTGTCTAGTCCAAAAACGAGCAATTCTCTCTGAAACAAGGCCTTTGTTTTTCTCTCAGGAAGAATTCGGCCTCCTGACTAGTTTCAATCCCAACATTGTGGTGAAAAAAATTCTGGATTACGACAAAGTTAAAAAAATCACAATGACGCTATATGTACAGGTGAGTTGGTTTGACCTAAGGTTTCTTTTCCAAAGATGCTTGTTTTTTGTACAAACAACTTTCATTTGTTGAAAATTGATGATTTCATTGATGATATTTCAGGACACCCAGATTGGATCTTCAGCCGCAGTCTCCCACACCGCCTCAACCACCATTGAGGTCAATATCCTAGACATCGACAATCGTCCACCGTGGTTCCAGCCCTGTACAGAAGTAGAGTTTGCCACAAGCAAAGCGTGCATGAACTCTGGTTATGAAGGGACGGTCAACTTAAATGAGCAAGAGGTGGGTATCGGTGCGTTTCTCAAGGCCAATTCAGACTGCCCCAACAAACACCAACACTTCACACATTGGAAACTTTATACAAAAAAGTCAATATTCATTGGGGCAGTGTGATTTAGCCTAAAGTGTTGGACTGTTCTTGAGTTACAGCGTCAGATGAGCATTTCATGTTTTTGTCCACCACAGACAGGTCCTTTGTCCTTGAAGCCAGGTCCGGTCACGGCCATCGATGGAGACAAAGGCAGGAACGAGGCCATTAGTTACACATTTCTTGAAAGTGAGTTTAAAGTCCTCATGAGTTGAAATAAAGAATTTATGTCCCTCCGGGAAGAGTCGACAGGTTTTAATTAATGAATTTTACATGTTCAGAAATTGACGATCCTATATTTCAAATCAACACTGACACCGGGAGCATCACAATGCTGAAACCAGTTGGGGTGGCAGGACCGATTGTTCTTACAGTCATGGTGAGATAAAACCAAAAAAATTGTGTTTTGAATGTTACATGCAATCAAAAACTAAATTCAGGAACCACAGTATATCTTCTGTACACTCGGTTCTTTATTGGCATTAATGGCTCCTTGAAGAACCGTTAACCTTTTTCCATAGTGGAAAAGGTTTCTTTAGATTATTAAAATGTTCTTCACACTAAGAGAGAGAAAAAAAAGGTTCAATGTTCACTGAAATGTTCTTTGGGGAACCAAAACGGTTCTTCTGTGGGAAAAACAAGAACTTCTGGAACCTTTATTTTTAAGATTGCAGTTGCTTTCCAAACCAAATTTCCCTGGTTTCCTTAGGCATATCAGAGGGAGAACCCTGATCAGTTTGCCACCACCACAGTCATCCTGAAGGTGGTGATATCCAGCAATCACCCTCCGAAATTTGTGAACCCAAGTTACGAAGGCTTTATCTCAGAGGACGCAGGAGTGGACAGCCTCGTGCTGGAGAGCAAAACGTCCAACAGACCCCTCCGAGTCCAGGCTACCGATGAAGACTTCTCTAATGTAAGAACTCAAACAGCATTCTGATCTGTGCATGTGATTGGGAAGTTAGTCTAGAATAATAGAAAACAAATAGAGCATCAAAACATGAGAATAATGAATTTTTGTAAATCATTCGAAAATCATTCATACATTGGTATTTATAAAACCATTCTTACGAAAACTCTTGGTTTGCATTGAATTTATTACATAAATTGTTGCATTGAACTGAATTGTTTGTGATACTGTTACATTTAATTGAATCATTGTCATGTTGAACTTAATTGTTTGTAATTTTTTTTTTACAAAAATCACTGTTTTACACACTGTTCAGTTCTTAATAGTTCCTAAAACAATTCTAACATAAATTGTTGCACTGACTATTGCATTGTTTGCAAAACTGTCTCATTACTGTTGCATTAATTTAAATGTTTGTAAAACAATTCTTACATAAATTCTTGATTGAATTGAAATGAATGGCTCATAAAACCATTCTCAGTCGCACTGAATTAAATGATTCGTAAAACCACTCTTGAATAAATTGTTGCGTTCAATTCGATGTTACAATTTACATAAGAATGGTTTTCGACTGATTTACACACGTTTTCTGCTCAGGTTTTATAAATGATGCCCAGTGTCGTCATATTTCTGGTGTGTACGGCTGGATTTCTGTCTTTATAGGGCTATAATCCTGACATCAAATTTGAGGTTGTAGACGGTACTGATTTTTCAATTACACCAGAGGGTTTCATACTCATGGCGAAGACGGTTTCCCCTGGCACTGTCAATCTACAAGTAAGAACTTAATATTTCATACAACAGACGTTTGCTAATCATTTGTGTGAGATTTGAAATATTTATGACTATGATTCATGTGACTCAGATGAGGGTGTTTGACACAAACAATGATGAATTCAGCACCGCTTCTCTTATGGTTGAGGTCACGGCAGGTAAGACCAGCGTGTTATCAAGACAACACCTCATTATAACGGATAACTGACTGGGGCTAGCAGGGTGTGGGCTAATCATGGTGTTTCTTGGAGGTCCTGGCTTTCAGCATACAATTTTGGTGAAGCATGTGTGGATATCTCTTATCTAGAGTTCAGCTCAATCCACCGAAGGGAAACATCAATAAATAGTTTAATGCGACTGATTTGGTCCATACATTGAATTTCAAAGATTGACTTGAATCAGTCAACAGCAAACCTGTTGACTATAGTGACACCCTTTTTTCAACAGGGGTTCCCACTACCACACCGGTCACTACTATCATGACTTCGTCCATCATAACATCAGATCAGACCACTAACACACAGCTAACAGCCATCACCTCCACCGCTCACCCTGGTACCGACACAACTTTGCCCTACAGCACAGGTACACTTATGCTAATCTAACTAGCTTTGCTAAATCTTCTATGGCCAGTTGCATAAACTTAAGGAGAGTTCACTCCATGTCTGACTTATCTTAATTACAAGCGTTCACGTCCTCTTACAACTCGTAATTGCAACTTGTGGAGTTACACTTTATTTCGATTGTCCACTTTAGACATTCTACTGTATTCAGTACATGTCAACTAACTTTCATTAGAGTATTAGGAAACTGTTAGGTTAGGTTTAGGGTTAGTAGAATAAGTTGATATGTACTTGCAAAGTTACTTACAGTCAGTAGAAGGTCTGTTGGTGGAGCATCAAAATAAAATGTTATCAGATATTAAACAGAGTCTACTAATACTCTAATGACTGCTAGTTGACATGTAGATGCAAAGTTACTTAGTAGAATGTCTAAAGTGGACTATTAAAATGAAAGTGTTTCCTTTCTGAAAGCTGCGACTTGTACCACATGACTGCTGTTTACTCCTGGTATTCATTTTGGTCGATCGGATCACAAGTAGACGACGCTAAATACAGGAGTAAACAGGGGTATAAAATGTTTAACAGTCTTGTCCACTTTTGACCACTTTCAGGGGTAGTTGAAAACACATTCGACCGGATTGCTTTCGTAGTGTAAACGCTCATGTGGACGAATGTGTTCAAACAGCCACAAAAGACTGTCTTCTCTCCGTCTACTGATCTAATGAGTAACATTATGAGAAGAACTCGAGCCAGACGGGATTGAAACTTTATCGGCTGGAGACCCAAGTTTAGTTTGAAGATGAAAAATGTACCAAGCACAATGTTCTCTCTCCATTCCTGATTTCTAACAGTCACACACTCACAGCGTTCGGCTGGTCTTGTGTCTGTCAGAGCAGAAACTAAAGCTGATGCTCTCTGTGTGTTTTTCCGTCGTCTCCGGTCGAGTTCATATGTAAACAAGCTTTTTTTTTTCATTAGATTGAAAGATCTGAAAAAAACATTAATTTACTCGCCCATAGACCCTCCCCTCGAAGAAATCAGGACAGAAGTGGCTGAAAGTGGACAAAAGAGACGGATTAAAACAACGGGAATGTGTCTCCCTCGTCTACTTGTGATCCGATCGACCAAAACGCATCTTTATACCAGGTGTAAACAGGGCCTGAGGATGTGAACAGCTCGGAGTAGAACGTCATCTACTCAGTAGATGTAATTACGACATGGCGTGAAAGCAGCATTAGTTCGAACTAGTCTTATTTTTCAAATTCAAATTAGACCTAGGCTATTTACTTTTTTATGTGACTGACTTAAAAATCTTAAATAAGTAAGAAAAAGTGATGACTAACTAACATTTTATCCACTGGTGCCATCATATTTGCACATAATAAAACTGATTTAAAATATTCATGACTGTATCCCGGTGCAAATCACATGAAATATTTACACTTTATTTGATAGTGTCCTTGTTACATATGTTACATGTACTTACCATAGTAATAAGAGTAAATTATGCATAATTACATGCAATTAACCCTCAACCAAACCCTAATCCTACCCTAACCCTATAGTAAGTACATGTAGTTGCTTAATATCACTCAGTACTTAAATATATAATTACACTGTAACAATGACACCTTAAAATAAAGTGTAACCCATGAAATTTACTGAATCAAGGTTGCATGTTTTATGCTGTTGGACACTTTTGGATGCTGGCTATTAAGGGTGTGCGATAATACTTTAATCAAAATGATTGAAATTGTGAAATTCCAGCTAAATTAAGCCTAAGCAGTTTGTGTACCGTTCTTGAAAACCAAATTAATGTTTACCATAATCATGCCAAAAGCAGTGTCTCTGTGCTCATGTGTTCAGGAGGACAGCAGGGGACAGTAGTAGGAGGAGGGTACAGTGCCGGGGAAATGGCGGCTGTAGGGGCCAGTTTGGCTGTGGTTCTCGTTCTCTGCTTGGTTGGCATTGGAGTGATGGCGCACCGCATCAAGGGCCATAACGCAGACTGGAAGAAGCTTTCCGAGGCCAGCATCTTCCGTAGCTCAGTGAGTTTCCTTTCTCTTTAATCAAAACACAAAGGCATTTTAGGAATGTTCTAGGTTACGCTTTTGTTTAGAATGATTGTTGATTAATGTCATTCCATTAATGTAAATTGTCAGATTGAATAGTAAAATCGAATGTATTTGCACTGAATTGAAACATCTGTAAACTCCATCTTACGTAAAAGGTCGTACTGATTAGTTAGTTGGTATAAGAGCATAAACTGTCACACTGAAACAAGCAAAACATTCATAAATATATTCTAACATTAATTTGTCTGATTGAATTGAATAGTTCATAAAATAATTCTACACTGTAAAACAATATATGATCAATAAGTTATGACTACATATGTTTTTTACATTGCTTTAACTCATCAAAATAAGTTGTTTAAAGTAAATTTTTTTTTTCAAGTCATACAAGATTCAACTCAATTTTTTTTTAAGTCAGTTTAATGTAATTTAAGTTAAAAATCCAAGTTGATTGTGCTTAATTTAAGGCAGCAACTTTTTTCTGCGTGTCTCAGTCACAACTAAATCAAATCAGTTGTAAAACACTTTTAAACATAAAATGAAATTTTCAAATGTTCATAAAATCACTCTTAAGTAAATTTAAGTAAATGTTCGGTTTGAATTGTTCTTAAAACTATGCTTACATTTTCAGATTGAATTGCAAAAATAGTTCATAAATGTTTTGATTTAAATACAAACTGAATCAAATTATAACATAATTGGTTACATTCAATGTTCATAAAACCATTTTTGTGTAAAATTTTGGATAAATCTGAACCGTTCGTAAAGGTATTCTCACATAAACTGTCACATTCGATGTTTCTAAAACTACTTACACATTTTTTTCTGATTGAATTGAATAGTTCATAAAAGTATTCTTCGTAAATTGCTACAAATCAAATCTGTTTTAAAACCCTTTTAACAAGAATTGTTATTTAAATGTTCATAAAAATGCTCTTATGTTAATTTTCGAATTTAATTGAATAGCTTATAAAAGCATTCTCGTAATTTCCTCTTACGTTAATTTTCAGATTGAATTGAACGGTTCGTCGACGCATTCTAATTGTCACATTCCAATGTTCATAAAACCATTCTTTCGTTAATTTTCAGATAGAATTGAATAGTTCATAGAAGCATTTTCACGTAAATTGTCAAATTAAATTTAATCGTTCACAAAACTATCCTTACATTTTAAGATTGAATTGCAAAAATAGTACATAAATGTAGCCTGGTTAAAACCAGACCATTCTCAGTAGTAACTGAGTTATGGTCTGGCAAAGCTTCATTAAGAACTCATTTCCAAAGGGGCGTCACCAACGGATGTCGCTCAAATGCCTCTGGGCGCAGTTGGATAGACCTAACACCAATCAGAGCGATCGTCATCGTGTAAAGCCATATACTGCGTCCCTAAGTTACACTACGCCATAAAAGTATGTACTCTTTTGTGAAGAAAAGGTTTTTACTTTTGAATGTGTAGCAAAAAAGTAGGCAAGCTTTGGGACATACTACTTCGCCATCTTTATCGGACGGATCTGTCGCGTGCGTCCTGTCACGTAAACTGCCCTGTCAATCATCTTGTCACAGTTAAAATCCTCTATTAAATCTAATTTCATTTCCTACCGTTTCGGAGAGAAATGTAGCAGCACGTTCATCTGCCAGTGGGTCTTTCATGGAGACTGTCCTCATGTGTTTGCAATTTGAATATAATAATGCATTTAAAAGTTGAACGGACGTCGCTCAAATGCCTTTTGGGCGCAATTGGATAGACCTAAAACCAATCAGAGCGATCGTCATTGTGTAAAGCCCGCCTCAACGTTTCTGATTGGTGCCGCGATTTCGAGGGATTAGAAATGGGCTTGAATGAGCTCTTTGCCAGACTACTTCTCGAGCAAATCTGAATTTGCCGGAAGTTGTCTGGGTTTTCCCAGGCTAACATAAATGTATTCTCATGTAAATTCAATCAAATTATCATATAATTGGTCACATTCAACGTTCATAAAACTGCAATTGAAACTTTATGAAGACAATTTTTACGAGAACTATTCCGCTGGTTTAGACCAGTTTGAACCGGCTTAAATTCCAAAACGAACCGCACTTTCAAATTTAAAAATGTTTGTAATTATTGTCTTATGGGTAATTTTTTTATATATTGAGATTTATATATTATCTGAAAGCTGAATAAATAAGCTTTCCATTGATGTATGGTTTGTTAGGATAGGACAATATTTGGTCGAGATACAACTATTGAAAATCCGGAATCTGAGGATGCAAAAAAATCGAAACATTGAGAAAATCGACTTTAAAGTTGTTAATTTATGTTCGTGATTGTGCTGCAGTCACTCACAAAAACACATTTTTGATATATTTAAGGTAGGACATTTACAAAATATCTTCATGGAACATGATCTTTACTTAATATCCTAATGATTTTTGGCATAAAAGAAAAATCTATAATTTTGACCCATACAATGTATTGTTGGCTATTGCCACAAATATACACATGCGACTTGTGACTGGTTTTGTAATCCACGGTCACATTTGTTCTAGAGTCTAAATGATAGTACTTTCTATATCTAGAGTATATTTATTATAGTATGTTTTGTTTTCACAGCTTGGTGGGGGTTCGGGTGGTCCTAAGGAGGGAATGCAGTACAGCAATGAGGGCTTCCAGAATGATGGGGATTCTGGAAGTGTGAACTCGAAGTTAGCCGCACACCTGGAGAGTAAACTGGAGTCTGGGCTGATACGCGAGACACAGCAGGAGAACATGACCCGCAGCACCGCCCCCGTTCCCCACACCAGCAGAACCAGCGCCAGCGCCAGCGCTCCACCCGACACCAGCAGTCTGGCTGATTCAGAGACCGTCGACGGCGAGAAGGAAGTCAAACCAATCCTGACCAAAGAGCGGCGCAATGAAGAGGGCTACAAAGCGGTGTGGTTTAAGACAGACATCGACCCCAACACCAAAGAGGACGTGGTCATCATTCCCGACACTGGTGAAGCGGATGGAGACCAGGAGGAAGATGACGACAGCGAGGATGAGGACAACCTCAGGACTGACATGGATTCGGAAGATGATGAAATTTGATGAAACTTTCCTTTTTCATATTCCTTTCTGTTAATAAGTCTGTAAATATGCTTCACAAAATGAACGTAATTTTCAGTATCTAGCAAAACGAAGTCAGCATGAAATCAAAACAGACCCTGTTTGCTTATACACACACACACACACACACACACACACACACACACACACACACACACACACACACACACAATATATATTTACAAACTTTTATGTTAGATGCGATTAATCGATTTGACAGCACTATATGTTCCTGGTTTTTCTGTGAATGATTCATCAGTGCATATTATTCTGAAGAAAAAAAAGTATTTCATGAATCTTATAACTTTATCAATATCACTCAGAAGTAAAATGGGTGTGAAATGTTTCATGTTGACTTAGTGCCATGTACAAAAATGTAAGTTACTTTATATCTATAGTCCACTTCAGATATTATACTAACTATAAGTAACTTTGCAACTAAATGTCAACTAACTCTCATTAGAGTATTAGTAGACTGATAGGATAAGGTTAGCAGAGTCTACTAATACTCTAGTTGACATGTAATTGCAAAGTTACTTATAATTAGTAGAATGTCTAAAGAGGACTAATTAAGTTTTTTTCTTTCACTGTACATTTTTTGATTTTAGTTCTTTGTAGAAATTACTTGCAAAACATGAAAAAAAATATATAATAAGCTATACAATATTTACTTATAGCTAGAGTTATTTTTTACACCACAGGCATTACCAAATGCCAAATAATGCATTTATGAATTCACTGCACTGATAATCAAATCTCTGGCGTGTATGGCGAGACAGTTGCTATAACAACCTTCTGACGTACACTGTTTATTCGTGTGTTTGTGACGTTGCAGTGGACTGCTGCCCTTTCGCATAACACTGATCATAAATCATTTTACAATAAAGTTAGATAAGCTTTAATGATTAACCTGAGAATGCTGTATTAGTTTGCATGCCTTTATATAATCTATACGTCAAACAAACACACTGAAACAGATCTATACAAGTTAATCTTACATAATATCAAGTGTTACTTGTACTTATTTATAACTTAGTTTTCGTATTGGTTGTTTAGATCTCAGAGTGAATCTTAAGAAGTTCAACTTGATTGTTCACTCACTGATATATCCCAAAATGAGCCTTGTTTTGGATGTACCATAGTGATGATACACCATAGTATAGTTTCAAGTAGGCTATGGTTTCAAGTACGTATTTGTAAGGGAGAACAGATCCATCTTCAGGGACAACTATCTCAAAACAAAGAACAAAATCTGATAAAAAAAAAAGTGATGACAAAGAAAATCCTTCGAGAAGTGAAGTGCACTAATTAATTTGCCTTGACAGTAAGAATGCACTAGGGTTTAATTAATACTAATTAAAGGGTTGTGTATGTTACGTTGACGAGATGACAACATGTAATTAACGTTCTTTTCTGAGCTGAATTATGCATTTCTATGGCAACACTAACTGCAGTCAGCTGGTACAAGTCGGAGTTTACAATATGTAGTTACGAGTTCTACAAGGACGAGAACGCTTTTTACAAGTCGGGATCTCGTAATTCCGACATGGCGTGGACATATCTTAAGCGCCTAACCTCTTGCGCCTATCCTAACCCTAACCAGACCTTAAGCGCCATATTTAGAATATTGTCTTTTAACTTCCGTTTTTGCGGTCGCTCTGTATATTTCCAGAGAATGTCTAATATGGCGAGAAGTTTCACTCTCACTACACTTCCGGCTTCTGAACTGGTTGCAGTTCCACTCTGATTCCATATGAGGGCGCTCACAGGACGAGTGCAGAATGAATGGAGGTCTATGGAGCTATACCCCTCAAAATCCACTTTTCTCAGGATATAATTTTTTGTCTAGTAATTTGAATGTTGTATTCGAAAGGAGATGCAAAGAAATTACACATTGCTGGGTGTTAGATTTTTTAGAGTCACTTATTTGCTTTAAAAAAGTCTTTCAAAATGTCAATGACGTCAGAATGCTGACGTCATTAGCAGAATGCTAGCGTGTTATGGGCAACAACAACTCAACCTGTAAGAAATCAAAACGACATAAGTACTCGTTCATTCAACTTTCGACCTAAAACCCATGTTGAACTTGCAAAATCTACAATCACATCTGAGATTTCTCAACGGCAATCGGGTGAAAGAGACAAATTTAGCCGTCTAGCCCCATTAGCCGCGTTTCCAAAGTCGGGCCAGGGCCGGGCCGTGCTAGTGCGTGCCAGGGCCAGTCGCGTTTCCACTGTCACTTCCGGGGCTTGATCGGGGCTTACTCGGGGCCAACGGCCAGGATTTCTGGCCCGTCGAATACCTTGGGCCAGAGCGGGCCAGCTCGGGCTAGAGGAGTGGTTACGAACAGAGGCGGAGTTTACCTGAGTCGGGAGACGGCAGCGCCGGATGATTCTGTCAGCATTAAAGACTTTTAAAATAATTTAACTCGCGTTCATGTTTGAATGCCTTCTGTTTGTGATGCAAAAGACTATGCGCACTAACCATTACCATAGTAAACATAGTAAACGCTTGAAGATACGCATAGTAAAAAAACATAGTGAACGCTTGAAGAAATCAGACCAATCATAAAGGCTATCACAATCATGTTTTTATTTTATCTGTCAGTAGCCTCGTCTCTTTATACCGGACTATCATACAATAAAGCAACTTTTTTTTCGGGAGCTTCCTCTGTTTCTCTGACGGAAAATATCTGTATGGGAGTCGAGAGAGTGCTGCTAAAGCTCCTCAGGTCGTATTTTTGGTGGCATATATTTGTAGAAATTATCATTCTTTCTAAATGTGATGTAAATATGTCCTTTAACTACCAGATAAACAGTAACAGACGCGACTGAAGAAGTAAGTGTGTCCTCTTTCTTTTGTGAAATAGACCTAACAGTAATTTATTTCTGAGTGACTAATGTGCAATTTTGACATAAATTAATTCATTATGATCAATGTATCACTTTTTATTGTAAACCTGTGGTAAAACATCGATGCTTGGGTTTTAAATATTCAAGTAAACAACAAAAATGCCAGCAAACGGCCGCTTTTATCATGTTTGTTTCCAACGCTGTTTCCAGTGATTTCTGATTAGTTTTCTGATAAAACTTACATTTGTTGGTGAATGGGTTAGTGTGACGTTGTTCCAGAGAGGCGTGTTACGGGCGTGTTTTAGTGAAGCGCTGTGGAGCTTCTGGCCCGACAGTGGAAACGCAGGCCCGGTGCTATTAGCCCGAGGCTATCAGCCCGGCACGGCCCGTTTAAAGCCCTGGCCCGGCCCTGGCCCGACAGTGGAAACGCGGCTATTGACTCCCATTCATTTTGCACTCATGGCGAGCGCCCCCAGTGGAACTCTGGTGGTACTACAACCAAAATTCGGTACAATAGGGCTTAATAGGGAGTGGACAGGCTCTCCGTAGACGGGCTCTGATATTTCTATGGCATTGCTATCCAGGAGTAATTAGCTTTTGAAGTGGATTTACGTAATGTAAAGTTAACGAAAGTTATCATGAGGACTGTGATGTTTAAAGCAGATGTCTTAACAAATGTCAGTAGACCGGGAAGATTTTAAAACGAGCCGTTCATTCATAAATACGCAATATCGCTGTGAAAATACAGACCGGAAGTAAAAAGACAACGAGCGCTGCGCTGAAAAGGGGCGGGGCTACATAAGGTCTTATAGTTAAATAAAAACCGTAAACTAAAATTTCAGTTTATTTCTGCTTCTTATGATGCACTGTATCAAATAAATAAATAATGAATATTGATTTGAAATTATATAATTTAGTTTTTTCGCTTATGAAAAATAGTCCTTTAACACATAAAAAATGCAATGAACAATTTTAATTTATATATTCTCCTACAGGTTCAATGTTGCAAGGACTCCTGTGTGACAGGAAGTTTTATCATAAACGAATACCAAAATCCCTCCATTTTTGTCACTGTAGGTTTTTCTTGTGTTTCTATGAAAAGAGAGAAGCCACAACACAAGAATAGACTGATGAGAATGTATGTTTCCACAAACACCAGTGAATTAAACAAAAAATATAATGGTGACCAATCAAAATTTGTATGACAGAGAGCCATTTAATTATTCAGAACATTACATATGGACAGATTTCAATGAACATGTCACTTAAAGTAGACAGCATGTCTTATTGTGAACTCAATCTCGCACTGCACTTGCAAAAAACAACAACACATCTTGATTAGATTCCAGTTTAAATGGAAGCAAATTTGTAAAGTTCATGTTATAAAATGTATTATTGCGAACTTTAAGAAGCTGAATGAGCGCTCACATTTCTTAGGCAACATTATGTCACATCTTTGGTAGATAAAAGCTCATTCACTCCTGCAGTTCTGGGTCAATCTGACCTGCTTTAATAAAGGCCCTTCAGGGAATGAATGACAGCGGATTTGGAACCAAGACAAAAGGTCAATAACCCCCTGAAAAAATAACAAGTGGGGGGAAAAGATGTGTGTTCGGCATGAAAGATCTAACATTGCCCATTTGATGCGGTTTTCTTCTTGAGATTAAGAAAGGCTCTATAATTGTTTCATTGTTCGGGTCTGGACATGTCCGGTGGACTGCTTTGGGCTTTCAATGGCACTTTACAAGCAAAATCAAGGGTGTATCCAGGCAACCGGGGATTTTAAACAGCTTTAAAACTTGGGGAAAGAATATATATTGGGGTAAAGCTACTGAACTTCGGAATGATGGGAGCATGCAAACGGCAAGACTGAGCTACCGAACGGCACATTTAGAAATGAAACGGATGCAGATCTAAAGAGGTGAGTGTGTTTGTTATATTACTCCACTGGAACTCAATTTATCCAGTTGATGCTAATTCAATAGGCTGAGCTGGGATTTCTCTGCTGGACTGATGGTTTCTCTGAAATCAAATCAAGTTTTCATATGGTTTATTGAAGTACAGGACACATCAAAGCTCTTGCATAATGACTTTTGAAACCAATTCAAGGACATGAATAATGTTTTATTAAATTTTTCAGCTTATGAAATGTAATAGTGCACTTTGTTGTTTCTTGTGTGGATATTCACTGTCCGGCCCAAAAAAAAAAAAAAAGTCACTGTTTGGATTTAAATAGGCAAATGCTTAAAGGGCACCTATTATGCCCCTTTTTACAAGATGTAATATTGGTCTTGGGTGTCCCCAGAATGCATTTGTGAAGTTTCAGCACAAAATACCCCACAGTTAATTTATTATAACCATTTGAAAATGTCATTTTTGGGGCCTGTTTTAAAAAGAGCTGTTTTGGAGTGTACCACCTTAAATGTTAATGAGCTGCATATCCCCGCCCTGCTGCTGGACCCAGATGATGAAGAGACACGAATGAGAATGGACTAAACGTCTCGGAATGGTTATTTGATACATTTATGTACTTACAAAGTTTTAATCGCGTCCCCTTTGCAATTATGGATGTGCAACACACACACACACACGAACTGTGATAACGTTCGCGCAATTTTTTGAAACTACACACACACACACACACACACACACACAAATACTGTGATAACGTTTGCTAAGTACAAACGATTTATTTATTTTTTTCTTAAGGGGAGGGAGATAGACGTTTATATACTGTCTATGGAGATAGAGCAGACCTTAATTTATTTACATTTGTAATTGCTGCAAAAATGATAGCCTGTTGTTTGTTGAGACATCTATGACGACGACAATAAATAGCTTTAGACGCATTTGTTGTTGAACTGGCTGACATCGATTGAAATGACTATTTGCTCAAAAATCATAAAATACACTTACTTCTGGAGGTGACGTTGAATCGCGAACTGTAGGCAATGATCCACACTTGATTAACTTTGACCCTCGTTCACTAAACAGTCAGTCAGAAAATGAAGGAAGTTTAAGTGGCCCCGTTTCTTCATAAATAAAATCCATCCGCTGCGTTTTCAGTGGCTCTGATGTCAGTGAAGACTACTATGTCCATTCTTAAATTCCACAACAGAACACCTAAGTTACACTTCTTATGAGACATTACACACCGGCTGTCGTTGAAACAATGGAGGATGCAGATCACCGAGGGTGGGGTCTATGCCAAAACCAGACTGTCAATCAAACCACGTCGGTGGGGCTTAGCGCATTTCTACGTCACAGTGAGGGAAATCTAGAACAGGGCGTTCTGAGACAGTGCTTGTGATTTATTGAGATAGTAAAAAAACTACTGGGTGGATTTTTATCATTCTAGGGTGGTTTTGCTCACACACTGCCAACACACATTTATGTTCAAACACCATGTAAAAGTGAATTTTGCATAATAGGTGCCCTTTAAGATTCGATAATTATTGCAGTGATTATTATGTTTTATGTTTGGCAACAGTTCTTATAATCCTAATTGATGGAGTGTGTCGCTATTCATCTCTTAAACAACCATGTAGGAAGACACATGGCCATATTCCAGGATGACAATGTCAAGATTCCTCAGGCTCAGATTGTGAAAGAATGGTTGTGAGGATCATGAAGAATCATTTTCACACATGAATCGTCTCCTCTGAGTCCAGACTTTAAATTCACTGAAAGTCTTTGGGATGTGCTGGAGGAGACTTTACAGAGCGCTGGACTCTTGCACTGTCAATACAAGATCTTGACAAAAAACTGATGCACCTCTTGATGGAAATAAAGGTTGCGATGTTATTTCCATCAAGAGGAGCATCAATTTTTGGTCAAGATATTGACATTGCAAGACTCAAGCAATGGAACCGATGTGGTCTGTTAAATTGAACTGATACTCGAGGTTATGGTAAAAGTTAGGGATGATGAACCTAGCTGAATGGAGAAGTTGTGATGAAGAGTTGGATTTGCTGAGACCACCACAACCAGCTCTGTCTTCACAAGGGTGAGTTGAAGGTGGTGGTCCTTCATCCAGCAAGAAATGTCTGTCAGTCAGGCCTAGATGCAAGCAGCCACTGTCGGATCCTCTGGCTGGAATGAAAGGTAGAGTTGTGTGTGTCGTCAGCATAACAGTGATAGGAAAAACAATGTTTGAGAATGACAGATCCTAGTGATGACATGCAGATGGAGAAGAGAAGTGGTCCAAGCACTGAGCCCTGAGGCGCCCAAGTAGCTATATATGGCGACTTGGACACCTCACCCCTCCACGACACCCTAAAGGGCCTGAGAGGTAAGGACTTGAACCACTGGAGTGTGGTTTCAAAGATGCCCTTTGTCATGAGGATTGACAGGAAGATCTGGTGGTTTAACTGGAGAACATTGAGTGGAACAACACTGACTCTTCTTCCTGTAAAAATGCTGTTTTTAAAAATGTTACTCACACGCCTTTAACATTTAAAGAAAACAAAGGGGAAGTCTATTCAGTGCTAAGTTACTTTATCTACAGTATTTGTACAATTCTTGCTAATTTCCTGACCAGTGATTTGTAATTAAAATGGTTAAGACCATTAAAAGACTACTAATGAGTTTTAATGAGTGTAACTTTTCACTGACGCTTCACTGACCCACATGGTTTACATGACGTCAGCGTCATGTCAGTGATTAACAACTAAAATACCCAGAATACCTTGTTTTGGCAAAGGTCTACAGTTGCATGTATCCTTTGTAGAGAGAAGATCTCCAGAATGCACCACAACAAGCTCTGTGGACAAAATATATCCAAGATGGCGGATAAAACTTAGAGAAATGTTGATATCATTCAATGCATAGTATAAATTAATAGTTAAAAACGCATATTTTACACAAAAATCATGCCATTTATTTTTATAGTTAAGACTATTACATCATTAGCTTAGCAACATGCTAACAGCAAACTATTGCAGTGCATACAGTGCAGTTTCCAATATTTTAAGATACTTCATTATATTTAGGTGCATCTGTAGATGTCTTGATGATGGAGCAGGTCATCGAGGGTACGGTAAACATCGCCGCTGCGGTGCGGGGAACGTTACTGGTGCTGACGGGAACGTTACTGCTGATTCTGCTGCACAGAATATTTAGAGCCAAGAACTGGAAGAACCAATCAGCAGTCCCAGGTGAGTTAAAACCAATTAGATTCACTGGGAGCAACCTACCAGCTGGTTCCACTAGGTGTGATGTGCTTGGTGTTTGTCAGGTCCTGGCTGGTGGTTGGGTCTCGGCCCGGTTCTGAGCTACAGTAGGTTCCTGTGGATGGGGATTGGCACTGCATGCAACTACTACAACGAAAAATATGGCAGCATTGCTCGGGTTTGGATCAACGGAGAAGAGACCTTTATACTCAGCAAGCAAGTTCTCAAAATCTCATCTCTCTAACAAATTATTGCAGATTTAGACTCTCTTTATAGTCATATAATATATAGACTATATTTTGTGTTAGATATTGATCGCTTTCATGAACAGAAGTCCTGTCCAGATCTGAACTGGTCATGAAATTTGTTGTTCATTTCATAATTCGAAAAATTGCTCAAGAGCGCACCCTATGGGGCAGAAAAATTGTTTTCTGGTACAGTCTGCTGCTACTCCAGTCTATAATGCCCAATTACGTCACTAAGTGTTGACTCAAATGAGGAGAGCAATGCATGAGGGCACAATTTTTGGATAGGGTCAAATTTTAGTGTAAAAAAACCTAAAACTGTTTCAGGTCCTCCGCCGTGTATCATGTTCTGAAGAGCAATAATTACATCGGGAGGTTTGCCAGTACAAAAGGTCTGCAGTGCATCGGCATGTTTGAACAAGGCATCATCTTCAACAGCAACATCACACTGTGGAAGAAAGTGAGAACATATTTCACCAAAGGTGGGTGTTATTCACTGGTCTCAGATTATTAGTTCCTACAGAGAATCATGCAGAATCTATTGCTTATGTGTTTGTGTAGCTCTTACAGGTCCAGGTCTCCAGAAGTCAGTAGATGTGTGCGTCAGCGCCACCAACAAACAGCTTGACGTCCTGCAGGAGTTCATGGACTGCTCTGGACACGTGGACGTGCTCAATCTTCTGCGCTGTATTGTGGTGGACGTTTCCAATAGACTCTTCCTAAAAATCCCACTGAGCGGTCAGCCTGCAACACAAGCATTTGATTATTATTATTATTCTTTCGATCTGGTTGGTCTGATTATATCTATTACCAGAGGAGAAGGCTGTAAAACCCTTGATTATGCTGTGAAATTATATAACCTTACTTAAAGGGATACTCATTTTACAACTCCCCCAGAGTTAAACAGTTGAGTTTTACCGTTTTCGAATCCATTCAGCCAAACTCCGGGTCTGGCGGTACCACTTTTAGCATAGCTTAGCATAGATCATTGAATCGGACAGGACCATTATCATCTCTCTCAAAAAAATGACCAAAGAGTTTAGATATTTTTCCTATTTAAAACTTGACTCTTCTGTAGTTACATCGTGTACTAAGACCGATGGAAAATGAAAAGTTGCGATTTTCTAGGCTGATATGGCTAGGAACTATACTCTCATTCCTGCGTAATAATCAAGAAACTTTGCTGCCGTACTATGGGTCCAGCAGGCGTAATGATATGACGCAGCGCCTGAAAATAGTCGACCCTATAGACTACCGAGCTGTGGACTATTTTCAGGCGCTGCGTCATATCATTACCGGTAAAACAGTAATTTTATCGGTAAAACTCAACTGTTTAACTCTGGGGGAGTTGTAAAATGAGCCTATTTCCAAAAATAGTGGAGTATCCCTTTAAGATCAATATGGATGACCTTAGAAAGTTATATATTTGAATATTTCACAGTACACTTTTAAAAATAAATGTTCTTTATTAGCATCTATGGTTCATTAACAGCCTTTATAACATCCATCAAATCTTCCCATTCCTCAAATGGTTCTTTCTATTAAATGTATTAAAATGTTCTTCACACTAAGGAAATATGTTTTTTTTAAGAATGCCCATTGAAAGGTTCTTTGGGGAAACAAAAATTTTTCTTTTATGGCATCACTGAGAAAAAAATAACCCTTTTGGAACCATTATTTAAAGAATGTAAGATCACTAACTTCTCTCTTTATATGTGTTCAATGCAGAGAAAGACTTGCTGATAAAGATCCATCGGTATTTCAGTACCTGGCAGACAGTTCTCATACAGCCAGATATTTTCTTCAAACTGGACTTTGTGTACAAAAAACACCATCTGGCAGCGTGAGTCCACCTCAGACCTAACTGAGTTTATCCTTTGTATATGCTGTCAAGGGTTTTTTAAAACCAAAAACAACCATTTTACACTCTCTCCCTGACCTGTAGAAGTGACCTTTTGCTATTTTTGTTACTGCACCTTTAAGGATTATGCAAATGATCTCTACTTTGATTGGTTGAGATTTTTCTATGTGAAATGAGCAAAAACAGTTACTTACAGCTTGTGGGTTTGCGGTTGGGTCCATATATTCTCAACTCTGGCCCTCGAGATCCACTTTCCTGCAGAGTTTTGCTCCAACCCTAATCAAACATACCTTAACAAGCTAATCAAAGTCTTGATCAAGGTTAGTGCTAAACTCAGCAGGAAAGTGGACCTCGAGGACCAGATCTGAGAACCCCTGATGTAGATCGTAGTTTGAACGAATGGTCATTTTCATGGAAGTGAATGTTTACAGTTAAAGGTCCTGTGAGCAATTTTTTTGCATGTATTCTGGTAACAGCAAAAAAGTAATTTGATCAAGAATTTTGCACATCTGAACATGATTTGGAGGCCATTTTGGAAAAGGGCATGTGGTTGAAAGGATTGGGTGGTCTAATTTGGTGGCAGAGATTCAGAAATCACTAAAAGCACCATGAAATCTTTACGCAGTACTTTTATTAAAAAAAATATCTAGATTCATCTTTTTTTTTCTTCATGCATCCCCTTTAAGAAGTATTTTCTTGCAGAAAAGAGCTGCAGGATGAAATGGAAAAGCTTGTGGAGCAGAAGCGACAGGCCATCAATAACACGGAGAAGCTGGATGAGACGGACTTCGCAACGGAGCTTATATTTGCTCAGGTGTGTTCGCAAACACGTACTCTTCATTTCTGTACCATCTCCTACATTAACGCAACAGAACGTGTTAACTGTGTCTGTAGAACCACGGCGAGCTGTGTGCGGATGACGTGAGGCAGTGTGTGCTGGAGATGGTGATCGCCGCTCCAGACACGCTCTCCATCAGTCTGTTCTTCATGCTCCTGCTACTGAAGCAGAACTCTGCCGTGGAAGAGCAGATAGTACAGGAGATACGGTCTCAGATAGGTACAGTAAACCTTTCACGAGACAATTCAACCTAATGCAGGTTTAAGGTGGCCAACATGGCAATTGGAACATGGTAGCTAGGCCCAAGATGGTCTACCAGGTCAGTCTTGGTCCCAACAGCTAGTAGTCCAATCTAGACCAGCTAGAAACCACCAGAAACTGGTTTTCACTGGATTTTCCATAAGAAGTGATACTTTGTGCATGATAAAAGATGTACATCACTTCTTGTCCTCTCAGGTGAGCGGGACGTACAGTCGGCCGACCTGCAGAACCTGAACGTACTAGAGCGCTTCATCAAGGAGTCTCTGAGGTACCATCCGGTGGTGGACTTCATCATGAGACGGGCTCTGGAGGATGACCACATCGATGGCTACCGGGTGGCAAAGGGGACAAACCTCATCCTGAACATCGGACGCATGCACAAGTCCGAGTTCTTCAAAAAACCCAATGAATTCAACTTGGAGAACTTTGAGAACAGCGTATGTACTGGGAAAAGATCAAATAAGATCATTCAAACCTGGATATAAAGTTTTTTTTTCTGCATAAATTGGTGCATTTGTAGATTTTATACCAATTATTAATATTCTTTCACAAATATCCAAATATGTTATACATTTTTCCAATAACAGAGTGAACAATACTGATCTGTGAAACTAGAAAATAGGCATATTGTGGAGGGAAAGTGAAAATATAAGTGAAATCTCAAACATCTATCTATCAATCTATCTATTTTATTTTTGCCTTGGGAACTAGCTCAAATAAAACAAGTTTAAGTTGCTTTATATTTTATTTTACTTCAGTTAACGAATATTTTATTTCAAGTAATGAAAATGTTTTATGTTTTCGTTAATGATAATAACCCTGAGACATACCATGGCAATAATATGGTATTCTTTAAACCATGTACCTTTTGATACCATGTAAATGGCCCTAAATATGAATACAGTCATCATATAGTAAAAAAAATAAAAAAATAAATTACTATGGTGATACCTTATAGTTTTCCTTAAAGTAAATAAAACCTTTATATATGAAAATGGGTATTACTATATAATACCATTACTCTACTTCTCTCTCAGGTTCCCAGTCGTTACTTCCAGCCGTTCGGCTGCGGCCCGCGGGCCTGCGTTGGGAAGCACATAGCCATGGTTATGACGAAGGCCATCCTGGTGACTCTGTTGTCGAGGTTCACGGTTTGTCCTCGTCACGGCTGCACCATCAGCACCATCAAACAGACCAACAACCTCTCCATGCAGCCCGTAGAAGAGGATCCCGACTGCCTGGCCATGCGCTTCATCCCACGAGCTCAGAACATCAGCGGAGAAACAACGGACAGCCAAACCTGAAAGACACACACCAGTGTTATTTTTTCCATTTATATACTCTTTTGATATACCGAAGAAAAAACACATGAATAAATGTTTATAGGTGCACCGAGTAATTTCCTTTTACCTAAAAGCTTTACACTGGGTCATCACATTAAGATCACATTTCTATTATTTTTGACTTAAACACAAACTTCAGTTGAACTTACCTCAAACTTAATGTCGCAAACAAGTAGGCCTGCGGTAACTTCACACACAGATATTATATGGATGTCAACATAGACATAATGACTTTGTGCACCTTTAAAGTGTTCTAGCAAGTTTAAAAAAGCAACAAACAATTTGAATTATGTTTTATCATGTGTACTGATGTTTACATTGTACTAATCTACTGTACAGAACTTTAACACATATGTGTGTTAAGTGATTATAGTAAATGTATAGTCTGTATACATCTGTAGTGCTGCGTTCAAGCTAACCATGTAAAAGATCAACATGAAATGGCAATCACATCCTATTTTACTTCCATAATGTGATGTTTTCTGAGTTAAATAGTAGATTCAATGAGAAAAGCGATTGATTGGATGGTGAAAAGTGGACGTTAGATTAAAGAACGGAAGAAGG
Source organism: Leuciscus leuciscus (assembly GCF_965113295.1). Classification (NCBI taxonomy): domain Eukaryota; kingdom Metazoa; phylum Chordata; class Actinopteri; order Cypriniformes; family Leuciscidae; genus Leuciscus; species Leuciscus leuciscus. The sequence continues at coordinate 26,642,074 of NC_138724.1, read as the reverse complement.
GGCTGAAAATGAGGGCTTGGTAATGTCAATCAAAAAGGAAGATGCTCTAGAGATGAAGGAAGTACATTTTTATGAAAGATTATGACAAACATTTTCCTTTCGAATAATGTTCAATTAACCATTTAAAACACGAAAAGTGACATGAGTTGAGAAAGTAAATGAGGTCAATTTTTATTTCATGTTGTTTTATAAAAATAACCTACAGTAATCATAGTTTGAGGTTGATTATATTATGCATCTCTGAGGAGATTCTATTAAATATTAAGACAATATTTAATAGAACAAATAGTATAAATATTTAATAGACACATGCAATATTTCCATTATTATAAAGATAATAACAAAAGTATTTGATGGCCATGTATGCACTGCTTTTTTAGAATAACGCAAAACTTCTTTTTCCGCTCTCATAAATTGTCAAGTCAATAAAATGATACTTTGAAAACAATTTTAAAGCCATATTTCTTTTTTTTTTCCTCGAACAAATAAAACACTTAAGAATGAGTATACCGACCAGAACAGACCAAACCACAGGCTGGAAATGTTTAAAATCAATAAATACTTTACTATATGTACTTGTAAGTGTGTACAAAAAAATATATATCATTCAAATGATTAGTCAGAGCATAAGACACGCAATACCCAGGTATTGCTTTCAAACAGTCATTGCACGACACCTGAACACATTTAGTCCAGGAGCTCCGGGTTTTTCCTGTGTTAGAGTTCTGCGAGAGCTCTCTGGCAGTGGTACATGATGCAGTCTGGGAGAGAAGGATGAGGAGAGCGCAGCCACACGGCCAGAGCCGAGCCGTTCACTCTGCAGTGCAGGAGACAGGGGGCGCCACTGAGCAGACGGCACGCCACGATTCCCTCAGAGCCTGTAAACCATGTTTACAGAGAGTGTAAATTACAGTCAATTATGGTGCATGTTCACAGATAAAATAACTGTAAGATGGGAGCTATTGTTGTGTTTACCGATGATGTCCACTACATGTAGCTGTAGGGCGTCTTTGAGAGCGTTCAGGGTGGTTTTGAGCGGGTCTCCACCAGCATCCGTCAGCAGTTTCAGATTCTGTTTGACGTCATGTGACAGAGACAGCCAGAGTTTCCCATATTCCTCTGTGGTTATAACCAAAGGCCTGTGTGTGTGCAGAGAGAAATGAGTTCACAGCCACAAAGCTCCAAACAAAACTAAATACACTAGATGTAATTTGTATTTCACTTTCATTTTGTATTTAGTGGAGGAAAAAAAACTTGATTAAAAACGTCAAGCTGAAATCTGTCGCAATTTGCACGTTTATGTTTTTGTTTTTATAACAACACAAACATATATGAGGAATAATCACTATAGATATGAATGTTTTTCAGACAGGTACAATTGTGTATATATTAAGATTATTCTAGATAACTAAAACCATAAAACCTTATTTTCATTTAGTTTAACTAGATGGTGCTAAAACTGATGTTATTAAAAATTAGATGAAGATTTTGTAATTTTGTTGTGTGTTTTTGTCTATATATGTAAAATGTATAAAATAAAATTCAAACGAATGCAAAGTATTAACAAAAATTATAATAGTTCCTTTTTAATTATTTTAATACCTTATTATGTATTTTTTTTATTAATTAATGTATTATTTATTATAATTACATATTCTTTATTTTAATTATTAGTTTTTTTATTGAAAAACTTACAAGTGTCATTTAGCATTTCGACCATGGATTTAGAGTGAATGCCATTAAAATAATAATAAAAAAAAAATATTTATAAGCTTTTAATATATATATTGTAAGTGTATATATGCTAAATTAAATTCTATAAAGGTATTTTTTAGCTCTTAGCTTAATAATTATCTAGTATTAGTATTGGCCAAAATTAAATCACATTTATTTATGCTAATTAAATTCTACAAAGTTAATCAAATAACTTACTCCATTTTTTTGTTAGTAATCATTTCTAAATTATTTAATAAAAAAATAACCAAAGTGTCTTAATTGTTTAATAATAAACAAGTAAGGTATGTGTTTTCAGACACACATTACCTGATAAAGTCAGTTGTGGACAGAGTCCCAGAGAAAGGGAGTGTGTTTGTGTGTCCTGGCTGTGTTTGATAAGAGACGGTCCCGGTAAAGGACACGTTTGTGTGAGGCTCATCCATCAGCAGAGCGTAATGACACACAGACGTACTCTTGCCCTCCAGACAGTCTACGACATTCCCTCTCAAACTAGCCGTCTAGGACAGAAGATTGACATTTTGCATTATACCTCGTATGCTGTCATTATATATAACTATACACACACACACACACATTACACACCTCCAGCTCCTCACAGGTCAGCTGCACTGCGACATCTTTTATCACAGTTTCCGTGCAGTTACATATGAAGATGACGAGCAGCAAAGCTTCATCTCTGAACATACGGCAGGAGGCCAGAGATAGGCTGGGGTCAGAGGTCAGGCTGATGACATCAGAGTGAGGTAGGTCTTTGATTTCAGAGGGTAACAGCGCGGTCAGATCTGAAGACACAGACGGAGGATGTCTGTCCTGTATGGTGTTGGGCCGCACTATAACCATATCGCTGCCCAGTATCTGAGACGTGTTTGCGCGCCGCTCTCCTTCCGCGTGTTTGTTCTGACTCAGGCCATTGGTTGTTGTGGATGTGCATGTGACAGGCTCCTCCTCCAGCAAACTGCCATACAAGAAGCTGTCAGTCTTGCTATGCGAGGAGCGAGAGGAGGAGTCTGAGGATCTCTCGCTGGTGCCTGATGATGACGATGATGACTCGTGTGGGCGGGGCTTTTTCCGAAAGCGAGGGGGCGGGGCTTCGGATTTTCCCAGCTGAGAGGAAACGGAACAATTAGCATTTACACTACAAATGCAAAGCATTTCCGGCTACTTCTGAATGTGGTTTGAGTTGAATTAGACCTGCGTACTTGTTTTACAAGATAAAATCTGTCATAAAATCATTTTCTCACCAGAGATATGGAGCTTTGGGTTCCCAATCCAACAAACAAAGAGGAAGCCAGCTGCTGTTTGTCCTGGTTTCGCGTTGATGGCTCCGGTTGCGGCTCTATTCGCTCTGCTGCCTCCTGCTGGCCGGATGGATTAACTGCAATGCCGGGTTCGTCCACTGGAGGTGCTGTTGCTGCGGTTTCTTTTTGTGGAAGATACCCATCTTTCCCCCAAACTCTCTTCACACCCTCAAGGATCAGAGTGCTGGACCTGAATCAAACCGTAATATTATGAGATATTATTACAATTCAAAATAACCGTTTTCTATTTGAATATATTGAAAAAGGTAATTTATTCCTGTGATGCAAAGCTGAATTTTCAGCATCATTACTCCAGTCTTCAGTGTCACATGATCCTTCAGAAATCATTCTAATATGATTATTATAAATACACAAAAAAGTACTGTCTCCATACTTTTTTAGCGGTTGTGATCAACCAAAGACAGCGTGCCACTCGGGTACCCACCCTTCCTTCTGAGAGAGTTCAGTGCTGTTTCCCGAAACTCCTGAACTGACGGACAGTAGTGTTGGAGACTGTCTATCAGTGATGCTACATGATGATAAACTTACAGGCAGAGAAAAACTGTACGGCTCCAGATTCAGTGCTGAAAAAAAAGGTCAGTCATTCAAGTTTGGGATGACATAAGGATGAGCAAATGACAATAAAATGTGAATTCTTGGGTGAACTACACCTTTAAGGGCAGGATAAACAAACATGTGGTAAACTATAGAGTTTACTATAGTATAAATACCCAGATGAGGGTTAATAATGGCTGTACCTCTCTCCTCAGAAAGCTCTTCTTGTCTCTGATGAGGAGGTTTATAAGGTGCGGCTCCAGCGGCCAAAGCCTCCGACACGAACCCATCCAGAAATGACAGAGAAGAGTCGACCTGTGTAGAAACGTGAGTGCTCAAAACGTGCCTTCTGAACAACAACTGCACTTCAAAAGTTTGGGGTCAGTATGAATTTTTTTTTTTTTTACTTTTATACAACAAGGACGCATTAAATTCATTAAAGGATCCACAACAAAATGTATCACTTTCCACAAAAATATGAAGCATCACAACTGCTTTTAACACTGATAATAATCAGAAATGCCTCTCGAGCAGCAAATCATCATATTAGAGTGATTTCTGAAGGGTCATGTGACACTGAAGACTGGAGTAATGATGCTGAAAATTCTGTTTTATCATTAGGAATAAATTAGTTTATTCAAATAGAAAATATGTATTTTTAAATCATACTAATATTTCACAATATTTCCATTTATTTTTGAGCAAATAAATGCAGAAAAGACTTCCTTCAAAAACTTACCAACCCCAAACTTTTGAATGATAATGTCCACAACAACAGTAATATGTATAATCAATTTACAATAAGGACACACAGTTAGAAATGGTCTTGGTTAAGTGTCTTAATGTTCACTTGTCATAATCATTCACTTGTCATTTGTTAACAAGAAAGTATTCATTAATTCAATGAGCTCATTGTATCTGCATTAAATGACTACATTGTTTAAATTACTACATTGTTTAAATTAATACATTGTTTAAATTAATACATTTTTATCTAACTGTGATTTTGTATATGTGCATTTCTGAAATACTTAACCTCTGATAACAGATCACTCTAAATTGTAATGTGGACTCATGCACTTTCTGTAAAGTTGCTTTGAAATGATGTGTGTTGTGAAAAGCGCTATACAAATAAACGTGAATTGAACTTAGAGTGCTCTAAATCTGGCGGATTTAAGTGTGAAAACACTCTTAACAAGAGGAACGTGTCATCATGCCTGTTACCTCCATGCTGTCCCAGGGCGCTCCACGGGGCAGTACACACTCCTGGAGCTGTGAGTCCCGGCTGAGGTGACGCAGCTCCTGCGCCTGCTGACGGAGGACCGTGTCCTGCGAGGACGAAAGGCTCTCGGCCAGCTCCAGGATCAGGTCTGTCTGGCCCTCGGGGATCTTGGTCAGGGCCGAAAGAATCCAGACCCGCGTCTCTGAGCTCACGCTTCTCTCATCCAGCAGCTTCGTCAGGAGTCGGATGACCTCGCGCTGGTCCACACACTCTTGGAGGTGAGAGTATTCTCCAAGAACCTGAATACACACACACACACACACACACACACACACACACACACACACACACACACACACACACACACACACACACACCTTGTGAGTTTCCAGAAGAACACGGATTCATCTTTCATCATTCATTTCAAAGGAAACCTGACACCTGAAGTTCCTATATATATAATATATATTTATGAAGACATTATTTTATATATATATATATATATATATATATATAATATCTATAATAGCATAAAAATAATTATCTTATATATTATGTTTGCAACATTAAATTATTTAGTTAATATAAATTGATGCTAAACTGTAAAAAAGTCCTTTGTTACATTTTAGCAATTTCTTAAAATTATTTAATAATATTAATTAAATAGCTAAATGAATAAAATTGCCTAATAAGGTGCAATATAAATAAATTAGTGCTGTCGAATCGATTAATCGCATATATTATATAAACACAAACTTTTATGTTAGATGCGATTAATCGTGATTAATCGATTTGACAGCACTAAAATAATTGTGATTTGAAAGTGTCCTAATTGTTTAATATTAAATAAGTGAGAAAAGTGTCCACAAATAACACTTACTAAGCACCAAATAACTACCCTGGTAATCCAGAGTTCTCGCGAGAGCACAAGTTGAATTTGCTCAGCGAGTTTACTCTGGCGTCGAGTAATGATGCTCATTAAATATGCCCTTGTATCCGAGCTGCACCAATCACATCGGGTTATCTGATATAGGCGGGCCAGAGGCGGGCTAAACAGAAGACGACAGCGCTGTGACGTCGAAGTCGTTAGTAAACATTGCAAGATGCCTATGGATGAACACCAGTTGTTTGAAACGGCTTTGGCCGCTACAATGAACGATTTAGACTTGGCTTTTTATCTAAAAGAGGAACAGAAGACGCCGCTCGAATCGTTCCTTTGCAAGAAGGACGTTTTTGCTGTTTTGCCGACCAGATACGGTATAAGAGTATAATCTACCAGTTAGCTCCGCTGGTAGCGAAGCGTATGGGGTTTATTGCTGTGATTGGTCGTAGTGTTATCCAGTTGCGTGCAGTGAGATTTTCAAATGCATGCTTGGTGCTGCCCCTCGAGCCGGACGATTTTCATTAGTCGACGCCAGACCATTAATCTTTTAGATTTAGGTCTGGATTTCCAGGCTACCAAATAACAGTACAAACAGGATTTTGTGGGTAAATAAAACAGCATATTGTATAATCCATCTTTCGTAACTCTTTCACTTCATCAGTAAATTCACCTTCAGAGGTTTAATTCTAAACTTTTTCATCCTCCAAATATGAGGATTTTTTACATTTTATACATGAATGTATTTATTTAATAAGTCAGTTTATTTTGGGAATATTCTTTCTGGTAACGCTTTATTATTTTACAGGGTCCTTGTTACACGTTACATGTAATAACTATAAATTATGCATAATTACATGCAACTAACCCTAAAATAAACCTAATCCTAACCCTATAGTAAGTACATGTAGTAAATTAATATTACTCAGTACTTCAAAGTATAATTACACTGTAACACGGACACGGATCTTATTTTGTACACACCCAGCTCATGACCTGAAGGAAGTGTTGGGGCAGATGAGAAGCGTCCCCCTTCAGCACCGTCAGATACGAGTCGACAGCAATCAGCCGTAACTCATCATCTTCCTCTTTACACTCTGAGCCTGAGGCAAAAACACAGAAAAACACACGAACCCCAGCAGGGGTGTAAAACTAGGCACCTTCTACCACAGTTCACAGCTCTTCAGATTGCCTACACTTCTCGTTTACCCTCCGCCAGCAGTCGCAGGAAGTTGTTTGGGACGTCCTGTTGCAGCGAATCTCCACCGATGGAAAAAACATCATTCATGGTCTGAATGAACCACGAGTTATCTGGAGCAAACGTAAGGGTTTTTATAGGAACATAAGACGATATATACAACCTCACATACAACAAATGTGTGTTAATTTCATAGAAACTAGTATATTTTTTATAAACTCTAGTTAAATAGTGTTTTCTTCCCTATTGTGATGCATATTCGAGTGAAACAGCTTCTCAAACAAGAACAAATGTGGGCGGGGCTTGATTTGGTCCATCTGGAATTGATTGGATGGTTGTGGTTTGCTATTTGTCAATCTCATGTGAGTGACTAAATTGATTAAAGGTCACTCAGGTTTGATTAAAGATTATGTGGCATATGAATAAAAAAATAATAATGATGATGTGCACGGATAAATCATTTATAATAAATACTGCAATATTCCATTAAACAAACCAATTACTGTCATTAAAAGGATATTTTTCAGCGAGCTCTGCAACTTTTCCCACCAGATGGATGATGGTGTGCTCGTCCTTGCATCCGCGCAGGAAGTCCAGCATCTTCTCAACGATCACGGTCACGTTCTGGGCGTTTGTGATCCTGAACAGCAATTCAAGAGTCTGAGAGAGAAGAGAGTGGAAGAGATGAACAAAACGTTTGATGTTTTGGGGTCTGAGAATGGTCTGTTTGTTACCTCTCTCTTAATCGTGAAATCAGAGTGGTCCAAACACTCAATAATGGTCATCTGATGCTGCAGGGCCAGTTTGGCATCATGCTGGACGACGTACGTCAAGGCTTTCAAACCTGAAAACACACCAGTATGTGAGCAGTTAAAGGATTAGTTCACTTTCAAAAAAATGTTTGCTGATAATTTACTCACCCCGATGTCATACAAGATATCCATGTCTTTCTTTCTTCAGTCGAAAAGAAAGTAAGGTTTTTGAGGAAAACATTCCAGGATTTTTCTTCATATAATGGACTTCAATGGCAACCAACGGTTTCAAATGTCCGTCTCATTGCAGCTTCAAAGTCTCGACACGATCCCAGTCGAGAAATAAGGGTCTTATCTAGCGAAATAATCGATCATTTTCTAAAAATAAAATATATATTTATACTTTTTAACCACAAATGCCCGTCTTGTACTATCTCTGAGATGCGCCACGTATTACGTCATCACGTTGGAAAGGTCACAAAAAAAATAAAATAATAATAATAAATTAAAACAAAGATGTCGCACGATTTTGAAGTTGGAGGAGAAAATGAGATGACATTTTTTGCTCTTCCCTACCTTTTTGAACCGGAGTACACAGACAAATAACTTAGATGACGTGACGCGTGACCTTTCCAACTTGACGACGCAATGCGTGGCGCATCTCTGAGATGGTACACGACGAGCATTTGTGGTTAAAAAGTATATATATATATTTTATTTTTAGAAAATGACCGATCGTTTCGCTAGATAAGACCCTTATTTCTCGACTAGGATCGTGTAGAGACTTTGAAGATGCATCGAGACGGACATTTGAACCTTCAAACCGTTGGTTGCCATTGAAGTCCATTATATGGAGAAAAATCCAGGAATGTTTTCCTCAAAAACCTTAATTTCTTTTCGACTGAAGAAAGAAAGACATGGATATCTTGGATGACATCGGGGTGAGTAAATTATCAGCAACATTTTTTTTTTAAAGTGAACTAATCCTTTAAAGCGAGGAGAGGTTAACCAACTAGTGAAAATCAAAAAGAAAGAATTTTACCAAGATATTTGAGGTTGATCTTTGGAGACAGAACAAAATTCCCGATGCATCTCGCTGCTTTTTCCAGCAGCTCACCTTTGGGGTGTATGGTGTAGATGGCCTTCACACACTCATACAGGATTGCTGAAACACACATTATGTGTTACTTGCATTCATTTTGCTGACGAATGACTGTTCGGTCCATTAGAAGAGATGATTTTACCGTAAGTGATGTTGTGGTTCATTTCCGCTCTGCGCAGAGACTCATCCAGAACTTCATACATCAGCTCACTGGTGCTGGAAAATGAAGAGACACATTTTACATTCGAATTTCAGAGACAGTGTGTGCTTTCCCTGTTTAATACACACTTTTAGTGCGTAACGTGAGTACCTTTGGTCTTCTCTCCCGAGCAGCGAGAGGATCCTGAGCAGCTGGATCTGCAGCCACGGCGCAGGAACGTTGTGGTAGTAAAAATCCATCGGGAGTTTCCCACCCACCACCTGCTTCATGATGGCGACGAAACTGCCTGTCAGATCTTTATAGCCCTCTGGACTCTCCTGATAAAGAGAAAAACATCAGATGTAAGCGGAATACTGCATGACGGGACAAAAATGACAGCCAATTAGAACATATTTATTGTTTAATATACAGATGTAGCAACCCGAAAAACTATTTGGAGGCTTAAGCCAATTAAACATACAGAAGCTTGTTTCCATCATGGAAGAAAAAAGAAAAAAGTGATTGTGACTTTTTATCTCACAATTCAGATTTTATAACTCACAATTCCGAGAAATAAAGTCAGAATTGCGAGATATAACCTCGCAATATTGAGAAATGAATTGAGAATTGTGAGATATAAAGTCACAATTTGCAAGAAATAAAGAGAGAATCGCAAGAAATAAAGTGAGAATTGCAAGATATAAACTCAATTGCGAGAAATAGTCAGAATTGCGAGATATAAATTCGCAATTGCGAGAAAAAGTCAGGATTGTAGGATCTCGCAGAAAACTTGCAATTGCGAAATATAAAGTCAGAAGTCGGGTTTATATCTCACAATTCTGACTTTATATTTCACAATTGAGAGAATTGCAATTTTTAAGATATAAAAGTCAGAACTGTGAGATATAAAGTTGCAATCACTTTTTTATTTTCTTATTCCGTGACGGAAACAAACTTCCATAAATATGAGGTTGTAAGCTGGTTGGGTTATGAAAAGAAATAATATTTAACTATGAATTGGATGCTACTTTGAATTGACTGTATTATAATGGATAAAGATGTTTGCTTGGTTTCATAAATACTGAAATTGAAAGACCAACCCTGATCAGCTGTAGGTAAATGTGTAGTGATGATGTCATGACGCCCGGATCTTTGTCGCACAGGGCCTTACGAAACTTGGCGTGAATGTGCTGGACTTGATTCGGAGCGATAAGATAAAACTTGTACAACGCCAGGACGGCTTTCCTCCGAATTATCTCCCTTGGATAGGAAAGAAAGACAAGAATATGAGTTATTTTTTAATTATTAAATTAGTAATGTTGCCATGGCAAGTTTAAGTTGAAGTACTAAATTACTAAAACTAAAATAAGACAATAAAAAATTACTAAAATGAAAGATATAAAAATAAAAGATAAACTAAACATGAAATTAAAATAAAGCTACATAGAAATACATTTAGCAGAAAATAACAAAGATGACAAAAAAGCAGCACATAAAAAATGACCAAAATTAAAATGAAAGCTAAAAATATATTTAAAAAAAGCTAAACTAAAACTGAAATAAAAATAAATTAAAGCTATATAGAAATATTTAAAAAAGACAATAACATGACAAAAAATTACTAAAATTAAAATGAAAACTAAAAAGCTAAAAATAAAAGCTAAACTAAAACTGAAATAAAAATAAATTAAAGCAACAAAGAAATATATTTAAAAAAATAACAAAGATGACAAAAGAGAAGCACATAAATTTACTACAATTAAAATGAAAAATAAAAATATAAAAATAAAAGCTAAACTAAAACAGAAATATTAAAATGAAAAATAAAAATATAAAAATGAAGGCTAGTTGAAAATATTAATAACTATTTTAATAGTGTATAAAAATACTAAGATTACACTATCAGCCATATTTTATATTATTCCTAAAAGTCTTATTGATGGCTTTAAGATATTTTCCAGTGTTCAAATGAGAAATAACTCTATGATTTGCGTGTATTTCAGAGGAGGGACTCTCGCTGGCTTACTTGGGATGTGACAGCTTGTCTTCCACCAGAGGAAGGACGGCAGGGATCATGTCTTTAGGAAAAACCTGAGCTACAACAGTCAACGCCATGCACGCTTCAATGAGGTTCGTGCTCTGAAGATCCTGCCACATATGTACGACACGTTCAGGCATACACTTCAAGTAATATGTTCAATCAGAAGTAATAAGACACAAGCTCACCTTTAATACTGTGTTTACCAGCAGCAACAGCAACTCATGGCCCTCGCTGAGGAAGAGAGACACTGCGAGGTACCCTGACTCCACAAAAGAGTACAACAAAATCTAGATAAGGGGTCAAATTGATTTTTTTTTTTTTTATAAAGAATCTCCACATGGAGATCTGGAATTATAATAATAGTAGTAGTAGATTTGTATAATTTATTTGTTTTAATATAGAGATAAATAACTATAGATTTGTATATTTTAATATATTTTTTTAAATATTCTAATACACTGCCAGTCAAAAGTTTAGAATAATTAAGATTTTTAAATGTTTTTAAAAGAAGTCTCTTCTGCTCACTAAGGCTGAATTTATTTAATAAATAAAAAAAACAGTAAAAAAAAACAGGAATATTGTGAAATATTATTGTAAATTAAAATAACTATTTTCTATTTGAATATGTTTTAAAAATGTAATTTATTCCTGTGATGCAAAGTTGAATTTTCAGCATCATTACTCCAGTCTTCAGTGTCACATGATCCTTCAGAAATCATTCTAATTTGCTAAATATTTGTTGCTCAATTATTATTGGTGCTCAATTATCTATAATAGTTTTATTGAAATAAATTAATGAAATAAATTGAAATAAATTATTATCAATGTTGAAACTGATACATTTGTTCAGGATTCTTTGATGAATAGAAAGTTCAAAAGAACAGCCTTTATTTGAAATATTAATCTTTTGTAATATTATAATCGTCTTTACTGTCACTATTGATCAATTGAATGCATCCTTGAATAAAAGTTTTATTTTTTATTTTTAAAAAGATCTTTCTTACCTCAAACTTTTGAATGTTAGTGTATCACGGTTTCCTCAAAAATATGAAGCAGCACAACAGTTTTCAACATTAATAATAACAAATGTTTCTTGAGCATCAAATCATCATATTAGAGTGATTTCTGAAGGATCATGTGACACTGAAGACTGGAGTAATGATGCTGAAAATTCAGCTAATTGGTTGTATTTAAAATGTCACAATATTACTGTTTTTACTGTATATATTGTATTTTATATAATGTAATAATGTATTATACATCAAATATTATAATCATTATTAAGTACATTTTAGTTATAATTGGTACATATTCCACTAATTCTGGACCCAGTATAAAGTGTCCTGTGACTGAACTGAAGGCGATGGGAACGTACCCACTCTCTTCTCCAGGACGCTGCCCTGCTGGGCCAGTTTGATGGCATGAATGTATGTGAAGGAGGCGTCGTAGCCCAGCATCTCACAGTACATGGCTCGCACCATGACCTCTCTCATCTGCTTCTGTAAGCACCACACACACACACACACACACACACACACACACACACACACACACACTGAGCTCGAATAACCAGCTTCTGAGGGACAGCGATGATGATGCTGATGTCTGTATGGCTCACCATGCTGGTGTTGGGAGATGAAACCTGCTCTTTCATGGCAGACAGCTCCTGCTTCATGAGCTTCTCCTCCTCCTACACATGCACATCAAATAACACACTTTACAATAAAGAAACAATGCATTGCATCTGTATATGGTATTTCATCTCTTTGAACCTGCTGACCTTTCTGCTGACACACACACACACATATATATATAATATACACACACACACACATACACATATATATATATATATATATATATGTGTGTGTGTGTGTGTGTGTGTATATTATATATATGTGTGTGTGTGTGTGTGTGTATATATATATGTATAAAATTTGTGTGTGTGTGTATATATTATATATCATCAATCTGATCTGATCATCAATCAGTAAAAATACAAATATTGAGTAAAATCAAATAATCTGATCATTAAATCATTTTAAAAGAGTTTAAACTTTTTAGATATAACATGTCACACTGCCAGACACTACAGTCACTGCTTAACATGTCAAATACACTAAAATAAATGGCATGTCAGTATCTATATTCATGCTTATGTCTGTTATGAGTATTGATCTTCCTCACATGTTTAGATGTCAGTTCTGTGATGCTCCTGATTAGTTGTTTTAATCCACTGGTGATTTTTGAGGCTCCAGTTTGAGTATCAAATAAACCCGGCAGAGCAGAGAGAGTTTTCTCCACAACATCACTCATTTCAGCACGACGAAACAGACACTCAGATTATAACACACAGCCGAGACCCTACATAAAGATAAGTGCACTACAGCACGAGAAATACCCATACAATACCTATACTACAGTCATAACACACTGTATGAAAACACAAACCATCATGACTAGACTTTCTCGCCGCCTACAGGAAATGCGCTGCTGCTGTTTTCATAATAAAAGTCCCACGAGTGCTTTTACTGTTAAAGGGATATTTCACCATAACAATAGTAATAATAATAATAATAACAACTATAATAATAAGTGTGATTCTTTTTAAATTAAAATATATAAAAAATAATAATAATACTTTCACTGTTAAATAGTGAAAAATAGTAAAAATAAATAGTAAAAATAGTTAGTTTTTTTGTGCAAAACTATATTCCGATTTTTAAGCAGAATGAAATAGCAATATAATGAAATTTGGTGAATGTAAAAAAAAAAAATCATATTAATTTATTAAAGCTAAATAATGGAAAATTAATGAGCAAAATAATTAGGGTCCCACAGAAGGAAAAATAATGGGTTTGCCTCTTTCTATTAACTCTACAAAAACTCACTTTAACCATTAGGTTTTATTGAACAGTTATGTTAACATTCCATATCAATAAATATATATATATATATATATATATATATATATATTTTTTTTTTAAATAAAACTAATCTAATATCAAGAACAGGCACTTCATTAAACGAACATTACACATGAAATAAAGAGACACCACACAGCTTTCAGTGTTTAAAATCCATTTATTTATTTTTATGTATATTGATAACTGTGTCGATATGACAACCTATATATTATATATACACTTTGCTACAGTAAGAAAGAACAACTATAGTGGCATAATAATTAAATGACAATCAGACCATTATGAGTAAGAGAGCATAACTAAATCTGTTATCTTGCATATCAGATACAGTGTCCGCTAAACAATATTTCCCGTTTCACTCATTAACAATGATTCAAGTCCTCAATCTGGTTAATAATCTTTGTTGAGCCTCAACCTCATGCACAGATCTAAACAACATGGATTACATTTGTATTATAAATTATAGATGAATTATATCTTGGATCAAAGTTGGAATGTGTTCACATACATTCATACACACAAACTAGAACAGCATTATAGAGGGGGAGTTGCTGCCATAGAAACCATCCGAGGCCATCCCATAATATCAAGCGTGGTGTGAACATTGGAGTGACTGTGTTGATTAGAGTTGGAAGTGGACGCACTACAGTCTGTCTGTATTATCTACTCTACTGCACTCAACACACTATTAGAGTCTGCGGTTCTCCTTGATTCCGGATAAAAGTGAGAAATGTGAAACACAACCAGTCTGAGGTTCAGGAACATTCAGGCCCAGATCTAAAAAAAAGAAAAGAAAGACAAACTCTGAGACTTTCATCACAATGCTTAATACACTTAGACTGACTGTATTAAGAAATGTTTTCCACTGACCCGTAATGTGTGATCCCAAGATCCTGAACAGAACGATGTTCCGTCCGGAGAGACGCGGAGGGTGCTAACTCTGTTTTCATGTCCGAACAAGATGGACACGCGGGTGCCCTTTAAAACGTCCCATACATTGATTGTGTAGTCATTGTAACCACCAAACAGCAGTCTCCCTGCACATAGATATCAGCATAGCATAAACAACAAACTCATTCAAAAAGAAAATGAATCTTGGTCATGAATCTTGAGACATTAATAAATATATGTGTTTGCTTTATAAAATGTGCTTTGTTATGTGATATTTTTGTTGACTGCAGCTTTAGATGATCAACTATGTGTGAAGAAAGAAAATTTGTTTCTAAATGGAATTTGGGCATTTTTGGAATGGAATAACAGCATATTTGCACACTTTACAGAACATATTCTGCATAAAATAAAAAAAAAAAAAAAATAATCTGAACAAGAATGCACCATGCTAGGGGTTTTCAAACTGGAGCAAATAAATAAATAAACAATTTATCAAAGAATAAGAAGAAGAATAATTACATTAAAAAATATGTAAAATTTTACATATTTTTTTA
Organism: Leuciscus leuciscus; assembly: GCF_965113295.1. NCBI lineage: Eukaryota > Metazoa > Chordata > Actinopteri > Cypriniformes > Leuciscidae > Leuciscus > Leuciscus leuciscus. The sequence continues at coordinate 26,626,778 of NC_138724.1, read as the reverse complement.
CTTATTCAATGTATGCATAATTTATATGTATGTATGTGTGTGTATATATATATATATTACAAAAAGAAAGTTAGAAAAAAATATGTTAAAGTTAATATATAATATTAATATATTTATAAATGTTACATTTACATATTTTATATTAAAAATTACATATATATATTGAATAAACAAATATATATATATGTATGTGTGTGTATGCTAGTATTCAATTCCATTCATTCTGGTTTCTAAAGACTCAGTAAAGCGACTAAATGATTCTTTCTGAAGAATAATGTGATTAATTACAATTATTTTAGAGTTTTTCTCTTCAAGTTTATACATTACATCTAAAAGTAACCTAATGATGGCAGAAAAATATGGTCAATATACTATACAATATAATAGATCATAAATATTAATAATAATGAATATTTTAACAATAAAAAAAATCCCGATTATATATATATATATATATATATATATATATATCAATACTGTTATCAGGCCAATCAAATAGTGAGTTGAGAAGGAGATATTATAAATTGTGGTTGATATTACTTTCATTGATCACACTGAAAAAGGGAGGTCGAGTGCACTGCATTGTGGGATACACTACACTACAGTGTGTTCTGGATAAGCACTGCACATTTTGCAAAAGCAATAGGTTCTGTGAGTATACAGTTTACATAAAATATTACCAGTGATATGGTTTTATGATATTCTAAACAGTGTCACTGCTCACCGCTGAGAGAGAAATCCACACTCGAGGCTCCAAATATGATGCTCTCTTTGGCATAAATGGCCACCTCTCTGTCTGCCCTCAAGTCATAGAGACGACACTATAAACACACACAATAAGGACAAGATTGAATGCATTTTTCATTATTTCAACACAGGAAGTATGAAAAAACTAAAGGAAAGAACAGACTCACAGTAGCGTCATCTGAGCCTGAAGCGAAAGCATCTCCGCTTGGATAGTACCTGCAGTGATAATAAAATATGAGCTGTCATGTGACTGTCTCGCTCGGTAAACATTCAACAATACTCGAAGGTGCAGCCAAAGACGAGTCAGATCAGTCGACGGCCATTGCCTTTACATGGTCATAACATTTTGAGGGTTTACAGACTATAAATATTGACCAGCACTGTAAAGGCCTGAGGTTTTTTTATGCTCTATGACAAAACCTGAAGGGGGGAAAACAGGCCTGAGGACACTTACCGCACACTGTTGATGTCTGATTCATGAGTCTCGAAAGACTGGACACACTGTCCCGTGCGCAAGTCCCACACGCAAGCCTTCTTATCGCAGCCCTGAGAGAGGCGAGAACATACAGGTCACTGCACAGGCATGTTAACAGCTCCATTGTGTCTGTGTGTGAATGAGTGCTGTGTGTGGGCTTGTTCTGCTACTCTTGTGGGCACCAGAATGTCCCCAGATGAACAGCAAAACCAGACAAAACCTCCTCGAGGGGATGACCAGAAAAAAGGTTAATAAAGTGACTAAATTTAGCACTGATTCATGTTTAAAAATACCCATCATCTACCCAATAATTCATCATCTAAAAGACCCAGACACAATTTTGACATCGACACTATGAGGACAAACTGCCATATAGATATTTTTGATTTATCTTATTATTTGGCAGCAGGAATATTAGGCTTCTGTCACTTTAAGAGCGGACACATGGATCCATTATACTGTTACACAAGCGTTTTCTATCTCAACTGTTTATGTTTACTTCAAACATGACTGACTGTGTTTACGTGTATACTCGCCAGTAACGGCATTATGAAATTATTTTGTGTGTATTTGACTGTTTAAGTGCAATAAGCAGTGAAAAAGCACTCAATTTAGTCCTGAGAGGCGGCTTTATGTGCCGCAGTTTAGAGGTGAGCACAAAATCTGTGGGAATGAGTCAAATTATGCACAATGTACGCCATCCCACGCCGAAACAGTAGCAATATTCATCCGGAGTAAATGAAACGAGTGAGTGAGGAGAGGCGGGTTTGTGTGTCACTCGCTGTCGGAGAGATGAGAGAAAGAGAGAGAGAAAGAGCAGCTCGTATCCTGCATCTATTCTGTGGAGCATTTCATATATTTCAGTATCGATATGTATCGAAAAATAGATATTTTTGACAACACTACATTGCACCTAGTTTATTATTTTAGATGCCTTTTTAAAAGACAAAAAATATATATATATATTAGGGGTGTAACGGTTCACAAAATTCACGGTTCGGTTCAATACGATACACTTGTGTCACGGATCGGTACGTTTTCGATACAGCAAAAAGAAAGAAATGGCAGAGAATTTTTTTATTTTTATTAAAACTAACATAATAAAGTATGATACTTTTTTTTTTTTACTTTGAGCAATTCTGGAGCTATAATTGACTCTTCTTAGGAGCATATAAAACAAAACAGCTCCTTGGAAAAAATGAAATGTAGCCTATTATTGTAGTAGTTATAAACAAAGGTTTATTTTAGATCAGATTAACATTTGAGGGCAGCAATGTTATTCATAATGTCAAAATAAAACCGACGTAATGTTACTTGAAGGCATTATAGCCTACTATTCCTGCCAAACTTCCATGGTTGCAGTTAAGTGTTACTACAGTAAATCCATGGTGAATGTTGCAGATCTGTGGACACTGGATAGTTCATTCATGGCACAATATGTTTCTTCCTGGTTTCCACGTCAGCGCTGTTTGATCTGTTAATAACGGAGAAATGTGAATGTTTCTCACTAGATCTCGCAGCGATGTTATTACTTAAGTGGCGAATTCAAATGATTTCTTTACTGGATCTCTTAGCGATGTGTAGTAACAGTGTCGCTTGATCAAGATCGGCTCGAGCTGCTTTGGTCCAAACTGATAAACGGTCCTTCAACCACACAATAACGAGTATAATATATGTGTGTATATATGTGTATATATATATAATATATAATCAATTCCAAGCAACCAAAGTGGCTAGTAGGAGTGACTGCGTTACACACCACTGCTGATACACACACATTTGGTAGGTTATCGGGTGTTAATGTCAAGCCCTGCTGGTGTGCATCTTGAGACAAAACAAGTTGCTTTCAGTTAGGACAGATCAAACATGCATTTTAGTCTGGGACTAGGCTCATGCCTTGATCTCATTCAAGGCTTATGTAAGGTAATTCTTGCTCTAATTCAAGATTATGTAAGATAACGTGTGACATTCATGGCGAGGGCCAGTGTTTGGGATGAGCAGTGCTGTTCCCACCCCTGACACAAACGTGTTTCCGGTCTCAGAGGGGGCAAGGTCCAGACACAGCACATCAGCCGCGTGTCCATGGAAACTCTGCAGCATCTGACCGCTCTCTACATCCCAAAGAGCACACGTGCCGTCGCCGCTGGACGTCAGGATCTATCGCACACACAAGACACACAGCAGTCGGTACAATGCAAGACTGTTTTCAGTATCTCATCCTTCATTGAAGCATACCTGCATATCTGAGTTTGTAAAGCAGCATGCAGACAGGTAGTTGGTGTGCATGGCCACTGATTTCTTCTTGGCGGCAAGGTTTTCGTTCTTGTCCAGGGATAGAGGGTACACAGAGCACTTATTGTCCAACCCACTGAGAAAAACAACAGATAAGTAAGTAAAATAACTCTAGTGAATAATAAACATGAAGATAGCAAGCAAATTCCCACCAATATGAAGCTTTTTCATATTGTTTTTTTTTTCAAACAAGGATATTTTGTATTTACAAAACTTTAAAATTGAAGTGTGTAACATCTGCGCCAACTAGTGGCACCAAATGGAACTGCATCAAATATTGTTTCCAAACATGTTTCCTAAAAGCCTCTTCTGCCACTGCCAATTATTTTAGGATCATTTATATAATATTACAAATTTTAATAATATTTAGAATCAGTAATTAGTAAACTAATTAAACTATTAATGATAATAACCCTGTCCACTGGTCAGAGGTACAGGAGGTCCTTTAAAAAAAGTATGCAGTGAAGTAGAGCTAAAGTTCATTGCTCAAACAAAAGGCTATAATGGTCTTAATCAGAGGAAGCCTTTGCCGTTTCAAAAAAATTATTGTTTATTAAATTGTTGTATAAAATCAATATCACATTTGCAAATGTGCTGATATTCAGGAAAACAGCACTTTTGCTTGTGTGATATTGCTTATAAATATTAAAAACAAACTTATACAGAGACTTATTTTGCACCATATCTTGTTTTTTGGAAGCATTTTTATTAATTTTTTAGGCATTTTTACCTCAAGCCCTCGTTAATTTCTCTTTTTCGAGCGCAAGCTAATTATGCGAGGCCGAAACATAGCAAAGGGCGCTACTGCTCTTGATTTAGAAAGGAGCCAGAGACTCACCCACAAGCCACTGCACATCCAGACGGGGCGTAAGCACAGGCCATGACCCACGTACAGGGCATAGTCACTGCATGCTCCTGTCAAAACATTTGAAATAATGAGAATGGAGCTGTAAAATATGTAATTAAAAACAATAAGGCTTATAACTGAAGTTAAATAGTATTATATTAAAAATTGAACCACACTTTTAATCAAAATTAGTCATTAGCAGTCTCTTTTCACCTTATTTGTTGTAAACGCATCCCATACAATCACCTTTCCATCCTAAAATACAGGAGAAAATGAAATAATGAATAATAAAATAATTACACATGAAAATAGGCCCTCCTTGATGTATTTGTTATGTTTATAGACTGACCTGAGACGAGCTGACGATTCTCCTCCTGTCTTTACACCAGTCCATACACAAGACTTTATTTCCATGGCCTTTCAGTGTTCGTCTGGTTTTCATGACAAACTGACCCAAAGACTCAATCTTCTCCGCCACTTGATGAACTGATTGAAAAAGTCACAATATTAACGCCATTTTGTTTATTTCCTGCTTTTATCCTTTATTAATGAACCTGCCTTCATAATCCTACATCACAAAAATTTGCTGGCAGTAATTATTGCCTCTTATCAAACCATTAGTGAACGAACAAGCCTTTCAAAAAAAAAAAGAAAAAAAGAAAAAGATAAATAATAAATGAACAAACAAATAAAGAGTAATTAGTGCTGTCAAATCGACTAATTGCATTGGACATAAAAGTGTATATATATATATATATATATATATATATATATATATATATATATATGTGTGTGTGTGTGTGTGTGTGTGTGTGTGTGTGTGTGTGTGTGTATACATACACACACACACACACACACACACACACACATGTATGTATTTTTACAAACTTAGTTACTTAGATGTGATTAATTAATCGATTTGACAGCACTAAAAGTAATATATAAATAAAGATGTATTAATTCTTAGCAGTGTTGTTATTGTGTAACAAACAAACTATTAAAAACCGTACGAGGCAAATGAAATAAAGCTGAAATAAATAAAAAAATGTAATGAAAAGCTTAAACTTAGAACTAGAAATGTTGCTACTATTGAAGTATATATTTTTTACTTGTTTTAGTATGAAATAATAATACTATAAATGAAAGCTAAGTAGAATATTTAAACAGAAAATAACGAATTAAAAAACGACAATTTAAGCACATAATAAAATGACTAAAACTTAGCCTAAACTAAAACCGAATATTTAAAAATAAAAGCTAATTCAAAATATGAATACTAGTAGGCTATATAATAATACACTGATTCTTAGTAATGACTGCCGTGTTTTTCCTCAGAATATCCTCTGTGATGCTGAACGGAAAATAAAGCGCTCCCTCGCCACCTCCACCATTATCATCCTCATCACCTTTCTCAACACTAATCACTTTATCTAAATGACTGATTGCTCTGATTTCCTCTTCAGTCTGATCCACGGAACACATCCAGACACATAACGCCAGCTATGATTAGTATTATATGATCATTAAGGACATACGTCTTCATTAAACACACATACGGCGGTTTAACGGTTCTTACGCTCGACATCGTGCAGTTTGGCTCTCTCCTCCTCCAGCTTCGTCTTCAGCGTCTCAGACTCGGTTTTGAGCGTCGACAGAGTGTCGCTAGGCTGCTCTGCCACCTCCTGCGCGGCCATTGCCACGAGAAAACACAAGTTTCGCGGAGGTGAGGAGTGTTTTTGTCGGGGAGAGGAGAGCAGGGACACGGAGGAGAGCCTGGAGACGGAGCGCACGGGTGATGGATGATGCAGCTGGCGTGACGTCATGAGGAGCGCGCGCACGCTCTCGCGCATCCGCCTGAACCCCCAGAGAGTCACTCGGATGTGCGTTATGTATTATATCCTCCTGATGATGATGATGATGATGATCAATATTTGCGCTCTCTACACCTGGAAGGACTTCTCAAATCCCTGTCTCACTGGAAAATATATTCTCTATTAATTCACTACTTCATTTTTAGCAATCTCAGGATTTACCACAACGTAAAAAAACTAAACAATGTTAAACTTAAATAAACCAATTTTACATTAATTTATGCAAAATGTAAATATTTTATTATATTCTTAACATTTTTGTTTAAAAATAGTGAAATCTATGTGTAGGGCCATATTGTTATGTGATTTTTTTTTATGACAATTAAACAACACTAATATATATATATATATATAATGCATTCCTGGTGGTAGTATATGTTGTACTGTTTTTAATGCGTTGATTTAAAAAAAGTGTCCTGATGATTTTCATTTCCTTATTAGAGTATGGAAAATATGCAAATGTAATTGAAAATTAAAACTACAGCAAGGAATAATGGGGGAAAACTGCATATCATAAAAATAGTCTTAATGTTATATATATATATATATATTTGTGCTATCAAATCGATTAATTGCATCTAACATAAAAAGTTTGTTTATATTTGTGTGATATATATAAATATATATATGTGTGTGTGTGTGTGTGTGTGTGTGCGTATATGTATATATACACACACACACACACACACACACACACACACACACACACACACACACACACACACACACACACACACACACACACACACACACACACACACACACACACACACACACACAGACATGCACTCACACTCTCTCTCTCACACACACACACACACACACACACACACACACACACACACACACACACACACACACACACACACACACACAGACATGCACTCACACTCTCTCTCACACACACACACACACACACACACACACACACACACACACACACACACACACACACACACACACACACACACACACACACACACACACACACACACACACAGACATGCACTCACACTCTCTCTCACACACACACACACACACACACACACACACACACACACACACACACACATACATATATATATATGAGTGAAATGCACCCTGTGAGGTTTACTAATTGCTAGGTAAGTTCTTGGGGTTTCCTTCTCTAGTCCTCAGAGAGTTAACCATCATAAATATTGCATTTCCACTGCATATTGTGAGAGCTCTGGAGGATGGCGAAGAGAGAAGAAAGAAGGACTCATTTGGCAGTTGTGTTTATTGATTTATTTCTGGTGTATAAAAAATTCAACGGAAGAGCAATTTGTGACAGTAATTATTTAGGATTCACAAAATGGAGCTGAACATTTGAGGTCGGTTGGGTTATTAAAATCTATGTTACAGTGTTTGTGGATGGTTGATCTTGTAAAAAGCTATTCTAAAATATACTATTTAGAGAACATGTGATTAAAATATTTATAAATAAATCTAAAATATACAAATGTTAGCAGTTATTTCATAATGCATTCAGGTCAGACACATCCTGATCATAAGTAATGCTGTCTTAAGAACTAGTCTGACTAGGATAATCAGTCTTACTTTTCAGGTTCAAATTATACCAATCTACATTTTTATGTAATTGACTATTTAATTAAAGTTATGACTATAGTCTTACAGAAGAAAATGTAGATGTCTGAACATTTTATGCAGCTGGCCCCTGGTTCTGATATCACAAAGGTCAGAGGTTAAAGGTCAAATACGAGTGGCGAAGCCCAGACGGAGGCTGCTGGGCACCTGTAGGAGTTCCAGTGCTTGTGGCGAGGAGCAAAAGGGAAAGGTGACCTGGAAACGATACTGTGAATCCATCATGAGCTGAGACGAGCCCTCGCGCTCCTGCAGCAATGCCTGTTGCCATGGAGACAAAAACAAAGGCCAATCAGAAGTCTAGGTGATGCTTGATGCTCAATACTACAATAGAGTGCATTAGCTCCGCCCCCTTTTTCAGCAGCGCTGGTTCCAGAAGTATTTTTTCCCATAGGGATTTTAAAAAAGTGTTATCAGCCATGAACCAAGCCAATCAGCAACGAGGTGAATCACAACATTACAAACTTTGATTTGAAGCTAAAAAGTATTTGAAAAGTGGACAAAATGACAAAGGACAAGACTGTGTACTTCACCGTTTCAGTGAGGGAAAGAACTACAATCCCATGAAGCATTGCAAACAGCATTATCTAATTTAAAACAATGGAGAAATATTAAACTTCTCATGTACAAATGTTGATTATCTATATAAAAACAATATATTTTAAGTTTATTGCAAAATATGTTTATATATGAAGAGTTCAGATGCAAAAGCCTCTAAATGCCATCTGAAATTTTCTTCTAGAATGATAATTTTTATCAAGCTTGTGTATTTAAGTCCAGTAATTTCACTTAAATGACAATTAATAGGTAATCTTCATTGCCATTTAAGTGAAATTATTGAATTTAAATATACAAGCTTGATAAAAATGATCATTCTATAAGAAAATTTCAGATGGCATTTAGAGGCTTTTGCATCTGAACTCTTCATATATACATATACTCGATCACATTCGCAGTGATTAATGTGAGTGGGTGGAGCTAAAGAGCAATTTAGGTGCGTGTTACTTTTTTTCTAATCACTGATTGGTGGAATTTCTGCACAGCATCATGCGCAATGTAGTTTTTCCACTAGTAATTCTGCTGTTAAATATGATAACTTTAAAAATAGGCTGAAATAAACATTAACAACCTCATAGCTCACAGAAAAGCTGACTCTAAAGGTTTATAAGTTATCTTTCAAAATCAATTTCCTTGTATTTTTACTTCCTGAACCTGACTGTTGCGCTCGATTGATTTGTGATCATTTACCTTTATACTACTGTTCAAAAAAGCTTTTAAAAGAAATAATACTTTTATTCAGCAAAGATGCATTAAATTGATCAAAAGTGACACTAAAGACATTCATAATGTTACAAATGATTTATATTTTAAATAAATGCTGTAAATGATGCTTTCTATTCATCAAAGAAAGCATGTTTCATAGTTTCCCCCAAAATATGAAGCATCACAACTGTTTATAACATTGATAACAATTAGAAATGTGTCTTGAGCAGCGAATCATATTAGAGTGATTTCTGAAGGATCATGTGACACTGAAGACTGGAGTAAATTCAGCTTTGCATCACAGAAATAAATAACATTTAAACAAATATTCAAATAGAAAACAGTTATTTAAAACTGAAATATTATTGCACAATTTTTACTCTATTTTTAATCCTTTTAATCCTAAAAGAAAAAAAAAATCTTACCTGCACTTTGCGGACAAAGGACGGAGCCACTCGCTTTTCGAAATCATCAATGGGTGTGTAGGAGTTTAGGATTTTCACAATCTACAAAACCACAACACAACCAGACTCTGAAGGTTTTTATAAACGAACACAAAGAATTGACATTCTACGAGCATGTTGGCACAATTTAAGCTCCTCTAAAGTGAATTAGTGGCCAAACGGCTTGTGTAAAGCGGCACCTGCACGGACGAGAGCTCGGAGCATCTCTGCTTGATCTCGGCTGCGTCTTCATCGGTGGTCTTGTTGACCTGAAGAAGCCAGGCGACCTGAGACAGCGGCCCCAGCGTTTCCATGGCACAGCTGCCCTGCAGACCCTTCTCTCGCAGCCACTCCTCCAGGTAACTGATGTTACACCTGTAAAAGAAAGATGCTCCATTAAACTCTATTTCTCAGGACGTTCAGAAAGGCAAACTACCATCCTACCCGTACTATTAGTGCTGTAGATCTCAACTTCATTTCCTGTGTGATGAATAAAGTCATACAGGAAATGACATCCACTGAAATCTCTTTCTTAGTTTGTTGTCTTAATCTCTTGCATATTTAGATTTTAATTAGAGTTTGCATTAAAATTTCTTAACTTGGCAGAACAGTGAGTCGTTCTGCCAAGTTAAGAAATTTTAATGCAAACTCTATAAAAATCTAAATATGCAACATACTGGAAACTAATTAAAATATAATAATATCATGCAACATATTGAAGTCATGAGCAGTTTATTATATGCAATATACAGTATTCACTAGTGTTCAAATATGTGGGGTTGGTAAGATTTTTGGAAGTTTTTGAAATAAAACACCAAGGCTTTATTCATTTGATCAAAAATACAGTAAAAACAGTAATATTGTGAAATATTATTCCAATTTAAAATAACTGTTTTATATTTGAATATTTTATTAATATTTTTATGTATATATTCCATTTTCATTTTAGTTAAAGTTTTAGTAACTCTGTTGTGTTTTTGACATGTTAATGGTTTTTTATTAATTTTTTTACTTTTATTTTAGCTTTAGTTTTAGTTATTTTAGTACATCAAGTTAAACTACATTAAAATGAGAAATTTTACCTTGAAAATAAATTTTATTATTTAATTTAATTTAAAATATATAAAAAAATAAATATTTAATTTCAGTAAAAAATTTTTTATTATTCTTTATTCTTACATTTATTTTTAAACATTTTATGTTTTTTATTGTTTTAGTTAACTATAATAACCCTGATTGTCAGCATCATTACTTCAGTCCTTCAGAAATCATTCTAATATGATGATTTGATGCTCAAGGAACATTTCTGATGATTATCAATGTTAAAAACAGTTGTGCTGCTTCATGTTTGTTGAAACCATGATACATTTTTTCAGGATTCTTTGATGAATAGAAAGCATTTATTTGAAACTGAATTTGAATCTTTTAGAACATTCTAAATGTCTTCAGTGTCACTTTGATCAATTTAACGCATCCTCGCTGAATAAAAGTAGCGCATACACACACACACACACACACACACCTGATCTGCATGCCCTTACGGCAGGAGCACAGGTCCTTGCGGAGCAGAATGCTGTTCACTGAGGTGGATCCGATGAGGTAGAAGAGCTGTCTTATGACCTGACCCTGCAGCTGCGTCTCCATGCCCTGCTGAGCCATGCTGGTGTGGAACGAGCCGAGCTGCTGCAGGATCGAGCTCACGCTGAACGCCTCGGTCCCGCTGAGGTCCCCGCCGTCCTCGTACACGCTATTCGAGCGCTTGCGGACACCGGTGGGCTTCATGCTGGAGATTCCCTGGAGGCTTTCGTGCTCCAGCATCCCGGGGACTGGACAGAGAGAGGGGATTGTTTTACAAGATGGACCAAAGAAATCTGCATTATGTCAACGCTAACGTATCAACTATATTTCCATACCGATCATGGGAAAGAGCGCGTCCTCCATCACGCTGATGAACTGGTGGTAGATGTTGATGGCGAGGTCGCTGAGAATCTGCCGGTGCTCTGACAGGTCGAAGTTCTTCAGGCAGTTCTTGTTCTGACGAGGCGTGTTGTGCTTCATGAACTCCTGTTGATGAAGGGAAATCAAGGAATCTCATTGGTTGGTTTCAGGCATTATATAAATAAGATATCTTAGACCCTTTGAAATTATGTGTTGATGTATTAATAATAATACATTGTATTTAGGGCTTGACATGAACTTTTTTGCTCACCAACCACTGTGGCTAGTGGTTTTTCCAAACTTACTAGCCACTCAGCATTTTCACTGGCCACAATTTTGACATTGATACCATGGGGAAAAACTGCCATTTATATATATATTTTTATATTTTCTTATTATTTGGCAGCAGGTTTATTAGGCTGCTGTCACTTTAAGACCTGATGCACAGATCCATTACACTGTTACACAAGCGTTTTCTTTCTCAACTATTTACGTTCACTTAAAACATACAGTATTCATACATACAGTAACTGACTGTTTACATGAATACTCGGCAAGATCAGCATTTCTGACATAATTTTTTGTGTATTTGATTGTTTCAGCGCAATAAGCAGCAAAAAAAAAAAAAAATTGTGCTAAGAGGCAGCTTTACATGCCGCACTTTAGGTGTGAGAGCACAAAATCTGCGGGAATGAGTCAAATTATTTGCAATACGCGCAATTCCACGTCGAAATCCAAGCCCTGTAACAGTAGCAATATTCATCCGGGGGAAATGAAACGAGTGAGTGAGGAGAGGCGGGTTTGTGTGTCACTCGCTGTCGGAGAGATGAGAGAGAGAGAGAGATGAGAAAGAGAGAGAGAGAGAGAGATAGAAAGAGCAGCTCGTATCCTGCATCTATTCTGTGGAAAATGAGTATTTGATGCATTTCATATATTTCAGTATCGATATGTATCGAAAAATCTATATTTTTGACAAAACTACATTGCACCTACTTTACTATTTCAGATGTATTTTTAAAAGACTACAATTAAAAAACGTATATATTATATATACAATTCAATCCATCAAAGTTTCTAGTAGGAGTGACTGTGATACACACCACTGCTGAAATACACACACATTTGGAGGTTTGGTGGGTGTTAATGTCAAGCCCTGATTGTATTTATAAAGTGCTTTTCTCACACCCAAAGTGCTACAAAACAAGAAATGGAAGTAAAATACAGAAACTACAGAGATAATACAATGCAATAAATGCAGTAAAACAGACATTAAATATCTCAATACTCTATTGAAGAGTTAAATGTATCTATTGAATGTACATTTTAATGGGTCTTTAATAGTGACGGAGAAAGACACAGAAAGCGGCTTTACCTCGTCCCCGCTGTACTGTTTGAGACAGTTGAGGAAGTGATATGTGTTGGAGAGCCAGAAGGACAGAACTTCAAAATTCTCCTGGTTGCCCTGAAATCATAGTCATCATCATAATCATCAATTTTGATGATGCGAATTTTGCCGCTCTCGCCGGCAGCGGTGTGAACGTACAATTACACAGTTCAATTTCAGTGTTATCAGTTATCTGTGATATGTGAATGCTATGTGAGACAAAGTGGCAAATAAACATTTCAAGTGTTAAATGTGTTGTCTAAATGACTGCTAAAATTATTAATTTGACAAAATGTTGTCTTTATTCTGTTTTATCATGCTTGATAAGTAAATTTGATATAGTAACACAAAACCTAGAAAACATTTAAATAATTTTTGGTAATTGAAAACAAGAAATTTTTTATATTTATAAATCATGGAATTTATAGATCATGGAATATCAAATGCTTAAATAAATTGATCTCAAAAGATAAAAATAAAAAATAAAGTCCAGCCATGCATGAATTAACATAGGAAATGAATACGGGTCTTTTTAGACCCATGTTGTGCATTAGAAGGGGTTTCCATAGCTTGCGCATCAAAGGGTTAAGGAAACTCAAGCGACATGTCAGAGGATTCTGAAGAGTGTTTAACCGAGGCAGAATACATGCAAGCTGCTAGTTTAATGATATGGTCATCTATTTTGGTCATGCCAGTTTTGTTTGAATTGCATTAGTTTGCTCCAAATTAAGACATAATGCAGCGTGTGTTAGAAGTAGTTCATTCTTCATCCTAAAGTAAAAAAAAAAAAAAGCCCCTTACCGTGATGACCTCTTTTATGGCTGTAATGATGCCGTGCATGAGGGACTTGAGCTTGTTTCCATCGTTGAGGTAATCTGAGTGTCTCACACACATGAAGAGGAGATGTGCAGCCAGACCAGGGATCATTTGCACACCCACACCGCGAGGTTTCAGCTCTGCAGATTACAAACCACTGATTAAGTTATGAGTTATGATTTGAACTTACCGGTACACAGGCTTCACAATATAGATTTACCGAGTATGAGCGTCCGGATCAGCCTGCTTTCATCCTCCTTCTTGTACTCCAACATGCCCAGGTACTCTTTGGGCACGGCCGGTACTGCTTTCTGATTGGCTGATGAGAATGTGAAACATGCAGAGGATGAGACCGGATTGACTGAACGAGAAATCAGGTAAATGAAGAGAGTTTTACCCGTCACATGTGTTTGAAGAGCTTTGATTTGGTCTTGAAGTCGTTTTATCAATCTGTCCTTCATGTCTGACTGCTCCTCGAAGTCCTGAAACAAGAAGAAAATCATCTTAACACATTAGATTAAGATTAAGAGATCGACTTTTTGGTCCGCAAAATACCTAAATGTCCTTCAGGAGGACACAGATTTTGGTGCCACTAACAGTCTAAATTCAATAGATAAATAGATAAATAGATAAATAAATAAATACATAATAAATAATGCATAAATTATATACGTTATGCATGTATGCTTTGGTAAAAAAAAAAAAAAGCTAAATGAAAGCATATAAGCACAAAAGCAATCATGAGCGTGACCTTCCACACACACCATATTCTCAGCTGTGAGGCGTGACGTCTCCTGTCGGAGTTTGTTCTTGGCTTCGCTCTCTGAGAGCAGAGCTTTCTGTAGCTGCTGGTTCTCCTCCTGGAGGTCAGCCATCTGTCCCTCCATCTCTTCTCTTCTTCTCTCGCTCTCTGTAAGCTTCTCCTCCAGGTGCCTACGAACAGAAGCACAACACCTGCTCCTTCAGCCTTGTGCCACAGTCTGTAGTGTAAATATAGTTTGAACTTTGAGGGTTATAAACGCCTCACCTGCGCTGTGATTGCTCCTCTTCGACAGTGTGCTGAATCTCTTTTGATAACTCCTTTATTTTTGCTGCAACATAACATTTAAGTTGTAAAGAAGTGCCAACAGATAAAACATTTACATATTTAGGCTTACCACAACTGAATAAACAGATAGCACAGTCTGTTGTGATTGGTCAGATGGCCCAGTCTGTTGTGATTGGTCTACTCTGCTCTGATTGGTCAGATGGCACAGTCTGTTGTGATTGGTCTACTCTGCTCTGATTGGTCAGATGGCCCAGTCTGTTGTGATTGGTCTACTCTGCTCTGATTGGTCAGATGGCCCAGTCTGTTGTGATTGGTCTACTCTGCTCTGATTGGTCAGATGGCCCAGTCTGTTGTGATTGGTGTACTCGGCTCTGATTGGTCAGATGGCCCAGTCTGTTGTGATTGGTGTACTCGGCTCTGATTGGTCAGATGGCACAGTCTGTTGTGATTGATCTACTCTGCTCTGATTGGTCAGATGGCACAGTCTGTTGTGATTGATCTACTCTGCTCTGATTGGTCAGATGGCACAGTCTGTTGTGATTGGTCTACTCAGCTCTGATTGGTCAGATGGCACAGTCTGTTGTGATTGGTGTACTCGGCTCTGATTGGTCAGATGGCACAGTCTGTTGTGATTGGTCTACTCTGCTCTGATTGGTCAGATGGCACAGTCTGTTGTGATTGATCTACTCTGCTCTGATTGGTCAGATGGCACAGTCTGTTGTGATTGGTCTACTCAGCTCTGATTGGTCAGATGGCACAGTCTGTTGTGATTGATCTACTCTGCTCTGATTGGTCAGATGGCACAGTCTGTTGTGATTGGTCTACTCTGCTCTGATTGGTCAGATGGCACAGTCTGTTGTGATTGGTCTACTCAGCTCTGATTGGTCAGATGGCACAGTCTGTTGTGATTGATCTACTCTGATTGGTCAGATGGCTCAGTCTGTTGTGATTGGTCTACTCTGCTCTGATTGGTCAGATGGCTCAGTCTGTTGTGATTGGTCTACTCATTTGGTCTAGGCATTATGCAAATGTTTTTCAAACCTACGTAGGTTTGTGCAGGAAGTAAGACTGGAATCACTGACGACTCGTTTCAGGCAGTTCAGAATCGGTTCTTTCTTTTAGGACACAATAACTCCATTTATCTGCACTTTGGTCTTTGAAACTTTGCAGACCTTTTACATTCACAAACAGCTATATCACACTACATGAAATGTAATATTCGAAAAAACATAATAGGGGCACTTATGTCTTATGCACACAAAAATTGTGTAACATCATATCCTGCTGTCCAGATCTGTCCCAAAATATCTTTTCGCATGCATAAAACCTAGTCTATTTAACATGTGGTTGGCTCACCGCTCATCTCAGCGCTCTGATCTTGTAACTGGGTCTCAAGCTCGTGTTTGTGGCGGTTCAGTTCCGACACCTGCTGCTTCAGTTCTGGAATCACCTGCACACAGGAACTCACCATCATCACCAGGTGACTATGTTTATTGGTTGAGTAGATGATAGTTTCAACCAATCTGGGGAGTGAGGTGGGACTAAGCATCAACAATCATTCCTGTTTGGCTCAGAGGAACAAACCGCATGGGTTTCTTTGACGAATCAATGCTGATCAAAACTTGATGATGCAATCACGTTCACTACGGAGCCTCTGAATGTCCAACTGAGACAAACGCAATACCACAGAAAAGCCGAGAATCTCCTCTTTACAAGAATTTTTAAAACATACAGATTGGATTAGCGGTTATTAAAGTTATTAAACATTTAAGAACAATAGTTATTTTTAAGGGTTACACTATGACACTAAACATAAAGAGAAGCTACATAAATACACTCCACCATGTTCTCAGCGGCGAGGCGGGCCACTTCCTGCCCGATGCTTTGGTTGACGCTACTTTTCTCCTGAAAGAGAGCTTTATGCTGCTCGTTCTCTCTGTTTAAATGTTCGTTTTTGAAGACCAGAGCTTCCAGTTGACTCTCATAAGCCTCTTTCTGCTCCCGAAGCTGAGTTTCCATCACCCTGAGAAAGAAGGACAGTCAATTTGCTAATCTGATGTATAATATATATATTTATAAATAAATGAAATAGTTGTAAAAACATATTTACTTTTCTTTAAGCAAAATTTTTTTTATTTTTTGGGATGCGAAAACAAACACTTTTGATTAAACTGAAAACCTTTAGAGGTCATACTTTGCAGCTTTCTCCACGCCGTCAAAAGCAGTGAGAAGATCAGCTCCATCATCATTATCTGAGGCTTCTTTATTCAGCCTGGAGTAAAAGAGACAATCTGAATCAAGCTAATCCAGATAACAATCAGCGCTGACGATCCCAATACTCTGACGCACCTCTGGATGAGATCCTCCTCTGCGGAGTTACCGAGCAGCTGCCTCATGATGAAACTCATCTTAGCTGAGGGCATAACAATGGATAAAGACAGCTCTGTGTTTTATAGTTTTACATGTATTGTTCATTGCTTTATAGAATGTTTTATACCTCTGGCTTGAAGACTTTGAGCTCTCTTGGTTTTATCAGCTTCAGCTCGTTGCATCTGCAGGCTGTTGATTTCTTTCCGTAAATCCGGTATGACCTTCAAATGTCACAAAAAACAGAGTCATTGTGTGTGTGACTGACAGAGAAAAACCCTATACGTTCATGTCCATATTAATAACACTGTATAAAGGCCTTCTTACACCAAGAACAGTAACTATAAAGACAACTATAACAATAACTATAACTATATTATCTATTTAAAGTCAGGTGGATTCTGATTGGCTGTCAATATTTTTTATAATTTATCAGCTGGAAGAAAACTTTATAGTTATCATCCTTGGTTAACACTAGATTTGCCTTTGCAGAAAGGAAAACTAGTGCTTCAAAATCAGGAAAAGAAGAAAGTTTTAGAGAAGTTCAAGTCTCAGGCTATTTAGGACAAAATCTGAAAAAACGATAAATAAGATACAAATAAATATGCAAATATATAAATAATCAAATGTAAATGTTGTATACTGTATAATATTTGTAAATAATAAAATATTCAATAATATTCAATATCAAAAAATATAAGGAGATATACAATGAATTAAATAATAATAAAAAAACTATGAAGAACTAAAAAAAAACTTAGATAATGATTGGAATTAAAAAACAATTAAAATACAAAGTAAAAGCTTTCAATTTTGCAATCCAACATTTACATTAACAGTTCCCCAACCATTTCATTTATATTGTATTATTTTAGCATTGCTGGGCATTGAATCAATTATTTGTATATTTCCACGCACATTTGATTAGTCAATTATGTTTTATATTTGCAGGTTTCATCCTCAATCATCAATATTAGGCTTCGGTTTGCTGTAAACGCCTTGGGAAGCACTGTAATAAAACAGCCATTTGTACCTGTTCTTTAAGAAATGTAAGAAAAAGAGAAAGGAAGAGCTGGAGTTGTGATTGACCTTGACGTGTTTGGTGAGTTGCAGCAGTTGTTCCTGCAGTTCTGCGTTGACCTTCATGTCGTCCTCCACTTGCGTCTGGAGTCTGATTCGCTCCTCTCTCAGTCTACGGCTTTCCTCTTTCAGTGCTACGATCTCTTTATCCGAGTCTTCCTTCTGGAGTTCACTGTTGTGCTCCGCCACCCTGACAGATCAGAGGATGGATTTGGACAAACGCGTTTAGACAAACGTCTGATTGAAAGCCAACAACTCAAAGTTGGGTCTGTTCCTCACAAAGTTAGCATGTAGCTTCAGACGCCCACTTTTGGACCATTTCTATGGTGTTTTTTTGAGCGTGTGCATGAGCAACTTTGAGTTTCACTGAGGAAATGAACTCAAAAGTGCTTTGGAACGAGACAAGAGCGAGTAAATGATTTTTGGGGGAACTATCCCTTTTAAAAAAAGTGTTCTTACTTTCTAAACCTCTCCTCTCTTTCCAGATCTTCCATCAGCTTTCTCTTTACATCCTCAAATTGATCTGGAAAACAAATGTTTTGTTAGTTACACTCACATACTCTTCATTATCACGGTTGGACAGCTCACTCTTCACCTTGCATCTGCAGTGTCGTCTCTTTCAGTTTCTGCTCCAAAGCTTTATTCACCTGAACCAGTTTCTCTTTATCATTCTGAAGCAGAACGATCGCCTTAGAGAAGAGAACAAAGTGAAAACCCTCATAATTATATTCAATGTTACAAAGATATTGTACAAATCAGTGTGTCTGTTACCTGATTGGTCTCTTCTGAGTTTGTTCTCGCCCTCTCCTCTAAAGCTGCCATCTCATTGGTTAGCTTTCCAAGCTCCACCTCCAGAGCCTGAATCTTTTCTAGACCGTGAGCTCGTGCATTAGACAAACTGGCGAGTCTCTCCATGAGGCCACGGTTCTCTTTATTCTAGAGGAAGAGAGAGAAAGGGTTTGTATTTCAGAGACGCTGCAGAAAATGACATATTTAAAGAGTCCGGACACTTTATTTTAATTTGTACATTTGATCAGCAGTGTTAGTATTTATTTTGGTTTTTATGTTTATATTAAATTTTTTCATTTTAGTTTTAGTAATTCTGTAATGTACTTTTGTCATTTTCATTAGTTTTTTTTTTATATTTCTATTTAGCTTTAATTTATTTCAGTATATCATTTTAATTTGAGTAAATTTAATACTTCAATTTGAAATGATTCATTTTGGTTAGATGCCTTACTAAATTAAGTTTTAGTAATTTTGTTATGTGCATATATCGATTTCATTTTTAGTAATTTTCATTTTAGTCAATTTATTACATAATTTAATTTACTTAATTTATATTTTATTTTATAAAATATAAATATTCGTCATTTTAGCCAATTTTGTATTTAATATAAATTATCTAATTTAAAAACAATTAGTTAGAATTTTCTTTTTATATTTTCACTGTCTGTTTAATTTTAGTTTAGGTTTTAGTAATTTTATGTCCTTTTGTCATTTTCATTATAGTTTTTTTCAATATTTCTATTTAGCTTTAATCGATTTCATTTTTAGTAATTTTCATTTTAGTAAATGTAATACATATTTTTATTTACATTTTATTTTATAAAATATAAATATTCATCATTTTAGCAAATTTTATATTTAAATTAATATAATTTATCTAATTTATAAAATATAAATATTATTCATATTTTGAATTTTCTTTTTAAATGTTCAGTTTCTGTTTAATTTTAGTTTAGGTTTTAGTAATTTTATGTCATTTTGTCATTTTCATTATAGTTTTTTTTTAATATTCCTATTTCTTCTATTTAAATTCTATTTAATTTATTAAATAGAATTAAATAGTGTTAGTCATTTTCATTTTAGTAAATTTAATACTTCAACTTCTAATTATTTATTTATTTCAGTTAGTTGCCAAGGGAACATTTCTAATTTCTAAACATTTATCAAGTTTTTTAAGTTTCAATTGACCTAATATTTATATTTAATTGTATCATATATTAGTATGCATTTTCCCTGTAAATCAGACCTGTGACACTGGCAGCGTCAAGCTTTACTTGAAGTTACTTTGAAGCAAGTCACATGCTTTAAACATACCATTATGAACAAAAAAAATCTCTTTAATATCTCAATTATTTCTCCCATATTGTTACGTTTTAGGCTGGGAAGAGTAAAGATGAGGATAACGGCTGAGACTGTGACACAAATAGCAATAAGATTAGAGATCAAATAGAGACTTTGGTTTAAGTCGCCCAGTGATCTCCCATGTCTCTTCTAGAGTTTCAAAAAAGATCTCAACAGTGTGTAAAACTTTGCTCAGATTTGCCAAGATCCCAAAGTGGGAGATCTCAATATGAACACTTCTCAACAAGAGATCTGAGCTGCTCTCCACATTTATTTCATAGCTCTATATACTTACTGTACGCTAACTACTGAGCCGTTTCTGAGACACATCTGAGACAAAGTTCATACTTAACTCAAATCTGAGATATGAACAAGCATCCTTGATCAATAACGTTCTCTAGGTTGTCTGATCGTACCTGCTCTTCCACTTTCTTGCGCAGCTGCTGGACTCTGTAGGAAAGCTGAACGTTGATGACCAGCCGTCGCATTGTTTGAAATCGCCGGCGCACCAGCCAAGCTCGAGCGTACTTCTGCAGAACCAGAGCCTTGTGCTCCGCCACCATCTATAAGAAGGAGACATGATCAAACTTGTGATCAAACACTTCAACAAAATGACAAACGATGAGACTGGTTGCTTTGCCTTTCTGTAGCGTTTGCGGGCCATCCATCCTCTGGTGTAGGCCTGTATGATGACTGCAGCCCTCAGGACGAGCTGGTAAATCTTCCGCACCAGATACCCACGACAGTGTGTCTGAATCACCACAGCGGCCCAGCCCTGCTTCAGCGCCAGAGCTGTCACCGTGCGTCTGAGATAGAAAAAGTAGCATATATTATGGAAAGTTCTGTGCTATTTTTTAGTTGTCTATGTATAGAAAATTAAACAATATAACAGATCAATGTCAGTTGCCACACATCAACTTGACACGTCTATAAGCGCCTTTTGAACTGAAAACAAGTGTGAACAAGTGAATAACAGTTTAAAGGTGCAGGAAGCGATTTCTGAGAAATGCTGTTGAAAGTGGTTTGGTCTGAGCACCACAACACACTTGTAACCAATCAGCAGTAGGGGGTGTGTCCACTCTTGATGGGGGAGGAGAGATAGAGAGCCAATTAGTCGCAGGGGGCGTGTCCACTCATTATGAGGGAGGAGAGTGAGCCAATTAGCAGTAGGGGGCGTGTCCACTCAGGATAGGGGAGGAGAGAGTAGGCCAATCAGCAGTAGGGGGCGTGTCCACTCATTATGAGGGAGGAGAGTGAGCCAATCAGCAATAGGGGGCGTGTCCACTCATTATGAGGGAGGAGAGTGAGCCAATTAGCAGTAGGGGGCGTGTCCACTCATGAGGGAGGAGAGTGAGCCAATTAGCAGTAGGGGGCGTGTCCTCTCATGATGGGGGAGGAGAGATTAGGCCAATCAGCAGTAGGGGGTGTGTCAAAAAAAATCAGTTTACACAGTTTACTAATGTTTAGGGTCAGTAAGATGTTGTTAATACCTATAAATGAATACTTTTATTCATTAAGGAAGCATTAAATTGATCAAAAGTGACAGTAAAGACATTTATAATGTTTCAAAAGATTTCTATTTCAAATAAATGCTGTTCTTTTGAACAAAATTCATCAAAGAATTTTGAAGAGTTCCAAAAAAATTAAATTCATCAAAGAATCCAAAAAAATATATATTTTCCACAAAAATATGAAGCAGCACAACTGTTTTCAACATTGATAATAATCTGAAATGTTACTTGAGCAGCAAATCAGCATATTAAGAATGATTTCTGAAGGATCATGTGACACTGAAGACTGGAGTAAATTCAGCTTTTCATCAC
>NC_138724.1:26422468-26604431 GCF_965113295.1 Leuciscus leuciscus | reverse complement strand
GTAATTTTGTTATGTGCTTTTGTCATTATTAGTTTTTTATATTTCTATGTAGTTTAAATTTATTAAAACTAAATTTAATACATTTTATTAACACGTTTTAGTAAATTTGTTATGTGCTTGTCATTTTTATCAGTTTTTTTAATATATTTCTATTTAAATTTAATTTAGTTTTAGTCTTTTGTTATGTGCTTTTTTATGTTATTTTTATTCGTTTTTAATATTTACCGGTATATTTACCATTAATTTATTAATGCTAGATATAAATATTAAAAAACTAATAAAAATATGATATATATTTTTTTTTATATATATAAATAAAATATTTTACTTCAGCTTCAACCTAAAACTATTTCATTTCAGTTAGCTGCCAAAGAACCATTTTATTTATTTTTATTTTAACTTTATTTCAATGAAATTTTACTTAATTTTGAAAATGAAAACACTGACATTCTATCCTAAATATATATCACTATAGATATGCCTTCC
Source organism: Leuciscus leuciscus (assembly GCF_965113295.1). NCBI lineage: Eukaryota > Metazoa > Chordata > Actinopteri > Cypriniformes > Leuciscidae > Leuciscus > Leuciscus leuciscus. The sequence continues at coordinate 26,603,945 of NC_138724.1, read as the reverse complement.
TAAATATTTCTGTTTTGTGTCATTCAGTCACATGATAACATACACATACAGTATGAAGATCACAGAGTCTTCACAGAAGTGTTCAAAATGAAGTTAAAAAGGCCACATAGTGATGTTTTGATGGTGCTTTGAGAGTTTAGGCTGAACTAAAACTTGTGAGATGGTAGAAGATTTCTGAGAACTTCACATTATAAGTTCTAGTTAATACTTCACAATGCAGACAGTCACCAGGTTACAGCACGTCACTTCCCACAGGAGTAACCAATCTGATCCGACAAAACTCGACAAAGAGTCTGTCGGCTCGGTGAGAACTGGCCTGAGCTTTAGTTAATGCTGGTCACCTGGATGGGTAACTCTGGGCACTGATGCGGATGGTCTCCAGCACACCACAGGCCCTCAGCTGCTGCACCACACGCTTTGAGTCATACCTGAGCAAACGCACACACACACACACACACACACACGGTTTCATTTACTGTATACAACCAACAGAAAGTCCCAAATAAAATAATTCAGGCTTGTCACTTACTCAAATGGCAGTTTCTCCTCATTGGGTTTAATACAGCGCACATAATGAGGTGTAGTAGCGTTCAGCGTCTCCATTAACAGGGACAAGGAACTTCGAAACTGTGATCAGACAGGAGATAAAGATGTTAACGATGATACATATCCTGTAGAGAAAGCCATTGTTTTTTGTCTCAATGAATTGATCGAGTTTATGATCACACTGTGTTCGTGCTACCACTGACCCAGAATGAGCTGTTGTCATATGCATGAAAGAGCTTCTCAAAGTCTTTTTAAACCACTCAATATCATTATTTGTGTGTTACAAGCATTCAAATAATCAATAGGATAAAAGTTTATAGGTTGGATCTAAACACAGCAGATGGTCTGGTTTTGTGGAAAGATCTTTGCTGCTTTCACATGCTGTATTTCAATGTAAACAAACATGGCTGAGCACAGGGCTCTTTCGCAAGTTACATTATTACACCAGTAGGTGGCGACAAGTGACTGTCTATGTCTCACTAATAGAGTATAAAAGTCATAAAGACGACTGTACTTGTCGCCACCTACTGGTGTAATAATGTAACTTGTAAAAACAATATATCTTTTTCAATCAATTTAAATCTTTGAAAACAAGTGAATCGGTCAATCAGTCATTAGTATTACCACTAGAATAGTATTGTCTGAGATTTTGTACCTTGTCTCCTACAGTGGTTCTCAGCTGCTTGTTTGAAGCTTTAACTCTGGGTTGTGCTGGTTTAACTTTGATCATTTTGTGGCCAGAATTTGGTTCCTCCTCTTTAAAAAAGTCTGCCAAGAGTGCAAACTAACAGCATAGAAATTAGATAAACAACATTATAATGACATTAAACTCACAGACACAGATTCAAAGATCATAAAGGAAAACATTAGGTTGATACCTGACTAGTGCGCAGGATGTCGACTAGCTCTTCATAAAGCGTGTCTCTGTTCTTCTCCAAAAAACCTTTACACTGGTATTCTACCTAAGGAAAACAGTTTAAGTTCTTTATGCATAATTTTCACTGTATTTTTTAAGACAATACAGAGAAGAAATAGTCTCTCACCTTATCAGCAAAATGCTGGATCATAAAAGAGTCATTAGACAAACGAGGTTTCTCAAACAGTGGCTTTGAACCTAGAATATTGTACAGCTTTTGCAGCCAGTTTTTATCAGTGCCCTGTGGGAACTGTGGGAGATCATTCAGTTAGTGAAAAAAAAAAACATGCTTCTCCAATAAATCAATGACATTAAATAGAGAACAAGTGGAAACTTTGATTCCAATCATGTTTGGAATTGGAATTTCATTATGAAGTCATACGTTTATGACAATTTGTGTCCTAACCAGGTCATTTTTCTGTCCTTGATACTGTAAAAAAATAACAGCCAATCAGAACATATCAGATGCTTAATATTCAGCTGCGTGCAACCAATGAGATTTCAGTGTGGGCGGAGCTCCACAGCAAGTCGCATAAGAATTATAAAAAATGGCCACTTGCTTGTAGCGTGCTGCGATTTACACTGGTTAGGACAGAAAACTTTCACATCCGTGTTATTCTCACCAGACACTCCTCATCCAAAAGGTCCAGGATGCCCATCTTAGACTCGATGAGATCAATAACGGGCTGATTGTCATAGAAATCGATCAGCGTCCACGGAATGTCCTCTTTCATGTACTCCTCCTGCTCCAGTTTAAACACGTGCTGATGGGACAGATGATCAGAGATGTGTTTTTATCAATAGTTCCACTTCAAATCAAATTGATTTCTTGCTAAATAGAATAAAAAGGTACGCACCAGGTTGAACTGCTGTTGCAGCTTCTCGTTGGCGTAGTTGATGCAGAACTGCTCGAAACTGTTAACTTCAAAGGTCTCAAATCTAGAGGAGGCCGAAAGACAGAACAACATTAGAAAAAAGCTACACTAATGGACCCTTAGTTTTCAGACTGTGATGACACAGATTTCCACAGTTATTAACATTGTAATTTAGCAAAGTATTTTATTATCATTTAAAAAAAATCAAATTTATATGCATTTATAACACTGTACTTTGTGTTATATTGCCTAGGCATTAAAGTCACCATGAAATCAAAATGGACAATTCTTGATTTGTGGAATATTGCAGTATTCATTATAAATGATTTATCTGTGCATATCATTCGTTTTTAAATTCATGTGCCTCATAATCTTTAATCAAAATAACTTCGCCTCCCTCTTGCAGCGACATCTCTTCTATGATGATGCGTTTACTGTCATGAGGGCGGGGTATGGAAGTAGAATAATGTCAAATGTTTTTGAAATAAAAAGCCTGTTGAATTGCACTACTTGAAAAAAAATAGGCATTGCATTAACCATGCTTGCATTTTAATGCATTGCATTTTTAGTGCTTACATTTTTATGGGCTGAAATTCAACATGGTTCAATATTTAAGCTGTGAATATTTCAATTAAAAACATTTCAAACACCTTTTCATTATTAAAAATTCAATAATCCATATTCACCTTTCATATTTCACTTCCAAAATATTCAAACTGTTTAAAAATACAACCAATAATATTCAACAGGCAATTTTCGGTCCATTTTATTTCGCTTTGCAAATTCGCTTCCACAAATTCAGTGGTTCAATTTCGACAGTAAATTCAACATTGACGTCCAGGAACTGCAGGAAAAGCAGTAGATTGCCGAGCACACTCTCCATCTGCTGTTAGTCGACCTCACCAGCAGATGGTGCAAAAGCGCGTGTTGAAGACCAGCAACAGTTAGAACAAGTCATTCATTTCATTCATAAAACTCATTTACAGCAATGTAAGTGTATTTGTGATTATTATAACGGCTGTTTTATGTTAAATTCAGTGTCTTCACGGTTACTTTTCCTGTGTAGCCTACATGCATCTTTCTCTACCGTGAACGAGATTATAATGTTATTCCCCGATGCGGATATACAGATCCAATGTTACATTTTTGAGGTTGACATATATTTCTCTTGGTTGTTTAGTTGCCTTAACTTTAGCCTATATTGTGGCGATGTGCTGCATGCAGGCTATTAGGGTTTCCCTCAATACTTAAGGATTCCCCTGCTGGACATATACAACGCTTAACGTAGCTTAATGGACTACAGTGATGTAAAAGACCAAACTCGCAGGCAAGCAGATGGACTCAGAATAACGCGCAAAGCTTAATGCTGAGCGTTTCCCAGTGATAGACTGGCATACAGATGGCTTGATGTTGGACATTCGCACATTTAGGGACCGTCTCTAAAGTGTATACGACTTTGGTATACACGTTTCTAACTCCGATAGCATTTGAATAGAACGACTTACAGTCATAAAACCAACTGTAAAGTGTTCATTTAGTGTCAGGCATAATGCGCACTCTTTGGATTTTTGATATTTATTCAAATAAATTTAAGTTTGCTATTGAAGTTAGAAACGTGTATGCCAATGTTGTATGCAACTTTAGAGACGGTCCCTAAATGTGCGAATGTCCAATGTCAAGCCAATTTTTACATTTAGTCATTTAGCAGACGCTTTTATCCAAAGCGATTTACAGTTAAACTAACAGTAGGAGGACAATATGCAAGTGCTGTGACAGTTTAAGCTAATGCAATACACGTATGCATACTATATGTATGTGTTGATTTTATGCCAGTATATCACGAAACGCTCAGCATGAAACTTTGCGCGTTAAGTTCATATTCTGAGTCCATCTTCTTGCCTGTAGCCTATAATAATAGCCAACAGCCTACTTCCCTAATAAGGTGTAAAATTGGTCTTTCATATCACTATCAAAAGTGATCATCCTTGAGTATGAGGTATTGAGGGAAACCGATTATAATCCTGTTCATGGTAGAGAAAGCTGATGACATGTAGAATACACAGGGAAAGTAACAATGAAGTTATTGAATGAAACATAAACAGCTTTTGTGTGTTTATCATCTTTTCCGCATATACTGACACAGATAATCATTTTCATTTTATGAATGAATGTCTCCGTCTACAACACGCGCTTTTGCACCATCTGATGGTGAGGTCGACTAACAGCAGATGGAGAGTGTGCTCGGCAATCTACTGCTTTTCCTGCAGTTCCTGGACGTCAATGTTGAATTTACTGTCGAAATTGAACCACTGAATTTGTGGAAGCGAATTTGCAAAGCGAAATAAAATGGACCGAAAATTGCCTGTTGAATATTATTGGTTGTATTTTTAAACAGTTTGAATATTTTGGAAGTGAAATATGAAAGGTGAATATGGATTATTGAATTTTTAATAATGAAAAGGTGTTTGAAATGTTTTTAATTGAAATATTCACAGCTTAAATATTCAACCATGTTGAATTTCAGCCCATAAAAATGTAAGCACTAAAAATACAATGCATTAAAATGCAAGCATGGTTAATGCAATGCCTATTTTTTTTCAAGTAGTGCAATTCAACAGGCTTTTTATTTCAAAAACATTTGACATTATTCTACTTCCATAGCGGGGCAACATGTCTCTCACATGAGATCCACCAATAGCAAACCACAACCATTCAATTCCCCATGAACAAAATCAAGCCCCGCCCTACATATTTTCTTGTTCAAGAAACCGTTTTACTCAGATATACGTCACGTTTCATGCCGAATTTAAATTACATAGCTACTGCTATGTGAGTGACATCATATCATGAATTGAACATCTTTCTGCTATAGGACTTGACATTTTTTGCTCACCAGTCACTGTAGCCAGTAGTTAGACACTCAGCATTTTCACCGGCCACAATTTTGACATTGATATCATGGGGAAAAACTGCCATAAAGAGATTTTAATATTATCTCATAAATGCAGCAGGTTTATTAGGCTGCTGTCACTTTAACAACTGAAGCACAGATCCATTATACTCTTACACTTGCATTTTCTATCTCAAATGTTTACGTTCACTTAAAACATACAGTAACTGACTGTTTTTACGTAAACACTCGCCAAGACCGGCATTTTGACATTATTTTGTGTGTATTTGACTGTTTAAGTGCAATAAACAGCAAAAAAGAACTCAATGTAGTGCTGAGAGGCGGCTTTATGCAAGGAGTAAAATTAAAATTGAAGGAGTAAAATGATGTGCAGTCCCACGCTGAAATTCAAGCCCTGTAACACCAACAATATTCATCCGGAGCAAATGAAACGAGCGAGTGAGAGAAGGCGGGTTTGTGTCACTCGCTGACGGAGAGATGAGAGAGAGAGCAGCTGGGATCGTGAATGCAACGTACCCATAAATATCCAACACCCCAATAAATGAATGTTGTTTCCCAGGGACCATTAGTGCCTGGTTGATCTTGTGGATGACCCAGTCGAAAAGATGGGCGTAGATGTGTTTGGCCAGGGCATCGCGGGCATTGACGGCACGTTCCTTGGTCCGCGGTTTCACCACCGTCTCCGCTGACAAGACTATCCGTCTGTGACACAGCCAGCGGCTCACATTGTCCATGTTGACACTCATCAGGTCACAGAATATGGCCAAGTGAGGGTCTCTGGACTGGAGAGAAAGCAGAAAGTATTACAAAATGGCAATTACCAATTGAAAAAATTGTCTAAAACCACACAGAAAAATATATCTTACACCGATGGATGATTTTTCAGGGCTGTTCGCCTTGATGACTACGTTTCCTAAATGCAGAATTGCAGCGAGCACCTTAAACACATCAGCCTGGAAACTGTCCTTAAGACCTGAAGAGAAACAAGGCAGCCAGAGGAAGACCAGGATTTGACAACCACGTTCTTGATGAACTGCTAAAATGAATCAGATGTTCGATGTTTTTGTAAATATCAGACTGTTACCCAGTAGATTGAAGGTTCTGAGTGTTTCTGCCATATCAGCACGGTCGTCCACACCCTCGATCTCCGTCTCACCACCCAAACGAGTGTAATTAAACTTCTCTGCACCCACTAATCAACAGATGAAGAACATGCCAGCATTACAGACAGAATTTCCACTCTATATTATTCATCTAATTTTGCTTATATGAACTGAAAGCTGTTCTCTATATATTTTAAAGAGTAAAATATTAACTTAAAGGGATAGTTCACCCAAAAATGAAAATTCTGCCATCATTTCCAAACCTGTATACATTTCTTTCTTCTGCTGAACACAAAATAAGACATTTTGAAGAACCTCTGTGACCAAACAGTTGATGGACCCCATTGACTTCCATTGCATTTTTTTAATAAATTTTTTTGGAAGTCAATGGGCCCATCAACTGTTTGATGACAGATTATACATTCTAGACATATAATATATTATTAATATATTCTTCAAAATATCTTCTTTTGTTTGGAACAACTTGAGGATGAATAAATTATGAAAGAATTTTTATTTTTAGGTGAACTATCCCTTTAATGTCAATTTAACCAGTCTACAATCATGATACAGACTTAAGGTACTTTCTTGTACATTTTTAAGTATTTTAAGTATTACTGCAAAACAGCATTCAGTATGCAATCATAAATTATAATGCATTATCTATCTATCTATCTATCTATCTATCTTTGTTCAAAAAAGTTCTTACTTTTTGGCAGTAAAATCAGATATTGAATTACAATGTAAAGTCAAGAGTTATATAAGTATATAAGTATAGTATATAAGTATATATATATATTATATAAGTACATATATTTTCAGAAAATGTATGTAAAGTATACAGTATACAAACCGCAAAAATAGTACAATTACAAGTAGTGCAGTTATGATTAAAGTCTTTGTCGCTTCCTGGACTCGACATAATTTCATCTTTTGTAGCTATTCCTATTTCTGTGCTTAGTAATAAAATCACATGACAAGTACAGAAACACTCACAGAGTCTCAAGCCTTTGAACTCCGGTTGATTTGCACAAGCACACATTTGGTAGAAGATGTGATAATTTCTCTCATTCTCTGACTGCAGGGGGAACAAAGGAGATATTATGAGTTTTGCACCTTTATCATTTAGTTAATCTGTTGCTAAAAAGTCAACAAAAAGTGAAAAAGCTCCTTCAACCTGAAACACAACCCTTGACTTCTCCAGAAGGTACGTCCTCATGTTGGCACCAATGATCCGGTATCTTTTGTCGAAGCTGATCTCAGTGTACTTCCCGAATCGACTGCTGTTGTCATTTCGGGTTGTTTTTGCATTTCCAATGGCCTGTGAACACATCAGATTATTTTGTGATCTGATCCTGCTGGTCGAAAAGTGTTGGTTTGGTTAAGAAACACAGTTTTACCTCAGTTATCGGGTTGGATGCCAAAACTTTATCCTCCACCCGAGTTTTGCTACCAGATTTGCTGACCACAGCAAAGTATCTCATAGCGTACCGAGCTGATACGGTCTTTCCGGCCCCGGACTCACCGCTCACAATGATAGACTGATTCTTGTTATTCCTGCAGTTTGAAGATAAAATATCTCATTTTGAGCTCAGCCTGTAAAACCTGCACAGTTGGTTATTCAGCATATGTTTGTGTCAATCCAAAACACAAAGTCTTCCTGAATCAACCACGGTTTAAAGGGACATGGCACTTCACCTGGCCATTTGTTTGTAGGCCTCTTCAGCCACAGCAAACATATGAGGGTCCAGGTCGCCCATGTTTTGACCAGAGTACGCATGGATGACTGCATCTCCATAGATGGGAAGCTGTTTATATGGATTGACTGCCACCAGGATAATTCCTGAGATGGTAAAAATCATGGTGATGTTCTCACATTAAAGAAAGGGGTTCATATCAAGAAAGCCATTCTATAGGCAACCTACCACAGTACGTATAGATGATTTTGGACTCGACAAATCGGACTTTGAGGTTGTGTAGCACGGCCGGCTCGTGAAGGTAGCTGAGGGCCGTGAGGTCATTCTCTCCCACCAGGATATCCGGATTACGGAGGGGTGGCAACTTCTCACCCCCTTCCAGAGGATACAGCAACTCCTGAGAGAGATTCACAACTCAGGTCAGGTACTATTAAAGTCAAAGCTTCTAATAGGGTGATTAAACGGTTAAATTTATAATGACTTTCATTATGAACATCAACAAGAATTTTTACCCTCAGGTACCATTCGCTCCCATTATAAAGCTTGGAAGAACAACCAGGATATGATTTAATATAACTCAGATTGTGTTTGGCTGAAAGAAGAAAGTCATATAGGATGGCTTGAGGGTGAGTAAATTATGAAATAATTTTCATTTTTGGGGTGAACTAACCTTTTCTTTAACCATAATAAAAAAATAAAAATAAAAAAAAAATCCATAAAACCATAAGGAAAACTCAAAAACCCGAGGCAAAAAAAGTTAAATAAAAATCCCAATAAGAAGGTTCTTGAACATTGAAGGTGCTGCAAATAACCCATTAAGAACCTTTATAGTGCAAACTATTATGTGTGAAAATGCTCATTTATTAAATTATGAAAATAATTCTACAAACAGCTGCTCAGTTTTCAGATTTAAAGCTTTAATAGAGGTTTTGTCTTACCGTCCCATCCTCCAGCTGTAGTTCCAGCTCAGTGTCTCCAGGCTTGAAATCTGTCAGAATCTCCGCAGATTTCCAAACATGTTCGGAGTCGGGGATCCACACCCTGTTATACTACAACAGAAAACTCGCATTACATTGCGATTTTATAAGATTGTGCTTTGGAAGAGATTTTGTATGGCTTGTTTTTTTTTCTTGTGCGTGCACTGCGCTTTCAACAAGAACAAAACTAATGACCATATGTCACAACTATAACTAACTTTTTAAGTTTGACTCAGTAATTTCGAAAATAAAGTAATCTGACAAGTTCATTATCTTCTCAAATGCACACATGCTAGACTAAAATATCATGTTAATAAACTTGCTAAACACTTCTGAAAAGTGATTTGTTCCTCATACCTTTGTATACAACTCCGACAGAGCCATGACAACAGGAGTCTCTTCCGATTTATTTCACATTAAACCGCTTTCTCATGATTAAACTTACAAGTGAAACTAATATTCATACGACTGACTTTTTAGTCATGACACCTGCTAAAAATCTGGAAATGACGGTGGGAACTTCCTCGCTCACCTGCGATCGCCGGCGAAACTACAAGTCCTACTATAGAGAAGGTTTGGGCTGCTTAATATTCATGAGATTCACGGACCAGTTATAAACATGCGGCGTATTCTACAAATTATACTCTTATAACAAATTATAAATTATAATATACTGTTATACTCTGAATATTTCAACATTCTAAAATTCGAAATGTTAAGTTTATATAAGGTCATAAATAAGTTTAATTGTCTAAATAAACTGTAAGTGATAGCCTACTACACCCCCAGGTATTAGAAGCCTATTGCACTTTAGATTTAATTACTGATTAAGAAAATAGAGTTAAAAATCAATACAATAAGGCAGGAGGGAAATTACAGGAATTATTATGACAAGCAAGATGGATGATCATGGAAAGAGAAAATATTATAACATACTGATGAAAACATAAAGTGATTAAACATTTATTTTAAAAAATATATAAATGTTGTTAAACCACAGTGGCACACGCTCCTTAATATAACATGTAATAGGAATAGCCTATACAAAATAAAAAATGTAATTAAAAAAAATTATAATAAGGTCCAGATATGACCTATTTAATATTCATGAGATAATCCTTCTCCATAGTGGGCTTCGGGTTTCGTGAACTTTGACTGCTTCCCATCGCGCGCGAGCGAGTCTCGTGACGCTTTGCTTACCGTAGGGGTGTGTTCATTTGAACAAGGATTTGACACCAAAGGAACAGGATACTGCTCTTACTCATTCAGTGACTGCACAAGTATGCAGACATATGATCAGATGTTTGGACACGAAGACAAGTTTTCTCTTGGCTTAGTGCAAACAGATTAAAATATACAAAAGCGAGACAGCTAAGCTAAATGATCAAAATTATCAGGTTTTAAAAATCCTTAATCCATGTTCGTATAATATAATTGTTTTGCATTTTGTGGAAGTATGTGTAACGAAGTTATCTACGTGATTCAAATTCATATGGAGTCAATGCATGACAATATATAGAAAGTCTTTATAGCAATTAGTTTAGCATGTTATGGCAGATAAAATGCAATGCTGTCAAATATATATAAAAAAGTGAAACCTGTTGCATTACAGAGGATGTTAGATCATCGAGATCAGTAGTATGAGCAAGATCAGGTAATACCAGTTCGTCTTCTCTGTATAGTGCTAGGAAAATACGTGTGAAAAGACTTTGACAATTAAAATAGCTGAAATTATTGAAGCATATAGGCTTTGGTCCTGTGGAAATCTGGAAACAATAACAATGCAGTTACCCTGAGATTCAAAATTAAACTAAATGAGACTTTTTAGGCAGCTTTTTTTGTATCAAGGCACCTCCTGAGAAAACCATTTTTAGGGGTTCAAGTGGTAGAAACCCTATTGTAACTGTTAAAATTTCCAAGGATCAGTAATCTCCACTAAAATTGATCGGGCGCAGACCAAACTGTAAGTCATAGAGACTTGAAACTTTGAGGGATGGTAGTACTCACATCGTCTACAATGGCTCGCCCCAATCGACCTGATGGTGGCGCTACAAAGATCAAAAGTATGTAATGGCTCATCATAAATTGTTTGCTGTAGGCTTAAGTGTCTTAAATCGTTGGAATCCTTGGCTCAAGACGAACTAAATTATTTGATCGTCACCCTGGCGAATTTTTTTTTGTATTTTGTATTTTTCGAAAAAAAACAGTGCTATAGGGTTTATGTAAATTTTAGGGTTAAGGATGTCACTAACCCGGGAGGAAAAGCAAATATCTTCCTTTGCTTCGAACTTTGAGCGTTGTAACTTTGCAGATGTCCTTTATGCTCAAACAGCAACATTACACACTAACTAAAGTTAGAAAAGTGAAATCATAACCAACCACCGCTTTAAAACATATATGTCCTTAGTAAATTGCCTGTTTTGGCTGTAAATGGTATTTTCCATCATTATCTAGATGGTACAGGGTTGCTAAATAAATAAATAAAAATCACCAGAAAAAAAAAAAAACGTTTAAATGTGTCATTTTGGTGATCAAAGATGAGTTTTAAGGGTTAAAATTATTGACTACAAAAAATATTTTTGGTTTTAACGGCAGGGGGAAAATCCCAGTAGCACCTCACTGAAGAATCACTCATGGAAGCTGCTTCGAAACACCCCTTTGCTGAGGGGCACGGAGTTACTGAATTTAATCTAATTAATATTCATAAGCCAAACTTGCGCCTGGACACAGCGTAATTAATATTCATGAGCCATAACTTCAACATCTACTAATAGTTCTGACTCATTCAGCAGTGGTGATACAGCGCCCTCGGATAATCTCACCACTTCCCTAAACATTTAGCCGCATTAGAAACCACTGATCAAAATCACTGATTTACTCATTAAATAGTTTCACTTTCGATTTGAAGTAAACTGTCATTTCGTCTAAAAATGGTGAACTGCGGTCAAGTCTGAGAAAAATGAGCCAGGTATGAATTCACCAGTTTACTATTTCCTTACTTAAAACGTTTTTAAAGGGTAACTAAACCCTAAACCAACTTTTTTTAGTTAATGATCTGTAAGAATGGGGCTTTATTAGTGCTGTTCATTGATTCGAGTAACTTTTTTGACATATAAAGTGTTTTAATTCTACAATATGGTGTAAAAACGTCTGAGTGCTGCCCTCTTCAGGTTGGCTACTGCAGTTGAATTTTCCTTTTTTTTTTTCTATTGGATGTTTGCGGTGGTACGTGACGTAAGCAGGTTCCAGCTCACCACGCCCTCCCTTGGTACGAGCTACCACGCGCATAGTATTGCATCAGTTTAGGATAGCTTCAAGTTAGCGTAGATTTATCTGTATTTAGTAGGCTACAGTGGTCAGGAGGGTAGGTGTAGTGTTGCGGGTTGCAACAGCACTGCTGGACTGCATAGCTTTCCAGCAGACTTGGAAATTAGGCGCCAGTGGAGCTCAAGTGTGCAACCTGCATTTTACGCGGGATTGCTGAAAAGCGACGCAGTGCCAAACGCTGCTCCTCCTGCATGGACTCCACCACCGCAGGTCCGCAGCGACGTCTTGATGTGAGTGATCATAATATATAATCACAATTTATGGTTAGGCTAAAGTTAATCCTCTGGGGTCGACAAACGCGCCCGGCGCATTTTGCTGGATTTTTTCCACATAGTGGCAAAATATGAATATGCCTACAGCAGTGGTGGCTGCTGGTCTTTCAAAGAGAGGAAGCTCATTTTCGGCCTACATCATAAAAATTATTAATTTATCTATACGTAAATTCTACGTTCCTTTTCAAGAAAATGCTCTGTGAAAAATGAATGTAATAATATAATAAAGGTATAAATAATAATATAATAAAGTATAATAATACTACTAATAATAATGTTTTTTAAATTATTTTAATATTTTTGAATTATTACTAATAATAATATAAAAAATATAATAAGTAATAATATAATAAAGGTATAATTGTGTGAAATGTATTATGAAAATTGGCTAGCAATTTCGACAAGCAAATACCAAGAAATGATTGCAGTAGTTTGTCTTTGAAAAATCATAGACAGTAAAAGAAATGGACACAGTGACCCCATTTATAAGTATGAACTTTTTACTGACCTCCTTTATTGGATTCAACGGAGAAAAGTGAAGTCAATTAGAAGCACTCACTTCCTGATGGTCGAGCGTACTGCGCAGACTCAAACTGAGCTTGACGACATAGATGTGACGTGAGCAACCCGTCTGTCTTCTAGTAGCTGTGCCAAGAGAAATCTGAATCATTCCCTTCCAAAACTTGCAGAGACGGAGAGTGTGAGTAGGAGGTGTCCTTGAGCTAGGAGCAGGAGAAACTTTCGCTAAGTATTCTGATTAATTATTTTGTCATTTTGCCTCCACGTCCCCCCGATTGCCCGCGAGCTTCACCTCCTGTCTATACGGTAATTTCTCTACTGTGCGACAGAGAGGCGCGTGGTTATGACGCAATCGTTAGCCTATTTTTACAAAAACTGCTTCTACGGGGCCATAACGTAAGATACAAGGTAATGGAGCCTTTTATACATTTTCGTGTTTCTTTAGAAATAAATAATGGACAAATGGAGTCTTTAAACGCCTCAGATGTAAAGTTATTCGCTGTCAAAGTGACGCCAAAATGAATGAGAGTCAATGGAATGCTAACAGCAAGTGGGGGTCTGCTAATCAATGGCGGCGCCCGGGGAAGCTTCAATGTTTTCTGAAACATTGGCCCCCTGTGAAAAATCCGCGATGGGACTGAGCTCGAATAGCTTCAACATCAGCGACTTTTTATTGTATGAAATCGCTGTCAATCAAAAGGAGATGCAGCCTTTGAACAGACCCGGCCTCCAATCATCACGCAGAAGCCCGGAGTCCAGGCCAGCCCACTCCTCATTCACCCCAGAGAAGCTGAGCGTCCGTGGGCGGGACATAATCGCAGCATTTATCCAATGACTGTCTAGTTTTGAAGCACTGAAAAAAACTGTTCGAAGCAGCCCCATAGAAGTCAATGGACGCTGGGCTTCAACAGGGAAATGCACTGTGACGCTACGGGAATGTGAGAAGGAAATCGAGTTAGCCGACCTGCTATATGTAACTGATTCTGAACGAACTCGTCTTTGAGATGAACGTTTTTAATCAGATTAATCAATCACTGAGGATACTTTTACACAGCAACAGAATCCTGTTTAGGTGCTAAAATGATTGTTCACACAAACATGTTAATGTTGAACTATGGCAGCAAAGACTACTATTAAAGTAATAAAATATTTAAATAATCTTTGTCATTCTTTTTGATTGATTGGTTTTATTTGACCTTTATTTTGACCCTTTTGTTTAAAATACGATACAGCTTTGCATAAAAAGAAACAAAACAAAGTCAGGATAACACAATAAAGCCCTAGGGCTTATTTCCATTGTGGTCCCGGGGGGAGAGGGGACAGAGCAAGTGACCGCAAATCAAGCATCAATCATCACATCCATATATGTATTAAATAGAACCGTCAAGACAAAACAGTAAAATAATGTCATACTAAGATTGGCAACTGAGCCATTTTTTCAATGCCTGCTTAAAACCTCCTAAACTTCTAATCATCTTTAGATTTCCTGGCAACCTGTTCCACAAGCTTGTTGCTACATACAAAAAGGACTCTTTACCTAAATTACTCTTAACTCTAGGAGGTACAAAATCAGTAGAGCTGCCCCTGGTGGAGTAGCTGTGAACATCTCTCACTCTATTAAAATAATTGATCAAATATTTGGGGACAGCCCCATGCACAGTCCTATGTACCATGCACAGGTGAATCTTAAGAGATTCGATCTTCTACTTTTAACCACCCAATAGTCTCAAAGTAAGAAATATCAAGATGAGATCTCATGGGGAGGTTCAAAATAAGCCTTATAACCTTTTTTTGAGCAGTCTGAAGCCTATGTTTCAGGTGCTTTAAGACACCATTGTACCAAGAGCAACATGCATAGTCAAAATAAGGCTGAATCATAATCATTTTCATGCAATGAAAGTAAAAAAAACACACCATAAATTAGTCCATTCATCTTCTTCTAAAGCCATATAATACCTTACTAGGTTTGAATTCCATACATGAAGTCCCTTCATTTTAACATGCATTTCATTTAGAGAAAATTAAAATCGGCTACAACAATTGTTGATATAATCAGTACATACGGGTGAGGGGTTCGAATGCCGGTCGCCATGTTGCCCCTCCATCTTGAAACTACATTCGCCAAAGAGGGACATACCTGTAAATTCAAGCTTCGCCTTTCGCGCTTTACACTCAGTGACACAGAGACGAATGCGAGGGGGAGATTACTCGCGACTGCCGGCAGATTTGAAAGATTGCTGATGGAGGATCACGCCTATTTTCGAGGACATGTAGCAGAGTCGCCAAGGAAGCGAAAGAGAGAATTAAAACGTCAACACGACAGGCAAATCAGCAAGACCAAAGTCAATACTGGAGTAACTTTTCCCAGATGGAAAGAGCTCATGAGGAGCAAAGATTTTAAAACGGACGCCGAAGTTGCCTGCTTTCTTCTCGACAGGTAATTCAGCCTATTTGTGTAAATTCGAAGTTTTATAGTTGCTTGTCTAACCATAGCATGGTTCTGCATAACGCTGGAACGACCTCTAGTATAACTTGGGTTACTTTTCCTCGCGTCAATGGTGAAAAAGTATTGTTTACCTTGTAACATAAATTTGTGCTGCGACGGATCACAGGTGATAGTTTTAAAGGCGCAATTGGACGAAGTCGAACTGGAAGCCATGTTAATCTTGGAATAAAACGGCCACCGTAGGAGTTAAAACGCCCTCGAAATTGAAAGGAACAGAAACTAATATTCACTGGGTAGTCACTGGGTAGTATACAATTTCACCGCTAGATGGGGGAAAATATCACACAGTGTAGGTTTAAAGGAGTACAGCTTTGTGAGTAGTACAAATTTGATATCATGTTCACTCCATTCCTCAATGGTTCGTGAGCAAGCAGCATCTGAGAATTGTTGCTTTGAGAATTGTTAGGAGTTGTATGATAAATTGCTTGTTGTGATGTTCCCCATTTGTACAGTAAGTTGCTTTGGGTTAAAGCATCTGATAAATTACTTAATGCAAATATTAATTTCAGACTTTTTTTAATTTCAGATTTCCTTTTTAATGGCTAGGTGGACGCCCAGAATGAAACAAATTGAGCTCTGACATCCGGACGGTCGAGATGAGAACCTCTGATTTCCGGACAGCTGTGGCAGGAACCTGAGACATGACGGGAAGCCTGAAGACCAGGGCATCTCAGGCACCGGTGGAGGAGTTCTTGCATTTGAACCTCTGAGACAAGAACATGACAAGAACTTCTAGGACCATACAGCCATGACGGGAACCCTTGGTCCTGGACAGACAGGGTAGGGAGCTTGAAACAGAAACAGAGAGACATAAACATCTGGGAACCTCTGGGACAGGGTGGACCAGACAGAAACCTCTGAGACTGGATGGTGATAACTAGGAGCTTGGATACCGTTGTGGCTGAGATGGTCTTGAGTGCTGACTTTGTGGCAAGAACAGGAATCTCTGGGGCAGCCATGACTGGGAACACTGGGGCAGAGACAGACGGGTCTGGGCAGTCATATATATATATCAGTCATATCAGGAACGTTGTTAGTGGAAAGGGAGCGCTGTCATCAGAGAGGCACAGGTACAGGCACAGACTGCTGGCATTCAGAGGACTGTGGCAGGAACCTCAGAAATGAATGGCCATGATGGAAACCTCTTGGACTCAGGATGGTGCAAACCAAAACAATCAAAAGAAGTATGTACAAATATACAATATGTACAAATCCCTCTGGAAGCAGTGCCGCCAGACGCAAATACTGCTCCCTCAAGCCACGGCGCTACACAAGGTTTGCTCTCCCCTGCAAGACACAAAGGCGAGAGGAGGGATGATGCGTCTCCCATTGCAGCCCGCAAGACACCAACTGGAGTGGCCTTATGTGACGACCTGAAAAAAGAACAGAAAAAAGATAGATGTGACTTAGCAAATTCTTCTCATGAGAAAATGTATGATTTTTAGCCGATCTTAGGTTCACTACCTTAAACCAGTTGTGCGACAGGATCAGCCCCAGACTAAGTCGCCGTCTTGGCTTCTCCTTTAGCAGAGCCCCGAGGAGGCGACAGCATTCTGTGCAGGAAGACGTCTGATTATTACCTTAAACTTTACATTATGTTTTGTATGACTGTGAATTATTCATTCTAGATCTCACCTGTTGACAGGTTGGGTCTGGACCATTGCTTCTTTTTCAGCAGCATCAGGTCATAGTCACTAGGGAAATGTCCACACAACATCACGAACATCAGAATCCCTAGTGACAATGCCGTCGCCTGCCTGCCGTAGTACTTCCCTCTGAGATGGTACTCGGGAGGACAGTACGCTGCTGTGCCTGAGGAAAGAGGTTATGTCTGATGTGTACTTTTGCATTATCTCGTAACTCATCACTGGAGTTAAAGTGCCAAACTGCAGCTTTGAGTGACAATACATACCCCAGTATGACCTGTACGCCGAACTCCTCAGAATGTCCCCACACCCAAAGTCAATCAGCTTGACTTCAGATGTCTCGCTGTTGATCAGGAGATTGTCCAGTTTGATGTCACGGTGGAGAACTCTGCGATTGCAGCACGTGTTGGCAGCGTGAGCCGCCTGCCTCATGATGTGCCGGACCTTCTCTTCATCGAGTCTGCCACTGTGACGCCTCATGAACTGGACCAGATCCTCACAGGGAGAGGGACATTCGAGGACCATGACGAAGTGGTCAGGATGATCCCGCCAGTCCAGCAGCCGGATGATCTCTGGCACACTGGGACCTTTACTGGCCAGGATGGTGAGGGCGATCTCTTTAGGAAGAGGCTTTGGATGATCAGGCTAGAAGAATTTGGTTTGCAAATAAAGATTTAGCTCAGTCTTGGACCAGTTTGTTAATTGAATAAACAATCAAATATTTGTCTGTGATAAATGTTAATATGAGGTGTTTTAGCGTACTTACAATGACTAAACATTCAGTGTCTTTCGTCTTTGTGACATATTTCACGGCCACCTGATGAACCAAACAAATAATTCGTTTGTGTGTAGAAGCCATAAAATACACTAAGAGGGCTTAGAGTGATTTATCAGAAGATAATTTGCTAACTAGATCATGTTTAATTTATTTTGACTTACTTTAAGATCATCCTCCAGACGTCTCCCTTCGTACACCACACCAAAACCACCTTTCCCCAGCTGATCACCAATAGTGTAGTGACTGAAGATGTAGTCTATTAAAAGTCAAAATAACATGATGTTTCAAACTGTGAGAGCAGTTTATTGTGACGTGACGCTGTATTTATTCTAAAACATATTTAAACTAACTTTCATATAATTATTAGTTTTAATGACTGTTTTAATTAATTAATAGAGACTACATAGAATATGTATAAGGAAAGGGCATTAGAGACTTCATACTATGGGAGAGATTAATTAATTTTCTTTTTTCAATTAATGGATATTTATATATGGTGATTACTTTTTAATGTACATAAACATATTCTATTAAGATGATCTGGTGTAATTTACCATCACTACTTCTTGCATCCCATGCTACCTTCCTCTTCTCTCCCTCATCCTGCGTCTGCTTCTCCTCTCCCTGACCTGAGCTGCTCTCTGGAGCCTGTTTGCAGGCAGCTCTGAAGAAAGAGGCCAGCCTCCTCCACCACTTCTTCCTCTTTATACTCTCCTGCACTCTCCCTGACTCCTTCCTCTCCTCCTCCACCACTTTCTCCTTCTATGTCTATCACCTTCCTCTCCTGCTCCTCACCTCCTTCCTCTCCTCCTCCTCTCTCCATCACCCCCCTCTCCTCCTCTCTCCATCACCTTCCTCTCCTCCTCTCTCCATCACCCTCCTCTCCTGCTCCTCACCTCCTTCCTCTCCTTCTCTCTTCATCACCCTCCTCTCCTCCTTCTCTCTCTATCAACCTCCTCAACTCCTCCTCTCTCATCACCCTCCTCTCCTCCTTTTCCTCTCTCCATCAACCTCCTCTCCTCCTTCCTCTCCTCTCTCTATCACCCTCCTCTCCTCCTCCTCTGCTGCTTCTCCTCTCTCCATCAACCTCCTCACCTCCTTCCTCTCCTCCTCTCTCCATCACCCTCGTCTCTTCCTCCTCTCCTCCTCTCTCCATCAACCTCCTCTCCTCCTTCCTCTCTCCATCATCCTCCTCTCCTCTCTCCATCAACCTCCTCCTCTCCTCCTTCCTCTCCTCCTCCTCTCTCCATCACCCTCATCTCCTCCTCCTCTCTCTATCACCCTCCTCTCTTTTCCCTCACTAGCAGCATCAACAATGGTCTCAATCTCATCGCGATGATGAGGATGTTGAACCGCCGTGTTGATGCTGGGTTTTGGGGGTGTGCTTTGATGTTGATCGCACACCTCGCCAATCATCGGACTCACTTTAAAAACTCACTGTCCCATCGCTGTGAAAAATCACTGTCTGTCACTCTCGACCACTACAACAAACCCACAAAGTGTGTAAGTCTGTGACGCGCTTATACAGTAAAACCTGCGCGTTCGATTCCAACTTGTATTTTATGACATCATAAACACACATCACAAACACACATATAATCTGCTTTAGCTCAATGATTTAAATGTTTGAATAAATGTAAAATATAAGCAAATTCGTAAATATCTTCCTAATATATTACATTAATTGCTGCATGGGACATTTTCATTTTTGATAGCTGTTGTTTTTGTCTGTTAAACTAATAGTCTAATTCAATAAATATGTTTTCAGTGATATTGTGGTTATTGCAAAATCTCTGGTCAACAGTAGATGACGTCTAATTAACGTGTAATATGTTCAGATTTGATGGCAGTTTCTTGGAAGAGGGCAGAAACCTCCACTTCGCGTGCGGAAGACAATTAGGAAGTTATTAAAGATACAATTAAAAGTATCTGGAATGATAACCCCTGATGTAAGAATCATTTATAAATTGCTGTTTAGAAAATTCGCTAACGTTAGGCATAAAAATCTCAGCGTCACGTCGCTTCTGCAGTTAATTAATATTCATGAGCCAAACCTGCGCCTCAGTTTATATAGCAGGATCTTTGATCTCAGCGCAGAGTTCAACGGTCTTCTGACTCTGACTGAAACTGCGGAGCGTTTCAACGACGTCCAGAAATCATCTTGCGCTAGAAACACTTATTTACTAATTAATTGAGTCTTCTGTGAATATTTAAGGCATATTTAAAAGGTGTATTTCGGTTTTTGATTTTCACTTTCGCTCACTTTTAAATTAGGTCATCTAGTCAGTTCCTCTAACGCTGTGTGAGAATGATGAACTGCGGTCTTGTGACTGAGAAAAATGAGCCGGGTATGAGTTTACTTTTACTGTTTCCTAATGTATTTATGTTTTAATATGTGGGAGAGCTGGAGTGTTTTTCAAACAGGGAAGTTTGTTGCGAAGTCTTTATCTCGGTATTATTTTATAGTGAAGGTAGTTCACAAATGCCATGTTCTTCTTAAATTCAGAATTTTTTATTATTATCCAATCTATATCTTGTTTTTATGCTAATATAGAGAGTCTAGACCAGTAGCGTAGCCAGAAAAGAGACTCTGGATGTGCATCTGAAAATCTGGGTGTGCCACTTTTATTGTCAGATTACTGTGCAAAATTATTAACCATAACCATATAACCATGCCCCACATAACCATAAAACGATATCAAATATAACTATACATTACACTCAGGATCACCAATAATTTAGTCATAACATAGTGCCTGAAAAAATTCTCTGTTTATATGCGCGGCAAACATCTCTGGGGAGCTGCTGGGGTCACAGTCAGCTGCTGTTTGCTGATTGGTTGGCAGTCCGAATGTCGGCAGATATTTTTTTAACGAAAATAATTTAAACTGTAAATTGCATTTTAACATTTTGAGCGTTATGGCACTATATATTGGATTATTATTTCTGTGCCCTTGAGAGTATGAGTTAGAATGTTCAGTGACGTCACAGAACTGCCAGATTCAAACTGCTTTCGCACGTTGGCTGGCGCTGAGCCAGAGAGCAGATGGGAGTTTATATCACAACTAATATGCAGTGTTTTCAACCACATAATGTTTATTTTATGTTTCAGACATTTAAATACACATAAGTACTAGTAAAACAATACATTTGTAGTTTGTAAAATACACAGTGATGTCTATGGAAGCAGCTGAAACAATCTATTCAAATGTAATTTGCCGACATGTTTTATTCATATGTCAGACACACATAGCGGAACTATAAAGTTTACTCTATTCTTCTCCCAGTTCAACAGTCACTTACTTTCATGTATTTCGGGAGAAACTGTGGAGTTCAGGTGCTGTAAATCCGGCTGACAGGACTCTGAACTGCCGCGCTCATCTCGTTATAGATCAAGATCATTTATAAAGGTTTTTAAACGAAGAATAGGAATATCAGATAGTTGACATGGTAAGCAAGTTTGTGAATATTTTTAATAAAAAAGGAAAAACGAATAGCGATACATCTGTTAGTTATTGTGGCTGCGGTGTGTCACGTGACAATCATGACGCGTCGCCATGGAAACAACATAGACAGTATATAAACTGGACACAGCGACCCCATACGCTGATTTCACGCAGCCGCCATTTTGAAATCGAAAGTGAGGCTCCGGTGGGAAAAACCCCGGAAGTAAAGATAAACAACAACGCCTTGGATTACCAACCTGAAGCTGCTGCCGCGATTTACACAATTGGATGTTAATATCCAATATAGCAGTGGTTCCCAAAGTGGGTGCCGCGGCGCCGCAGAATCTCAGCTTTATTTTCCAATTTAAACAGCCTAAAATAACTATCGTACCATATAATAACCTTTTACAGCCAAGGTTATAATCGTTAATGAAAACGAAAACTAGGTGGGAAAAAACGCTATTTAAAACACGCAGCGTATTCGTTCAGCTGCATTTCCTTTCCCTGCTCGCTCTGTCACTCATGCGTCTCTCACATGCGCACGCGCACACACACACACACACACACACACACACACACACACACACACACACACACACACACAACACACAGCTCCTCCCCTCCGTGCACACCGCGTCTACATGAGAACGAGTGTTCGTTCGACGTTGAAAGCAAGTTCGCGAAAGGTTGGTCTCTCTATCTCGTGAACACCTTTACACAATCACACATTAAAAAGTGGTATAAAAATATTTTAAATTCTGAATATAATTTTGTCAGTGTGTTATTGTCGACCCGAGAAGCGATTGCGCCTTCTTTAGAAAGTGAACTAGTCGCAAGTTTGAGGAAAAATGCACTTTTTGGTTGTGGTTGTCGATGTCAAAACACTATAAAAGCTGTGATTCAAATATTAAATAATGTTATGTCATTATGTCTTTTTGAATCTTGCCCCTGACAAATAACCCAAATTACACACAAAAAAAAGGACTAAAACTAACACTAAAACTAATAAAAACTAAACGAAAACTAAGCATTTTTAAAAAATAAAAAATAAACTAAACTAGCAAACCCACTTTAAAAACTAATTAAAACTAAACTGAATTTGAAAACAAAAAGTCAAAACGAAATAAAAATAAAAACTAATGAAAAAATGCAAAACTATAATAGGCTAACCCTGTTTACAGCATATTTTAAAATCATTTCAAAACACCAACATATGCAAAAATATTTGGAGTTGTTTATTATTATTTAAAGAGTTAAGTATCTTTAAATCTGTTTTATTCCAATGATTCTCACATACAGTAGCCTTATTGGTTAAAATCAGTCTGTTGACGTGTGTCCAGTTATTAATGGACTGATGATTCATCTGAAGGGGTTGTTTCACCTCATATTATGTCTGTTGTAATGCATTCATAATAAATTCATGCTGCTGTTTATGCTTCATTGGTTGTTTGATCATCTGGATATAATTGTATATATGTATGCACATATGTTCGTTTAGTTTAATTGGGTTAGGGTGCCGTGGAAAAAAAAACACTACATGGGGTGCCATGCTTTCAAAAAGTTTGGGAACCACTGCAATATAGGATATGTATATATTTCATTCCTGCTTCGTTTTTTACATTCTGAATTATATATAAAAAATAAATATTTTATTTATAAATGAATTTCACTGTATATAGTCTAAAGTATGAAAGAAATGTTTGTACATTTTTAGAATTGACACAACATCATTAAACACAACAATAGGCTATCACATTCACGACTCTCCTGTGATTAAAGGCGACACTTCCGGTTTTCTTCCCACCGGAGCCTCGCTTTTGATTTCAAAATAACGGCTGCGTGAAATCAGCGTATTGGATTCAACGGAGACAAGTGAAGTCAATTAGAAGCACTAACTTCCTGATGGTCGAGCGTACTGCGCAGACTCAAACTGAGCTTGACGACGTAGATGTGACGTGAGCAACCCGTCTATCTACTAGTAGCTGTGCCAAGAGAAATCTGAATCATTCCCTTCCGAAACTTGCAGAGACGGAGAGTGTGAGTAGGAGGTGTCCATGAGCTGGGAGCAGGAGAAACTTTTGCTAAGTATTCTGATTAATTACTTTGTCATTTTGCCTCCACGTCCCCCCGACTGCCCGCGAGCTTCTCCTCCTGCCCATACGGTAATCTCTCTACTGTGCGACAGAGAGTCGCATGTTATGACGCAATCGTTAGCCTATTTTTACAAAAACTGCTTCTACGGGGCCATAACGTAAGATACAAGGTAATGGAGCCTTTTATACATTTTCGTGTTTCTTTAGAAATAAATAATGGACAAATGGAGTCTTTAAACGCCTCAGATGTGAAGTTATTCGCTGTCAAAGTGACGCCAAAATGAATGGGAGTCAATGGGATGCTAACAGCAGGTGATGGTCAGCTAGCCAATGGCGGCGCCCGGGGCTACTTCAAAATAATATGAAACCCTGCCCCCCTGGGAAACAAGGGGTCAGTTAAAATATTTTTAACTTGCGCGTGAAAGGGTTGATTTAAAAATATATATATTCTAAATAAACAACAATAGCCCAAGTTTAGTAAAAACATTTTTATTGAGACTATAAAAAATAATTCTGCATCCATTTTTAGGTGTGCTACGCCCCTAGACGTTTTGTGATGTGATGTTGTTCTTGTTCTGTTGGTTTGTGTGACTCAGTGCCTCTGAAGAGCATCTCAGTGGAGGTTCGTGTTCAGGATCATGTCTCCACAGTCTCCTCCACTCTACTGTATGTGAATGAGGAAGAGCGCCCCCTGGAGGCCTTGTTCGTGTTCCCTCTGCCCGCTGATGCTGCTGTCTGCCACTTCAGTGCCAAGATCGGAGAGCAGGAGATTGTGGCAGAGGTGCAAGACAGAGAAACCGTGAGTCCAAATATAAGTCTGCTGGACATTCATTTGCATATTTTTTGCACCACGTAACAAAACTGTGTCTTGCAGGCGAGGGATCAGTATGATGACGCTGTGAGTTCGGGACAGCAGGCGTTTCTGCTGGAAGAGAGCGCAGAAAGTCCTGATGTGTTCAGACTGAGTGTCGGGTGTCTGTCGCCGGGTCAGAACGCTGCCGTCACCATCATCTACGTCACCGAGCTCGATGTGCAGGCCGACCACTCGCTGCGCTTCTGTCTGCCGGCTGTACTCAACCCCCGATACACACCAGCAGGTACAGCAGCTGCTACACACACTTTATTAGCAGAGAGAAGCTGATTCTAACACACTCTGTGTGTGTGTGTGTGTGTGTGTGTGTGTGTGTGTGTGTGTGTGTGTGTGTGTCAGGTTCAGTCGCTGGTATAGTCTCAGAGATTTCATCAGTATGTGGAGCTGCTCCCTACACGCTGACTCTCAGTGTCCATGTGAGCTCTCCAAAGCCCATCTCCAAACTAGAGTCCAACTGCACTCTGGATCCTCTAGTGTTCCTCCGCTCGGATCACACTCAGGCTACGGTACTGTGTGTGTCTTCATGTGTTTATCTGGATGTGTGAGCACAGCAGTGTTATGCATGTGTTTTTATGTGTGTAGGTGAATCTGAGTCCTGGTCACATGTTTGATAAGGACGTTGAGCTGTTTCTGTACTATCAGGATACCCATCAGCCCTCTGCTATAGTGGAGGCAGGAGTGGCCACTGCCCCATCAGGTCGGACCTGCAGATCACTGGCATTATGGGATTGAGTGATCAAGGTTTCACTGACTCTCTCTTTCTCTCTATTTCAGGCTCTCTGATGAGGAACCCAGTGGTCATGATAAGTTTGTACCCAGAATTCCCAGAGGAAGTGATGTCATCACTGGCGACACAAGGAGAGTTTATTTTCGTGATGGACAGATCAGGCAGTATGGGTACCATGATGCATTATGGGAAAGGACTACAGATGCGCATAGAAAGCGCAAAGGCAAGATTTAAGATTCAAAGCATCGTGCTTTTTAAGTGGAGGAGATTTTTACACATTCATAAATTTTGTGCATATTGATAACATTGCAACACTTTTTTGCATTGCAGCCGCTTTCTCTCCTTGTTGAACTGAAAGAATGACACGCTTTCGCTCTTTAGTCGGTCAGCAAATCCTCGTTTAGATGAACGATCATTAGATGTTCCTGTACATTCAGTTCATTCATGAACAGATTGTCTCTTGTTCAGACTCAAATCACTGACTCTCGTTCAGTAAAGGGGTTTATTCGGTCATTAGGTCGAATGATCCTTCACAACCCACTCGAATGATATTGGCTAAAGTCACACGGTTCAAAATATAGTTCTCTATTTTCAAGAAAGAGTATACACGAAATAACAGTCAGTGTATGAAAGTGAACAAGAACGATTTGTTCAAAAAACACTGATTTGTTAAATTTTCAGACTTTTTTTGGAAGAATTTTATAACATTTGAAAACATCAAAAACAACAAAAAATAGAAAACCAAAATTCATGTTTTACCAAAAACTGCTTATTGTGATTTACGCTCATTCTGATGGAGCACATCACAAATAGAGTCAGTTTTGATGTCATGTTGAGTTTAAATACCTGTCCATGTCTCTCTACTATAGGACACTCTGCTGTTACTGTTGAAGAGTCTGCCCATGGGATGCTACTTCAATATCTATGGATTTGGATCTCGTTTTGAGATCTTCTTCCCGTTAGTAACTAGATCTTCATTCATAGATATTCAGATATTCAGTTTTGAAATCTGTCAGAGGAGATTAGATGTTAAATGTGTTTGTGTGTTTCACTGCAGTGAGAGTGTCGAGTACAATCAGGACACAATGGATGAGGCTCTGAAGAGAGTGAAGGAAATGCAAGCAGACCTGGGCGGCACAGAGATTTTACAGCCTCTAAAACATATCTACAGTCAGCCCTGTAAGCCTGACCACCCCAGACAGGTACGACAGCACCTCAACATGCATCTGAACGACACACTGACATTCATGTGAAAGTGTCAATTAGGGCTGTGCGATATATATCGTGAGATTGTTATGCGCATCTCGTCAGTAAAGCCGGTTCCTTGATTAGTAGTAAATCACCATCACCTGCTTTCAGATGGAGCGGCATTTAGGGCTGAGGAGAGAATTAAGTGATTAATTTAGTGATGATTGAGCATTATTGAAGACACCTGATGTTAACAAGCAGAATCACTGAAGGAGAAAATCTCAAATTGTAAGTTACCATTAAGGTGATGGGTGTTTGCTTTAGTTGGGCTCTAGACCATTATATGTTTACTTTAATATTTACTGTTGTTTGTCTGCTGTTATTGATTTATAACAGTTAAAAGAACAAAGTAAAATGTTATCATATACTGTTGGTTATGTTTTGACATAATCATGCTGTGATCTGAAAAGGGAAACGTATTGAGATAGTTTGGTTGAACTTGTTAGCAGCAGTTTAGTGATTCTTCAGCCTATGATTATCAGTATTTTACTTATAATTCTATATTTAATAAACATTGTTCTGATCAAAAGACATTCAAATAAATTCATTTAAAACACAGACATCAATAATCAGTCTGTGAATCTCAACAATGGTGACAATAATAAAGCATGTTGCAGTGGCTGCCACCAATCACAACTCATTAATGGCTCCCATCATGCATTGTGGTATGAATAAATTATGATCTGAATTGTATGTAATTTACTTTTCCTAATTGAATATTCTGCTCCTCACCATTGTTGAGATGCATATACTGAATCTTGACATCTGTGTGTGCCTAAAAGAATGATTTTTTTTTTTAAACAACTTTTAAGAAATCCTTTCTATTATATCAAAAATCTTGGGCATTTATGCAGACTCACTAACCAACAACATAAATCGAAGTCAGAAAGAAGGATTTTAATGAGTTTAGTGATCAAGTTCAAATGATGATTGTCATAACATAACCAACACCATCAGATCACTTTTTGCTTTGTTCAACTAGTGATTATAATTCAGAAACAACAGACAAACAAAATCTAAAGTTAATAATATAGGGGTCAAGAGTCCAACTAAAGCAACCATTGATCGTCATAACGGTAACTTACAATTTGAGATTTTCTCCTTCAGTGATTCTGCTTGTTAACATCAGGTATCTTCAATAATGTTCAATCATCACTAAATTAATCACTTAATTATATCATTAACTTAAACACTCTTGAGTGTGGACTCATACACTCCCAGGAGTGTTAATTTAACACTGGAGTTTTTGCTGTGTACAAAGAGCCGTAGTTAACTGACAAGCTGAGCCATATCGCATTAATTATCGCTGGCGATACGTCCGCGATATTAATGCGATATGGCTCAGCTTGTCAGTTAACTACGGCTCTTTGTAGTAAATGCCGCTCCATCTGAAAGCAGGTGATGGTGATTTACTACTAATCAAGGAACCGGCTTTACTGATGAGATGCGCATAACAATCTCACGATATATATCGCCCAGCCCTAGTGTCAATTAGGCTAAAAGAGTTAGTTCACCAAAAAATATAAATCCTGCCATTATTTTCTCACCCTCATGTCGTTCCAAACCCATAAGACTTGTTCATCTTCAAAACACAACTGAAGATATTTTTTATGAAGTCTGAGAGGTTTCTGCTCCTCCATTTAAAGTCCATTCACCCAATACTTTGATGCTTCAAAAAGTTCATAAAACGTAAGTGAACGTAATCCATATGAATCAAGCAGTTTAATCTAAGTCTTCAAAAGATGAACTTATAAACACTGATAAACACACATACATACACTCTAAAAGTGAACATGTGCAGTTGTTGCTTTAAAGGGGTCATATAATGGTACATGCACTTTTACAAGTTGATTGTACTGAAATGTGTGTTGGCAGTGCCTGTACACAACCATCATAAAATGATAGAAATCCATCCAGTGTTTTTTTAAAATCTTCTTATATGTTTCCCCTGTCTCAAATCAAGCTGTTCGATTTTGTGACATCACAAAATCGACGCCCCTCCCACGATTGTTGATTGACAGGAGCGTTTCAACACAGACCTGCCCTTGCTCGTGAGCGAGCTGTATATCATAGCCCGCGCGGACCGGCGCGGTCATTGTTGATAGCTGGAGCACTGAGTAGAATGGCGTCTAAGCGATTGTGGTGTTCTGTTCTTGGGTGTAATAACGAACACAGCAGTCATGTGGATGTTCCTAAATATGAACCGCTGAAGACGCAGTGGCTGAGTTTGTTTTCGAATGGAATATTCCCCACAACGTCAATGCTTTCATGTTTGCGCGAATCATTTCACACACCAGACTGCTTTACAAACGAGGGTCAGTAAAAAGCTGTTTTTGCTAAGAAGCTGCTCCTGAAAAAAGGATCGTTACCAACTATTCGTGTTCCTGCTGCACCTCCAGAAGAACTGAAGTGAGTGTAACGTTTTATTAACCTTTGAATTAATATTTATATTAATCTTTGCAAATCGCTTGCACGCTTCACGATGAATGCGGCTGTTTACACTCAGGGTACATTACGGCATGTTTTCTATGTACGACGTTCTCAATATAATTCATAATCCCACGTTTATAATGAACAACGCGTTATGGTTAATGTGTTATTGTGTTACAAACAGTGTGCGCACAGAACAGAGGGGCGGGGTAAGCAAAGCTCATTATCATTTAAAGACCCATGCACTTAAACGGCGTGCTGAAAACAGAGTTGTTTTTGACCAGGTAAAATTTGTGTTTTCTTACAATACTAATGAGAATTTTTTATTAAAGTATATTACAAACTTTTAATTTAGACCCTAAAGAATCATATTAGCTTGTACAAAAATGGCATTATATGACCCCTTTAAGGAGGTATTTCTACCTGATTCTACCTACAAATTCAAATGTTGTTGTTGTAACCTACTTTAATCAGTTTGATGTAACATAAAACAAGGGAATGCTGTTTTAACTTAATTGAGTTACACTGACCCACCAACATAAAATTTCCAATAAAGCTCAGGATGGACACAGTCGGCACATGCTCACCTGCTCCTTGGCGAATATTGCCTCAATGAAAATTGTGATTTGGGATTATTAAACACATTAACTTGCATCAAAGTGAAAACCACAATTGACCGTGCTACTCTTCGCCACAATGGTAACCATAACATTCAATAACAGAAACTCCTCTAAATGTCATCTTTCCCTTTAATGAAAAACATAAAATAACACTTAATCCCTAACTGATGGCAAAGGCTCTTGTAAGGCCCGCTATATTAGTCCAATCTCCGGTTCACCAATACACGGGGAAGGTTATCACGTGTTCTGTCCTCACTCATGCAAAGTATTGGTTGGTTAAATTTGTAATACATTAATCATATGTATTTACTCGTTAATTCATCTGACTCCATTAATGAAAGGTTTTAATAATATCTGTGCCTCACTAAAAGTGAGCGAATGTTTGACTATTCCTTTTAACCATTAAATGAACAATGTCAAAATCAGTTGGAATAATCACATTGTAGCAATTTAATATTTCAGATATCAGAGATCAATTCCACAATCAATTCAAATATCTAGAGCATGGTTATACATTGGTTACACCAAAGAATCTTACCCAGCTTGTAGCCTACCTGAGATAGAGAGAGAGAAAAAGGGAGAGAGAGAGAGAGAGAGGGAGAGAGAGAGAGAGAAAGAGAGACAACCTACTCCATTCGTACCCAGCCAAGAAGAAGAGCCAGAGAAGGCCAGAACACCTTCCTTTATTCTCTCCTGACCAGGTGACATGGGGGATGGGGTGAGACCACCCTCAAATGGCTTCTATCCCACAGAAGGGGGGTTGCCTTATCTGGCCTTATCTCTAAACCAGTTTTCTATGAACTTCTATAAACCTCATTTCCTTTTATTTTATCTATCTGGATATGAGATATCTGTACCACTCACTTTGAGACATTTCAAATGACACCAAAAGCATAACAGTCAATGATAAACATTCGCATTAAACCATGTTCTTGTGTGAGTTCTTTGTTGTTAGTTCATGTGCTTGTGTGAGTTCAAATGTTAATTAGCCAGCCGGGCCCTTTTGTCCCATAAATCAGGCCTCAACCAGTATTTTCAGTCTTACAGTTTCCCTCCTTGATCCCGTGGGTCACATTCCGATGAACACTTACGGGGTCACAGTAAGACGTTTTTTATAATCCTTGAAGATGTAGCAAAAAAATTGTCTTTGCAATGTTGGCATCTGTAGAAGCTCAGTGGGCGGTGTTCACCTGCAGAACACCTGTTCCCACCAGGTGTATAGCTTGAGTCCAGCAGGTGGATGAATGCGTTCAGGTTCTCTTCCTGTAATCCTGTGACGTGAGCAAAGTTCATAGAGTCAGTCTGGACCTTTTGTGACTTGTTCAGTTGACGTGTGGGGAAACTTCCGCTTCCCTGGCACCTTCTCCACGGTGATGATCTGACCCTTCTTGACCAATCCTGTCACCTCCAGCGGTACAGTGGTCTGGGCAGACCTCAGTGGATGAAAGGGTTCTCCTTTGGTCCACACGGCTTTGTGTGCGACACCTGAAAAGCATCTTAAATGTCCGCGTCACGATTGAGCACATATGAACTTACAGTCGTAAGGAAATGCATAGGAACGCATAATGCAATAAAGAAAAATCATGTCATGTTCAATGTAAAATACCATGTTCATGTCAGCAATTGTGAGTGGTACATTTGGTCTCATTAATTACCTGATTTTTAATTACCACGCCAATAGTACTCCTATAGAGGATCAAGGAAGGACAAAGGAAGATCTTACAAGCTCTTACCCTGTTTCTAGAAACATTTAAATAAATGGCATTCTAACAAAACAACCAGTGCTGGGTTCAAACAACATTTCATGAAGAGTGTCAGCAAAATTTTGGTGTAACCAAACATAGAGATTCAATTGAATTGATGTCCAAATACATTGTTGCAAGTAAAATGGACAATATACAAATATGCAGAAAACAAAATAAGTTTCAGAAATTAAATCAAAATAAGTTTCAGAAATGTTTGTCTGAATTACTCAAAGGAAATCAAAATAAGTTTCAGGGATTCAAATCAAAATAAGTTTCAGAAATTAAAATCAAAATAAGTTTAAATGCAGAAATCAAAATAAGTTTCAGAAATTAAATCAAAATAAGTTTCAGAAATGTTTGTCTGAATTACTCAAAGGAAATCAAAATAAGTTTCAGGGATTCAAATCAAAATAAGTTTCAGAAATTAAAATCAAAATAAGTTTAAATGCAGAAATCAAAATAAGTTTCAGAAATGTTTTTCTTAATTACTCAAAGGAAAAAATGCAGAAATCTAAATAAGTTTCAGAAATGCAGCAAGAGGTCGGTGTAAACCAAATAATCAAATAAATGGTAGGATCAATGGTTTTGTTTGTTTGTGTGAGTGTTTTTTAGAATGTCAGAGTGTGTTTTTGCCTGTGAGAGAGAGTGTGTGTGTGTGTGTGTGTGTGTGTGTGTGTGTGTGTGTGTGTGTGTGTGTGTGTGTGTGTGTGTGTGTTTATCTGTGTCTGTGACAGAGAGTGTTTGTGTGTGTGTCTGTGAGGGAGTGTGTTTGAGAGTGTGTGTGTGTATTGATCTGGCTAAGTCACAGTCGATGACAGAGTTGAATTGTACATTTTGTAATTGATTGAAGCGCTCACACTTCAGATTTATCTATATTTTTCTTTATGTTTCTGTTATTAGTGGTATGTTTGAGAAATCATGGGCCCTCTGATCTTCCAAGCACTCCAATAATAATTGGCTGAAAGCCAATGAGGGACTCTGTCGTTGTTAACACTCAATGAACCGCCAGCACATGCTAAACACATGGTCGAGTCTCTGCTATTTATCATGTCAATACATTTGAATATTAAAAGTCTTTTTGGCTCAGGGCTGATAAGATGTACATTCGCTGTTTCTCTTTTTTCTTTGCTAGGTTTCAAATACCTTTTCTTCTCATTTAGTCTTTTTAAATGGCCATTATAACGTTTGATTCTTCTATTTACTCTTACTTTATATTTTTCCGTTTATAGATAAGGAAACTATATCGCTTTGCAGTCCTTCTCCTAATGCTGCGTTCACACCGGATGCGAATAGCGCGTCAAATTCGCGCCTGCCGCGTCTAGTTTGACGCTTGACCACTTTGTGTTAATTCGCGTGTCAAGAGCGAAATTGACGCGCGTAAAAACAAAAGTTTGAAGCGAAATTTACGCGCGTCAGAGGCGAAAGTTTCGAAACCCATTGGCGGCCATCTTTTTTAGATGTTTATCGAGCATTAGCATTAGCATTAATCGAGAGAGTCACCGCTCGTATATGCTCTGGAGAGCAGAAACAGCTGCGTAGGGGACATCGTCGCTGTACTCGGGTCCACCAGACCCTCCCGGAGGGTTTCAGGAGTTTCACAATTTGCTCCAGGAGCTAGGTTTGGTGGACCTAACGGTGAGGACGCTGACGAGGACAGCGTAGGCCGTAAGGCCTCGGCCTCGAGTGGTCGCTGCCTGACGAGCCCGCGCTCTACAGCCCGACGTGAGGTTCACCCTCGCCCGCACCCACCTAATCTGTCATTTATTTTTGTTTTGATAATAAATGGAGCCAGCCTCCAAAAGTGAAACCTGTCCTGTGATTTTTGTTTTTATACACTAAATTGTGTTTGTTGTCTTTACATTAGAATAATTATGTTTCATATAATCTAGAATAGATATGGAATAAATAGCATTCAATACAAAATGATTATCTCTCATATATTGAAATCGAATTTTTATGTGAAAGATTTGCTTTGTTGTGCATTTTAGTCATATTACAAAATAATTGATTGAGGCCAAACATAAAATAACATCTTAAACTGTCACTTCACCACGTGACAGCAGCAAGCAGGCTCCTGATTGGTTAACGCGGCGCGAATTGACGCAGAAGTTCAGATTTTTCAACTCGGGCGGCAGACGCGAATTCGCGTCAAACGCGTGAATGCACAAATAGCACTAATAAAATCATTCGCGCGTAACGCGCTTAGCGCGCCAGACGCTCAATTCGCGCTATTCGCGCGAACGAGGCATATTCGCGTCTATCGTGCCGCGCTCTACGCCTCATTCGCGCCGCAGGAATTTTTACGCGCGTAACGCGTCTTTGCATTGACTTAACATTGAAATCACTCGCGCCTGACGCGCTATTGGCGTCCGGTGTGAACGCACCATAAGGATGCACGACACAAGTGGTCAGTCCCGAAGATCAGAAGCTGGGGCAATGGCTAAATATCTAGGACGTTGCCGTAATCCCAACGCGAAACAATCAAAGATATATTCAGTAGCCCTCTTGGATGCCCTTCAGGAACTTAATTCAATCGTTTTACTTTAGTAGGTTTTTGCCACCATTAAAGACGCCAGCAGATCAACTTTACTTCTCTTTAATAGCTTTGGATTAGCCAGGCACGTGATTGTTCACGCACAACATTAAAGTAACATTAAATTAGAACAGAAGTCATCGGAAGCGTTCAAGCTAGCATCTTGCTGATCCTAGTCGAACTAACCCATCCTCTCATCCAAGCAGCCCGCACACTTCCTGATATCAGTTATTAACCGTCGTTAATCTCTGACGCAACCTTGTGGTAATATACGAATCCGGTAATCTATTTTGGTAAAAACAAATCTGAGTAATTCAGAATTAATTCAAACGTGACAATATTTCGTTCTCTGAAGCCTTATGAAAAGGTTTTTGTTTCAGGATTAATGAGATGCGTTCGCTGTTTCTGATTTTCAAATTCATTGTAAATCACATTATAGCCATCAAATTCAGCACAGACACACGCGTTTACTTCAGTTTACAGAGGACACATGGCCTAGAATACAACATCTACAACCTTTTACCTAAGTGTTCCAAATACACCCACAGCAAAACAATAGAATACAACATCTATATCACCTTTGCCTAAGTGTTTCAACTACACTTACAGTAAAGTAATCCTGTGTTTAAAGAATAAACTTTAAATTAGCCTATGTGCATGTTGTAGCACAAACGACCAAATTGTGTTCTATGTGCACGATGTGTTAAGCACAATTTCAATTTTGAAAATCCAAACAGAATCATTGCAAACATGAATATGTATCACATCATCCTGTTTTTCTCAACCTTGCTTTTAAACAAATGTATCGACTTGTCTTTTTGTTTAAAATAGAGTCTATCAAGATTAGTTTAGGTTTAGTATAGGATATTAATGTTTTCAATGTGGCTTTTGGGCCTACCAGTCAGCCAGCATTTAGCATTAGCCTTGGACGCAGCACAAAGAGTATAGAAGCCCAAGAGGCGAAACTCAATAGAACGCTCCATAGCAACAGTTTCCCCCATGACGTGACGGCGCGGCCGCCATTATGGACTGAAAACTGAAGGAAAACGCCGAAAAATAATGGGAGTCAATGGCACTGAACCAACTTAACCTAACAAAACTTAATTTTTTCTGGCCGTCATATATAAACAATTCGTTTAGATATGATTGTTAAAAGTCATTTTAACAACAAATTGTTAAAAGTCATATTTTAAACAATTTAAAATACATTAATGAGGATGACCGACGTTAAAAGACAGAAAATGTTACGTCTGTGTTGGTTATGCATGGCCTAATTACCCTTAGGAAAATAGTATTTTGGGACAAAATATTACTATAGAAGTACTATAAGACTAGGCCTACTATAGAAATACTATAGCGGCTCTAGGATATTATAGAGTGTTACAGAACATAACATACTTCTGTGATGTTCTGTATAATATTTTAAAGCTGCTATAGTATTTCTATAGTAGTCTTATCGTACTTCTATAGTATGTCCCAAATTACTATAGTAGTCCTATAAGATTACTATAATATTTTGTCCCAAAATACTATAAGATTCCTATAGTACTTTTTCGTAAGGGTATGTCCCCCACCGAATCGGCTTCATTAGCCTACCACTTACGGTTTGCAAAGATACAATTATAAAATTACTGCAAACCTTTAATCTATCAATATTTATGTTCTATTATGCATTTTCCTTGTTATATGAATAACAGAAATTCATGAAATAATATATAGGCAGACACACAGTAATAAGATATTTATTCAAATGTTGATTTTGAAATTAGTGAACATCACCATATATATGATTTGGAAAAATAAATAAATAAATAAATAAATACAATTATTAATGAACATTTCTAAAGACAGTTTATCTTTTACATAGAATATCACAAAAATATTAACAACTTGTTTTTTCAACATCTTCAGTGAAAGTGCACACAGTGAACGTTTCAATGGCAAGAACAAAAACAATCTGTGAATGTCCTATTACAGGCAGAAAGGTACAAAAAAGATGTGCAATCTAGCAAGTGCACACATGAACTATAAACAGTACTAAAATGGAAGTGGTGCCATAAGATCTCAGTAATTAATCAGACACCACCATCTATTACCGCTAACGATTTCAGCAGCTTTCAGTCCATAATGGCGGACGCGCCTCCGCAGCGCCATCTACAGACTGTTACCCATAACACAACAGAGTTTCGCCTCTTGGGCTTCTATACTCTTTGCACAGCATGGCTTTAGCATTTAGCATAGCCTTGAGCGTTTTGAAAACAGCATGCCAATAGCATTTAGCAATAGCCTTAATATTTGAGTTTTAGCCTGTACATCATATCATCCTGTTTTCCCAAAATTTTATTTTCATAAACAATGCATCAATCTGCCTTTTTATTTATAAAATCATGTGTTTTCCGATCGTTTACAAACTTAGATTTTTTTTCTCTGTTTTCTGTTAGTTTGCTCATTCTCTTCACATGTTGCTGGTTTCAACAATGGCCGGAAAACATGCGCCTGATTTGAAAACTTTTAGGCTTTACTTTTTCAGCTCTTCATCGAGTTATGAATTATTTGGAAGATGTTATTCTCACTTTAGGTTTCGTTTCCTGTTGCCTAGGCAAAACAAGGAGATCTTTAAAATCTAATGCACAAGGGTTTTCATTCTTCATCTAGCTACCGCATCACGTTCTAAACAAAGGGCTTTAATTCCGACCCGTAAACAATGCAAACATTTCTTCAACACTTCTATAAAGGGCAGAAAAAGTTTACTTACCATCGCGGCGGAAGAAAGAGAAGATGTTCAAACCTCTTGTTGATTTTAAAATCCCAATACTTGCTGGAAAGGACGTCTCGTGAAACTGTTTTGATCTGTTTTGAGATCACGTCAGGGTCACCATTTTAGGCCTGCTATATTAGTCCAATCTCCGGTTCGCCAATACACGGGGAAGGTTATCACGTGTTCTGTCCTCACTCATGCAAAGTATTGGTTGGTTAAATTTGTAATACATTAATCATATGTATTTACTCGTTAATTCATCTGACTCCATAAATGAAAGGTTTTAATAATATCTGTGCCTCACTAAAAGTGAGCGAATGTTTGACTATTCCTTTTAACCATTAAATGAACAATGTCAAAATCAGTTGGAATAATCACATTGTAGCAATTTAATATTTCAGATATCAGAGATCAATTCCACAATCAATTCAAATATCTAGAGCATGGTTATACATTGGTTACACCAAAGAATCTTACCCAGCTTGTAGCCTACCTGAGATAGAGAGAGAGAGAAAAAGGGAAAGAGAGAGAGAGAGAGAGAGAGAGAGAGAGAGAGAGAGAGAGAGAGAGAGGGGGAGAGAGAGAGAGAGAAAGAGAGACCACCTACTCCATTCGTACCCAGCCAAGAAGAAGAGCCAGAGAAGGCCAGAACACCTTCCTTTATTCTCTCCTGACCAGGTGACATGGGGGATGGGGTGAGACCACCCTTAAATGGCTTCTATCCCACAGAAGGGGGGTTGCCTTATCTGGCCTTATCTATAAACCAGTTTTCTATGAACTTCTATAAACCTCATTTCCTTTTATTTTATCTATCTGGATATGAGATATCTGTACCACTCACTTTGAGACATTTCAAATGACACCAAAAGCATAACAGTCAATGATAAACATTCGCATTAAACCATGTTCTTGTGTGAGTTCTTTGTTGTTAGTTCATTTGCTTGTGTGTGAGTTCAAATGTTAATTAGCCAGCCGGGCCCTTTTGTCCCATAAATCAGGCCTCAACCAGTATTTTCAGTCTTACACTCTACGCTCTATTTAGGCTCACGATGATAAAGGCAGCCCTGGCCAGTGGATCTGTAGTTGATGTTCAATGATGTTCATGCATGACGCGCCAGAACAAACCTCATTGGTTCTCGTGTATTAAACCCATACCTTTGAATCTCTGTGTTTACCAAGTTTAGATGTGAATAAAAGCCTAAATTGAATCTGTTCATAATATACAGCAATCGTGTCTCTTCAGAAGACTTGGATTAAACTGCTCGATTTATATGGATTACGTATACTTATGTTTTATGAATTTTTTTAAGTAAATCTAAACATAAATCTACTTTCAATGCCGGGACAGAAATCTCAGGTTTCATTAAAAATATTTTCATTTGTGCATCAAAGATAAACAAAAGTTTTATAGATTGGGAACGACATGACAGAATTTTCATTTTTGGGTGAACTATCCCTTTAAGATGTTTTTCTCTCTTCAGCTGTTTATCTTCACTGATGGAGCGGTGGGAAACACTAAAGAGGTGCTGGACCTGGTGAAACATCATGTTCACTCTCACAGGTAAAGGTCTGCTGGGTTTGATCTTCCCATCTTTCATCTCTTCATCACTTACAGTAACAGAGTTTATTGTGTATCAGGTGTTTCTCATTCGGGATTGGTGGGGGTGCAAGTACCGCCCTCATCACAGGAATGGCCAGGGAAGGATCTGGTCACGCTCAGTTCATCACAGGCACCGACCGCATGCAGCCCAAAGTAAAGCTCTCCACTGGATTTCACAGGCACAGATGTTTCCTAGTCAAATGTCTCAATGTGTTGTGAATTAATTAGAATAGAAATGTTTAATTAATGATCTTTAATAATAACAGAAACAGTTTTGTCATTTACAAGGTTGTTCAGCTTTAAGAAAAGTCTACCCATAAGGCATAGTGGGCGAGAGCGCGCAGATAGAAAAAAAGATAGAAGTGAAAATGAGATTGACTCCATGTGTGTGCGCTGTATATGTATACTCCT
The DNA here is from genome assembly GCF_965113295.1 of Leuciscus leuciscus. Taxonomy (NCBI): domain Eukaryota; kingdom Metazoa; phylum Chordata; class Actinopteri; order Cypriniformes; family Leuciscidae; genus Leuciscus; species Leuciscus leuciscus. Next base: position 26,565,390 of record NC_138724.1, on the reverse strand, counting down.
GTTCAAAACTTCAGTAAAGAGTTCGTTTATTTTAATTCAAGTCGTCAGTGGTCATTACTGCTTGTTAAGGAAGAAAAGACACGACAAACTTTGGTGCCGAAAACCCGGGATAACTTGCAGGCAACATCCGAAATGGCGGAGCGACTTGAAAGACTACTCAGAAAACGGAGAGCTGTACGCGGTTCCACGACGAGACTTTTGCAAGACATAGAAACAGAGGTTGGCAAAGATGATCCGATTGTTGACAGATTATGTGAACTGTTAGCTCTGTTATCTGCAAAAGAGGAAACGCTGCTGGAGTTAGATCGCGAAATAGAGGAGTGTACAGAAATGGATGATTTGGAAAATGAAGTTGTTGATGCAGAGGAGTTTGGAGAGCGAGTCATCAGCGCAAAGGCTCGCGTGCGGCGCGTGATGCAGAGAATCCGGGAAAGCACCAACAGCAGGCCGTGTGACGCAGTGCCATTGCAGCGCGGACAGACAGTTAAGTTACCCAAGTTAATTATCAGCAAGTTCAGCGGTGAAATTAGCTTGTGGCAAGACTTTTGGAATCAGTTTGAAACCGCTATTCACAGAAACGACGCGCTGAGCAAAACAGAGAAGTTTAATTATTTAAAGACATATGTAACCGGCGCTGCTTCAAAGGCAATAGCGGGACTGATGTTGACAGACGGCAATTACGATCACGCGATCGATCTGCTTCAGAACCGGTTCGGAAGAAAGGATCTGCTCATTAATGCGCATATGACCAAGTTGTTGAATCTCTGCCCAGTAAAGAAATCACACGATGTCAGTGCTCTGAGACAACTCTACGATGAATGTGAAGTACAGATCCGGAGCTTAGAATCGCTGGGTGTTGCATCAGAGGCATACGGCAGCCTGCTATGCCCTGTTCTGCTACAGATGATTCCAGACGACATTGCTCTTCAGTACAGTCGCCAAAGAGGAACCAGTGATGAATGGAAGGTCTCAGAAGTTATGGAATTTCTACAGAAAGAGATTCTGAGCAGAGAAAGAGCCATGCAACTGATTAAGCCAGGTAATGGGCTTTATGCACAGCTGCACTACTTCCTGAACTTCAGCCAGCTCTTTGTTTCCTGTCTGCCATTATTGAACAAACTGATTAATCCAGGTGTGCCTGACCTCAGTAACAATAATCAGACACACCTGGATTAATCAGTTTGTCCAATAATGGCAGACAGGAAACAAAGAGCTGGCTGAAGTTCAGGAAGTAGTGCAGCTCTGCATAAAGCCCATTCCAAAGACAGCCAGAGCTATCATAAACCATTTAAAAGACCAGAAACATCAATTGAAATGAAGCAGAAAAGGCATCACATGCCGTCAGCTGCAGTACTGCAAACCACCAGCCAAAGAATACAGAACTGTCTTTTCTGTGACAGTACAGCACACAAAACAGAACTGTGTCCAGGAACTGATATTGCTGCACGAAAGGTAAAATTGATGAAACTGGGACGATGCTTTGTTTGTCTTGGGCCAAAGCACATTGCAAGATTCTGTAAAGCCAAGGTGTGCTGTAATGTGTGTGGAGGCAGACATCATAGTGCTGTGTGTGAGAAAGGAGAAACAAACACTTCAGACACTGACTACAAAGATTATGTAGTTTCTTCATTTACTTCACATTCTGTTAAGATCCAGCCCAATAAACAGAACGCTGTGCTTCTTCAGACTGTAAGAGCATGGGCAGAAGGACCCGTTGGACGTAAAAGCATTCGCTGCTTACTGGATGGGGGCAGTCAGAGAAGCTTCATCACTGAGAACACAGTAAGAGCTTTAAAATTGCCTGTGACAAAGCAAGAAACGTTCACTCTTCATACCTTTGGCTCTGGAGCACCAGTAACATCAAGTCGCAACACAGTTAAAGTCATTCTGCAAAGCATCTGGAACAAAGAGCAGAAGGTGGAAGTAGAAGCACTCGAGACCCCTCAAGTGTGCAGTGCTGTGATGAAGATTCCAGGTGAGCACATCCAAGCAGAGTTGAAACGAAAAGGCTTGCAGTTGGCAGACTACCCAGACCCCAGCACTTGTGATACAGAGTTGTCTATGCTGATTGGTGCAGACTATTATTGGCATATAGTGTCAGGCCAAGTGGAAAGAATCACAGATGCTCTTGTGGCCATTGAGAGCATTTTTGGATGGTCAGTGCAGGGCCCAGTCACAATGTCCAGTGTTTCTGACGCAGCATGCATGCACATACAAATGAATGAAGACACGCTGGTCTCAGAACGTCTGAAAGCCTTCTGGGAAATAGAGTCCCTTGGCATTACCATGCAGCAGACAGACCGCCCTGAAGAAGAGGAGGCTCTTCACATGTTTGAAAAAACAACTCAGTACAAAAACGGGCGATATGAAGTTGAGCTGCCATGGCGACCTGACAAACCAGAACTCCCAGATAACTATAGAATCGCAAGGAAAAGATTTGAAGGGCTTAAAAGAAAGTTGCAGTCAGATGTGGTGCTGTATCACAGATATAATGAAGTTGTGAATGACTACCTTGAGCAAGGCATCGTCGAAGACGTGATGGAGGATGGATCATCTCCAAACGCTGTAAAGTATTACATGCCTCATCATGCTGTTCTTCGAGAAGACAAGGTAACAACAAAGCTCAGAGTAGTGTTTGATGCTTCATCACATGACATTGGCTTTCCATCATTAAATGACTGTCTACTTACTGGTCCTAACCTGAATCCAGATCTGCTCAGCATACTAATAAAATTAAGATTGAATGAGATTGCATTTACCGCAGACATCAAGAAGGCTTTCTTGCAGATTTCTCTTGCTGAGAAGGACAGAGATGCAGTGCGGTTCCTCTGGCTCACTGCACCACCCCATGAAGACGCAGGTGAGAAGCTGCGTGTGCTACGGATGACGAGAGTGGTGTTTGGAGTGTCCCCCAGCCCATTCCTCCTGGCAGCTACAGTGAGAAAGCATCTGAAGGAATACGAAGACCAATTTCCTGAGGTAGTAAAGATAATAAAAGAATCACTTTATGTTGATGACTTAATCTCAAGTGCAAGTGATGTCGAAAATGCCTTCTCCATAACTACTGGTGCAAGGGAGATTATGTATGCAGCTGGCATGGACCTTTGCAAGTGGACAACCAACTGTGCTGCATTGAAGGAGAAATGGAAGACAACAATGAGTGAACCTGCAGAGGAGACAGAAACGCATGGATCAGTGCTGAAGGTACTAGGCTTGGTATGGAGAACTAAAACAGATGAATTCGTCTTTGACCTGACTGCATTGCTGGACGCTGTAGCTAAAAGAGAGAATACTAAAAGAAGTGTTCTAAAGCTCTCTGCTCGCATATTCGACCCAATAGGCTTTCTTACCCCATTCACTGTGCGAGTGAAATGCCTTTTCCAAGAGATGTGGATACGAGGCCTCGGCTGGGATGAGGAGCTGCCCACAGATCTTGCACAAGAATGGCAAGGATGGTGTTCAGAACTTCCACAGATCCACCACATACACATTCCTCGTTGGTATGGAATAAAATCAGTGCACAGACACAACGCACATCAACTCCACGTGTTTTGTGATGCAAGCGAGAAAGCTTATAGTACTGTCGCTTACCTGCTACGAGTAGCTGATGATGGAGCAAAGACCACATGCCTTGTTGCTTCAAAGTCCAGGGTAGCCCCCCTGAAGAAGATCTCACTACCTCGTCTTGAGCTGATGGGAGCAGTGATTGGAGCAAGACTAGGAAACAGTCTGTTAAAGCCTCTGAATATGGAGCTCCATCAAGTTCACATGTGGACGGATTCGATGATTGTGCTGCAGTGGATTCGCAGTCCAGCTCACAAATGGAAACAGTTTGTGTCAAACCGAGTGTCAGAAATCCAGTCTTTAACCAATCCTGCAATGTGGTCTCACTGTAAAGGCAAGTTCAATCCTGCAGACCTTCCCACCAGAGGTCAGACTGCAGCTAACCTGAAGGAAAGTGAACTGTGGTGGAAAGGACCTTCATTTCTGACTGCACCGAATCCATTGGAAGAGAGCGATGAAGATCAAAGCGATGAGGATGTGACTAGTGAGCTAAAGCAAGGTCAGCAGATCATTGTGCAACTCAGTAGCGGCAGTGACGAAAAGAGAATGACACCTGTGCTGGATTTACTGAAGTACAGTAAGCTGAAGCGAGTTCTGCGAGTCACCGCTTGGATCAAGCGGTTTGTGCACAATGCAAGTTCAAGATGTGAGGCGAGTTGACTGCTGAGGAAATGTTTGAGGCCGAGAAGTACTGGATAAAGGTGACACAAGATAGCAGCTTTAGTCATGAAATCAATTTGCTGAAAGCTGGTAAGACCCTGAATGCAGATTCAAAAATCAGAGACCTAAAACCTTTCCTTGACAAAGATGAATTGCTCTGTGTTGGAGGCAGACTGCAACAGTCAGACTTCAGTTACAGAGAAAAACATCCATGGATTCTGCCCAACAAAGACAGGTATTGTGAGCTGCTGGTTCAGCACAATCATGAATTTATCATGCATTCTGGTCTGAGAGACACACTAGTACAAATCAGAAGTAGATACTGGATTTTGCGAGCCAGACAAATTGTGAAAACTATTCTGTCAAAATGCACTGTGTGCAAAAGATTTAAAGCAAAGCCTGCACAGCAGGACACTGCTCCATTACCACGAGACAGAATATCAGAGACCCCCCCATTTGAAGTAACTGGCATAGACTTTGCAGGTCCACTGTATGTGAAGAATGATCGTGCACTATGCAAGGCTTATGTTGCTCGATTCACATGTGCTGTCACTAGAGCAGTGCATTTGGAGCTGGTTTCAAGTCAGTCAACAGAAAGTTTCTTGTTAGCACTCAAGCGATTTATTTCCAGAAGAGGGCTGTGCAAGGTCATCTATTCGGACATTGCCAAAACCTTTAAGAGAGCAAACCAAGACCTTAGTGAGCTGTGGAAAGCCATCAAAGATCCACAAATTCTGGAATACTTCTCAGGGAAGGGCATCACTTGGCGTTTCATTGTAGAACGAGCAGCCTGGTGGGGTGGATTTTGGGAGAGGCTTGTAAGGTCTGTGAAAACGAGCCTGAGGAAGGTGCCAGGAAAGGCATCGCTCACCTTTGAAGAAATGTCCACACTCCTTGCAGAAGTAGAGGCCACACTGAATTCCAGACCCCTCACCTTTGTCCACAATGAGCTCGACGAGCCGCAGCCACTAACACCAGCACATTTCTTGGTGGGTGAACGACTCACTTCACTGCCTCCAAAACCATTTCCAGCAGACTATGATCATCCCACTGTGAATAAAGAGGATATGACAAAAAGGTGGAGATACAGGAACCGACTCATGACCAACCTGTGGAATCGCTGGAGGAAGGACTATCTACTGGACCTGAAATCTGCACATTCCTGCAACACACAGAAACCTTCTGAGATGAAGATGGGTGACATTGTTCTCATAGGAGATGCCAACACGCCGAGACAAACCCGGAAATTAGGGAAAATTGAAGAGCTGTTCCCAGGCCGAGATGGCAAAGTTAGATCCTGTGCTGTTCGCACATCCACAGGGACTGTGTTAAAGAGACCCATTCAATTGCTTTACGCATTAGAGATTTAAGTTGATGAACATTTGTTCATGGGGGGAGGATGTTGTGAATTAATTAGAATAGAAATGTTTAATTAATTATCTTTAATAATAACAGAAACAGTTTTGTCATTTACAAGGTTGTTCAGCTTTAAGAAAAGTCTACCCATAAGGCATAGTGGGCGAGAGCGCGCAGATAGAAAAAAAGATAGAAGTGAAAATGAGATTGACTCCATGTGTGTGCGCTGTATATGTATACTCCTGTTCAAAACTTCAGTAAAGAGTTCGTTTATTTTAATTCAAGTCGTCAGTGGTCATTACTGCTTGTTAAGGAAGAAAAGACACGACACAATGGTTTCTCTTTCTCTTAAACTATATCAGGTGATGCAGTCCCTCAGGTTTGCGCTGCAGCCTCCTGTGTTTAATATCTCTGTGGATTGGAGCCTTCCAGATGGCATTACTGTTGACACACTATCTCAACCCATCAAAGTGCTCTTCCAGGGTCAAAGGGCACTCATTTACGCCCAACTTAAAGGAGAGGTGGGATGATTTAGCATGTGTTTCTTTAATGAGAATAAGAGACTAGTGTCTCTCATTTGTTTAGATGATAAAAAATCTACCCCTCTCTTATAGCGTTCAGGAGGTTTTGAGGGAAAAGTGACGGTCAAATACAGGCTTAAAGATCAACCAGTAACAAACCAGCTCCACTTCTGCCTCAAACCAACTGAGGAAACTGGGTAACACACACAAAGACGCAGAAATACATTGAATTGGATGATATCAACTCTTTGCTTTTCAAATCCAACAAATTTCCTCCATGTTATTTGCAGGTTGGCTGTCCATCGGCTGGCGGCTCGGACCCGGATCCGTTCTCTGGAGCAGGAGGAGAGGTCATGTGATTCAGATGTTGAGGGCATCAGGAGAAAGATAGTGGAGCTCAGTGTTCAGGCAGGAGTGAGCAGTGTTCATACAGCCTTCATTGCCGTTAATAAAGACAGCAGACAGACTGTGAAAGGACCCCTGCTGCAGAGAAGAGTGCAGACACACGGTTAGTGCGACGATTGTGAACTTGTGAGGATGTCTGTGTCTGTTCATATTATCATTACAAAAATGATGTTCTTGTTACATATTTTACATTTGGTTTGTTCAAGTAATCGAAATCAAATGCTGTTTCAGGGTCACAGCAATGAAATGTATGGCCAATACTGTATGTCAAGTTAAACTAGTGTTTGTAGACTAAGTTTTCAGACAGATGTTTAGTGCTATGATTGTATGTGTAAAAGTGACTTGACTATTTACTATAGTACATTTGATGTGTTAATCTCATTTGGATGTAAAACAAATGTTTTTATACATGTCAGCTTACTCCAACATATAATATATTTTAAATTAATTGAATGTCATTCAGCAACACAAGTCATCCAGCTTTTAGTAATAGGATATTCTAATATCAATCTAGATTACTGCAATGTGCAAAAAGTCTCTCATACCAGCCATTGAGCGTACACACAGAGTAACGTTAAAAGCTCCGCTCACATTTTTCAAGTTAAAATTATGATTTCAACATACTGTAGTTCTTTGTCACTTAACAGACATGTGGTGTGTGCAACTCATTTTAATGTGAAATTAATTTGTGTTTTAGGAATGGCTTTTGGAGGCTTTACTGGTAAGAATATTAATATATAGACTCTTCTTTTCAGTTTCATATCTGTGTGTGTTTCCCTGACAAGGATTCAATATGTTTTACTTGATGATTTCAGAATAGTTCATTGTCAGGTAACAGTTTACATTTAATATCTACAACTCATGATGATGTGAAATTAATTTGTGTTTTAGGCATGGCTTTTGGAGCCTTGACTGGTAATATAATAAATATATAGACTCTTCTTTTCAGTCTCATATCAGTGCTGTTTTAAGGCTCTGATTTTGTCTGTATGGATGTGTGTGTTTTGTATTTCCCTGACAGCAAGGATTTCATATGCTTTTCTTGTCATTTCACAGTTTAATACATTTGAGTAGTTGAGTTGCCCTCGTTAAAGGGATAGTTCACTTTGAAATTAAATTTTGGTATGTTTTAGCTTACCTCAAGGGCATCCAAGATGTAGGTGTCTTTTTTTCCACAGTAGTTTCAATTTTGATATTTTTAGGTCAAACCGTTCTTGTCTATGGTCACCGCCTCAAAGAGCATGCACAGAGTCCAAATTAAAACAATTCCCCATCGTCCAAATTAAACAATTCCCCATCGTAAGTACACATTGATGGCCTAAGACACGAAACGAGCGGTTTGTGTGAGAAAACGAACAGTATTTAATCGTTTTTACCTCTTGAACACAGCCACGTCCAAGTGATCTGAGGGCGCGCGCGCATCCTGCTGTGTGACGTGTGCGCAGACTGGTGCATAGATATATACACTAGATGTCGCCTTGGCTACTGCAGTTCATTGGAAAGAAACCGTAGCCAAGGCGACCTCTTTGAGATAGTGACCATAGACCTGCATTATATGACTGACAGACAAGAACGGTTTGACCTAAAAATATCAAAATTGAAACTACTGCGGAAAAAAAGACACCTACATCTTGGATGCCCTTGAGGTAAGCTAAAACATACCAAAATTTAATTTCAAAGTGAACTATCCCTTTAAGATATAAAATGTTCAGTTTTAGGGAGGATGTGGTCAGTGGTTCTTTTCAGTCTGTGGGTGTTTCTTGTGCTTGCAAGAATGTGTTTGTGGTATTTGCTAAGACAAAATTCCCAACATAACATCAATTCAGAACAATTCAGTAACGTTCACTGGAAATGAAAGAGTGCAAAAAATGGCTCTTGTACCTGTTTTTATGGGTTCATTGACAACAATACAATACAAAGGGTTATTGAAAGATTGTTTTGGGCCAGAAATATCCATATCAGTCCATCCCTATTCCAAAGCTTTTCTTGTTTGTTAGTTCTTTTGGTCTGTTCTTGGCTGTTTCTCCAGATCTGAATCTGTTCTGACCTTTGATTTCTCTTCCTGTAGGTCAACAACCTGCTCAGTCACTGACCTTTGAACCTAGGTCTATCAATTCTAGGCCACTGCTGGGTAACTGCACATCAATGCAATATTATTTATATGAAAGTGTGAAGTACGCAATGTTTGAAGAAACTGTTGTATTAAATTATTGGTTTATAAGCCTCACCAACCACATCACTAAACAGAGAGCACTAAATGATTCACTTTCACATTACAGTTAACAACATGTAAAATTAATTTGTTTTCAGGGAGAGTATCTCAAGCCCCGTTTATACTTTGATGCTTCAAAAAGTTCATAAAACGCAAGTGAACGTAATCCATATGAATCAAGCAGTTTAATCTAAGTCTTCAAAAGATGAACTTATAAACACTGATAAACACACATACATACACTCTAAAAGTGAACATGTGCAGTTGTTGCTTTAAGGAGGTATTTCTACCTGATTCTACCTACAAATTCAATCAGTTTGATGTAACATAAAACAAGGGAATGCTGTTTTAACTTATTAGAGTTACACTGACCCACCAACATACAATTTCCAATAAAGCTCAGGGTGGACACAGTCGTACCTGTTTTTATGGGTTCATCGACAAACAAAACAATACAAATGGTTATTGAAAGATTGTTTTGGGCCAGAAATATCCATATCAGTCCACTTCTATTCCAAAGCTTTTCTTGTTTGTTAGTTCTTTTGGATGTGTCTGTTCTTGGCTTTCTCCAGATCTGAATCTGTTCTGACTTTTGATTTCTCTTCCTGTAGGTTCATTTCCTCCTCGTTCCTTTGAATGTAGTCCTATCATTTCTAGGCCACTGCTGGGTAATTGCACTTCAATGTAATATTATTTTTATGAAAGTGTGAAGTATGCAATGTTTGAAGAAACTGTAGCATTAAATTATTGGTTTATAATAATAATTCTCACCAAACCACATCACTAAACAGAGAGCACTAAATGATTCACTGTCACATTACAGTTAACAACATGTACAATTAATTTGTTTTCAGGGTTATCTCAAGTCCTGTTTAAAAAAAAAGGTAAGATAAATCATTTTGACTAATCTTCTCTTGTGGTTTTGTGCTTAGGTGTTTTTTGTTTTTGTTATGCAGCTTTGCATGTGAACATTAATAATAAAAAAATCATATGTATGTTTTATTCTAAGAATGGACACACACACACACACACACACACACACACACACACACACACACACACACACACACACACACACACACACACACAGACTTCAACATTAAGCCTTGTTATACTTATTTTATAACATATTTTTATACTTATTTCTCTCTTGTCCTTCACTGTCATCACTCCTCCTTTTATGCTTCCGCTCCTCCGTGAGAGATACGAGACCAGTGCGTCGTGCAGGTGTCGCTCATCAGTAATCACGCCACCGGCCTAATGACTTTACTATTAATCTCAATTATGTAAAATAGTCATAATAAAGAATGAGGAGATGTTCAAACTTTTGAATAGTAGTGTATAAATATTTAGGCTATCAAATTAAACCTATTAATGCATGTGATTTAACCGTTTAACATTTGTTAATGCAAACACAGTTAGAGGACTACATGTTTGTACATAAGACTGCATTTGAGGAAAGATTATTGAATTATTGCTGATTCAGTTTAAAAAAAATTGTTGAGTTGTTGTGGTGGTGGTGTGCGTGTGTTAGACCAAGAAATTAGTTTTGCATTCAATTAAATATATAGCTTTACATATGGTGTTTGTGCATGTTTGTTTTTCTTTAGAGATGGCAAGTTCCTAATGTGGTTCTGCAAGAAAAATAAATGTTTATGTATGGTTTCTGTTTGTTCACTTTTATTTCTTATCTGAATGTGCTGGCATATTGACGGTTGTAGCAGATTCATACTGACTGACATGAACCAAGAGAAAACATTACGGTCTACAGCCGCGAGAGTACTCTATGTAAAAAATTAACTGAAAACAACTGAAAAACTGTTAACTGAAACATTAACCTAAAGACAATTGAGAAAGCCTAAACACAAACAAAATGCCCCCAAAAAGCAAAAAATCTCCATGTTTTCGGTGCTGATGCGGTGGTGACGAGTTCATGTAACATGTAAGGGTGGCGCTGCCAATAAAGCACCTAAAAGCTGTCACAAAGAACTGGCAAAAGTAATGATTATGAATATGTCAAATATAGAGACATTTTAATTGTTTACTAATAAACAAGTGTCTTCTGTGTCAGTGTTTTGGCTGCAAAGATGAAGTTGATGATGCTGACTCGCGATCTTTGCAGTAGTGAACGCGCCAGAGAGAAATACACATTTCATACGGATTACATAAGTAGAGAACAGTCTGTTTTCTTTCGTTTTGAATTGTTCTGTTTAAAAGTAGACATTTCAAGCTTTTTATAGATATATTTCTCAAGTAAGTGTGAGGCAAGTAGGCTACCTTATACGCTGAGCTTTGGTTCATTTATGAGATGAGCTCCAGTTCATGCGCCGGCACCTTCCTGTCGTGATTATCTATTTTCTACTATATTTACTTCTTATTTATTAAATCCAGGCAATTGGTTGTTGAAACATTGATTAAAATTACAAAACGAAGACAGGCTTTGTGCTTTCTGTTTGAGGTCTCTGTGAAAGTTTTAAAGCAGTCTTTTAGTGCCGCTTTCAGAGCGTTCACATCTGTAACGGAGAACTGTCCCGTCCGTAACATTGTGTTGTAGTTTGTGAAATGGCCTTTGGTGAGTAAGTGAACATACACACCGAAGGCCATTTCACAAACTTCTGTCAGGGCTCTGACATTGTGATGTACATCATCATCAAACAAATGTGTTTAATTTGTGCTGATCATAAATGTGTTCATGCCTCATTTTTTTGTCTGTTATTTTGAATTTTTCTACTGTAACAAGAGAAACATACAGTCATTTTATAGTGATTTTATAGTGAAAATATAATACTTCAGATTTACTTAAGACATTAATTCTCTTGTTTTCTGTCTTTTCAGGGAGTAAACTTCTGCCTATCGAAAAGTAAGACAATTAATCCAAAGTGATTGACATGTTTTTGTGATATGTGTGTGTGAGTTTTGTTTCAAACTCTATGTGAACCTCTAATGCAGTGGTTTTCAAACCCTGGGTCGCGACCCTCGGGTGGGTCGCGAGACTTAAAAAATGGGTCGCCAGGATGATTTAAGGAAAATATAATTAAATAAAAAAACAGAATTTGTTTTCATAAAATCATAGTCTATAGGCCTATATAAAAGAAACACGCGAAATATGGCTATTTAAACAACTGAGTTTGGCGCGGCGCCTCACAAACAAGTTGACGGAAAGGAAACCGAGACGGCACGCGATGTTCCCGGACGCGGACGCGCGCGCATCGACATAGGCTCGGTCCTGCTCCTCCGTGGTATCGCGGTTGCGGCACAGGCGATGAAACGTCAGAAACAACAACAGGTGACTAAGCTATCGTTATATGATCCCGCTCTTATTCGTGCAAATGCTTTTAAACCATTCATGCGCGACAAGACAAAAGAGAACGCGCTGTCAGTAAATGTCCTCCTGACACACACACATAGGCTACACACGACCCACAGATAGACGCGCGCCAGTATCAAGTTCTCTTTCGCGCTAGAACGAACAACATACATGTATGCCAAAATGTCCGTTTTGTCGAGTATCCTCACAAGAACAGTCTTAAATGAGTTAAATAAAATCTTAAATGAAAGTAAAGAGTAGTGTGAGAATGGGATGCGTGAGATCGTCAGCTGTGGCTGGTCCTAAAGTGGCAGCAGCTAATTCTCGGAGAAAATTACTAACTGCTCTTGACTACAGAATGCGTGTAGCTTTAATACGGATTTCTCTATATTTAGTTTATAATTTATGCAGTGCGGAATGTTTTGATAACCTTATCCAATTTCTGTATTCATATCTGTTAGACAGGAAAGGCACAGGTAAATATGACATTTATAATGGGTTTATGTAAGGTTTGTTTTAAGGCGAGACACTACAGGTGAATAGGGTAAAATTTTAAAATAATAGATATCACCATGAAACTTCCTCAGTTCATTACTTACACAAGTTCATACAAAAAATGTTTTACAAGTTTTTGAAATTTTGATGTTTAATTATGCAAATTAGGTATTATCTCATTAAATATGTGCAATTTTACATATTTTTTCAGTAGATATATCTGAAAATATGATAAAGCCAGACGCAAAAGTATTTTTTCATTTTGATTACACACAAGATGACAAAAGATGTTCAGAGGGATTTCAGGATATATGCTTTCATTACCTAGGAAATCAAAATATACTGTCCATAGCCTTAAAATATCGATTTTTCGAATTTGTTTTTTATTAAAATGTCACATAAATCAGGCCAGGAATGATTTATTAACAAATCCCTCTGAACAGATCTTCAGAATACTGCTAAGTGTATAACTGGAAAGTTTGGTGTACACAGGTGCTACATAGGCTGAGATGTTTCTACTGGAGAATGACAAAAAAACGCAAAAAAAATATTTTGAGAAAACGGCAGTTAAAGATTTAAATAGCTCTAAATGAGATTTCGTCGTTAGCTTTAAATCCCCCTTTGGACATTCACGATTGGTTACTGATAGAAAGGAAATGCCCATATTTGGTTTACATAGCGTTGTGCAGGAGAATCAGAGCTTTACAACGATCCCGGACATGACAGACTTCAGTGAACAGACGGAGCTCGGCATGTCGCGATGGAATACTAACTTCCTGGTAAATTCGGGAGAAACTTACTGCCGCAAGTTAACAAAATGTAATAAAATAAACATTGTAATGTATATTTTCAGCGTTTTCTTTATAGCAGCTTGAAATAATACATATTGAAGGAGTAAACTCGGCCAAAATCTCAAAACTGACCACTGCATGAAAAATCGATGTTTTTGCCTGCCGTGTCTCGCCTTAAGTTCACTTAAATTAAAAGTTTTTATACTTTTGAAGCCTAATAAATATTGAAAATTTGGGGGGATAATCATTTTCATTTTTTCTTAGAAGCCTATAATAAATAATAGTTTAGCATCCAAATAAATCTATTTATTCGAATTTATTCGAATGAGAGAGTTAGGTGAGCCCAACGTTTTGGCTTGTTTATAGATATTTTTTTCATTCTTGTTCTGTTCTGAATATCATTCAATTTAAAGGATTTGTTGTGGAATATTTTTAGTGATTTTTTTAAAGCATACATCAAATGATAGTAGGCTATATTAATTGGTTAAAATTCTTACAATGGTTAATGGTTAACCGGTTAATTAGCATCCCTGTAGCTTTAGCTAGATCAAAAGAGTGCAGAATCAACTTTGCGTTGCGATCGTGTCACGGATAAGTCACTGCACGTGCATCATCAAAAGCGGTTGTTAAGAAAAGGCTTAAGAATAGGCCTATATAGGCCTATGGGTCGCGTCCAAAAAAAAGAAAAAAAGAAGGGTCGCTCTTGAAAAAGTTTGAAAACCACTGCTCTAATGCAAAGTCACCTTATGGTTAATGATTGTTGTTGTCAAATGCAGAGGTTCTATAGAGTCTCATCAAGCAAAATCTCTTGGCAAACAAAAGGGTATACTAACACACACACACACACACACACGTTGGGTTTTGATGTTTTATGGGGACTTTCCATAGACGTAATGATATTTATACCTTAAAAATTGTATATTCTATCTCCTAAACGCAGATTCCCAGCAGATTCAACAGTCAGGGATTCAGAGGATGGGCGATTGTTATTCAAAACTTACACTTGAGTCAAGTAAGTTTCTGAGAGGAAGTAAACATACACACCGAAGGCCATTTCACAAACTTCTGTCAGGGCTCCGACATTGTGTTTTCTCCGTTTTGTTCAAGGAGTCGTTAAAATCAGCTGGTCAGCTGACCTCAAAGACCGTTTTGGTTAATGTTTCTTAATCAGATTTGCCAAATACAATGGAGCCATACCATGCAATGATTTATAAACAAAAAATAACATCTTAAAATGTATTCTGTAGTCGATCGGTAGCCATTTTAAAGAGCTCAAAACTGGGGTAATGTGGTCTCTCTTAAGAGTACCTATCAAAAGCCTCGCAGGAGCATTCTGGACTATTTGTAAAAGATTTATAATTTTTTTTTATTTATGCTGACATATAGTGAATTGCAGTAATCTAGTCTTGTAAATATAAAAGCATGAATACGTTTTTCGAGATCACGCGTGGACAAAAATGGTTTCACCTTCGCTATTAATCTCAAATGATAAAAACAAGACTTAACCACAGAATAAATCTGTTTCTCAAACTTGAGATCACTGTCAAAGAGAACTCCTAAATTTCACACTAATGGCTTACAGAAGGGGGCTAAATCACCCAGAGCAACAAAATGATTAGGAACTCCAAACCACAACTTCAGTTTTCTCTTCATTGAGTTTGAAAAAATTTTAAGATAACCATGATTTGATGTCATGTATACAGTCCCACAACAACTCTATTTGGTTCTTACTGTTCTTTTTCAGAGGGAGATAGATTTGCATAATGTCTGCATAAAAGTAAAAGGGGATTCTATGCTTGCTAAAGATTGACCCAAGGGGTAACAAATACAGAGAGAACAAAATTGGGCTGAGAATGGACCCCTGTGGAACCCCACTGAGCAAAGGGGCAGGTTGAGAGTAATCTTGACCAGTATTTACAGAAAAAGTTCTGTTTAAAAGAAAAGACTTGAACCATGCAAGCACTATACCATGAATTCCTACAACATTTTCAAGATGTGAGAGTAAAATCTCATAGTCAATGGTGTCAAATGCAGCACTAAGGTCCAATAAAACAAGAACTGCTGAAGACCCTGAGTCAACTGCAGTCAGTAAATCATTTAAAACCCTGATCAAAGCAGACTCAGTACTATGGTAAGCCCTAAAACCCGACAAAAAATTTTCAAAGATATTGTTCTGAAGCAAAAAGGTGTTTATTTGATTCAAAACGACCTTCTCCATGGTCATCATCAAACAAATGTGTTTAATTTGTGCTGATCATAAATGTGTTCATGCCTAATTTTTTAGTCTGTTACTTTGAATTTTTATACTGAAACAAGACAAACATAGTCATTTTAGAGATTCTAGAGAGCCTCATCAAGCAAAATCTCTTGGCAAACAAAGGGGTATACTAACACACACACACACACACACACACACTCACACACGTTGGGTTTTGATGTTTTATGGGGACTTTCCATAGACGTAATGATATTTATACTGTAAAAATGGTATATTCTATCCCCTAAATGCAACCATCACAGAAAAAAATCAGCAATTTAACTTTTTCTAAAACTTCATTTACTATGATTTATAAGCTCTTTTCCTCATGGGGACCTAAAAATGTCCCCACAAAGTAAAAATTGACTATAAAAAAGAAAAAAGAAGAAGGTTATTACTGGGACATTTGGTCCCCTTTATGGGATTACCACACAATAACTGCTAAAGAATTCAATCCACGTTTATTTGTATAGCACTTTTCACAATACACATCATTTCAAGCAGTTTTATAGAAAGTGCATGAGTGCACATTACAATTAAGAGTGATCTGCTATCAGAGGTGATAAGTTATGTATTTCAGAAATGTACATATACAAAATCACAGTTAGCTAAAAATGTATTAATTTAAACAATGTAATAATTTAATGCAGAAACAATGAGCTCATTGAAGTAATGAATACTTGTTCACTTTTATTTCTTATCTGAATGTGCTGGCATATTGACAGTTGTAGCAGATTCCCAGCAGATTCAACAGTCAAGGATTCAGAGGATGGGCGATTGTTATTCAACACTTGAGACATACTCTTTGAGTAAGTACGTTTCTGAGAGGAAGTGAACATACACACCGAAGGCCATTTCACAAACTTCTGTCAGGGCTCCGACATTGTGATGTACATCATCATCAAACAAATGTGTTTAATTTGTGCTGATCATAAATGTGTTAATGCCTCATTTTTTTGTCTATTACTTTGAATGTTTCTACTGTAACAAGAGAAACATACAGTCATTTTAGAGTGATTTTATAGTGAAAATATAATTCTTCAGATTTACTTAAGACATGAATTCTCTTGTTTTCTGTCTTTTCAGAGAGTAAACTTCTGCATATTGGAAAGTAAGACGATTAATCCAAAGTGATTGACATGTTTTTGTGATATGTGTGTGTGTGAGTTTTATTTCAAACTCTATGTGAACCTCTAATGCAAAGTCACCTTATGGTTAATGATTGTTGTTGTCAGTTGCAGAGATTCTAGAGAGTCTCATCAAGCAAAATCTCTTGGCAAACAAAAGGGTATACTAACACACACACACACACACGTTGGGTTTTGATGTTTTATGGGGACTTTCCATTGACGTAATGATATTTATACAGTAAAAATTGTATATTCTATTCCCTAAACGCAACCATCACAGAAAAGATTCTGCAATTTTACATATTCTAAAACTTAATTTACTATGATTTATAAGCTCTTTTCCTCATGGGGACCTAAAAATGTCCCGACAAGGTAAAAAATGACTATTAAAAAAAAGAAGGTTATTACTGGGACATTTGGTCCCCGTTTATTTGTATAATTTTTTTTTGAATCTTGGAAATAATTAATTTATTTTTTTGTCTATAATTGCCTCAATTTTTGGTAGTACGATTAAATGAGTCAAAGAACCGATCAAGAATGTTATGCTATTATGTCATTCCTAACATAGTCCAATATTGAGGTCAAAACAACCAACAAGGACAAAGAGGCAAGAAATTTCAGGATTATTTTTTAACAGATTTTCCTCTTTCTCTATATGTGTGTTCAACTGCAGACCCTTTACTCCAGCTGGTTTCTCTCCAAAAGGCGTCAGGCTGCTGGGATCTGGACGCCACACTAGCTGATGCGTTTGGGAAGACGGAGGATGAGCTGACCAATCTGAAGCCAGCACAGGTGAGAGATGTGATGAATAATAAGACAGCGGTGATTGTGTCCAGTAACAAATGCAGTGTATGATGGTTTGTGCACAGGTGGAGGGGTCAGTATGGGCCACTCTCCTTGCTCTGATCTGGTTATACGGCTGTAAAATAGACCAGTGGGTCGAGTGGCAGTTTGTGGCCATGAAGGCAGCGTCATGGATCGGCTCTCAGAAAGGTGAGATCTCCATTCCAGACCACATTCACTCAGTCAGCGTTCATCAAGAGACGCTTGAGCAAATATCTTCAGTTCTTTGACACACACTGATGATTTGAGTGTGTGTGTGTGTGTGTGTGTGTGTGTGTGTGTGTGTGTGTGTGTGTGTGTGTGTGTGTGTGTGTGTGTGTGTTTCAGTGGGCGATCTGTCTGAGTGTGTGTGTGTGGGTAATGTCCTGCTCGGATGTCAGGTGACCAAAGAGACTCTGGGAATCTGAAGACGTCTGTGTTTCTACTTCCTGTGCCGTCAGAAGACAAAAGAACTGCTACAGTTTAATTGACTGTTTCTGTTAGTGTTTCATTAGAATTTAGTTCTTATCTGAAATCAACAGCATATTTTTATATAAAATATTTTAAGACTCTCATTATAATGTTTTTGCTGTTTTGAAATTGAAAATAATTTTAATCAGATTAATCAATCACTGAGGATACTTTTACACAGCAACAGAATCCTGTTTAGGTGCTAAAATGATTATGTTCACACAAACATGTTAATGTTGAATTATGGCAGCAAAGACTACTATTAAAGTAATAAAATATTTAAGTAATCTTTGTCATTCTTTTTCATGCAAAGAAAGTCAAAAAACACCATAAAATAGTCCATTCAGCTTCTTCTGAATCCATATAATACCTTACTAGGTTTGAATTCCATACATGAAGTCCCTTCATTTTAACATGCATTTCATTTAGAGAAAATTAAAATTGGCTACAACAATTGTTGATATAATCAGGCCTAGTCAATAAAGAAAAATATTTGACATCTTTGTCTTGCCATCTATAATAGGTTTACTATGTAAGCAGATTTAAAGGAGTACAGCTTTGTGAGTACAAATATGATATCATGTTCTCTCCATTCCTCAATGGTTCGTGAGTGAGCAGCATCTGGTGGTTTCATCACAATGAGGTACAATAGACTAGACGGATTTCAGAAAAATGGCCTTCTATAAGAAGTGAGGAGCATTTATGGGTACAAGTCGGGAACCGGCCTACCTTACATATTTCAAGGGTGCTGAGTCCAAAAAAACTGGTTCCCAAGTGAAATTGTGAGTTTTTGACCTTCTAATTTGCATATCAAAATGGCCGCCAAATTGCCTATCTTGCTCAGTCGTTGGACCATTTTCCCCTATTTTTTTTGTAAGTAGGCAATCAAGATGAGGAAATTAAGTTTCTAGATCGATAGTCAAGGGTCAGAGCAAAGATATAATGGAGGCTCACTGCCTTTTTTATGTATATATATGCAAAATACCAACTTTTAAGGTGAAATTAAGCATTATTTGTGTCATTTTTTAAGGCCGACATACATATTCAATCAATATCACTCTTAAATGTTCCCAGTGTATATATGATATGTGATGTATTCCATATTACATAATAACTAAGAAAAACACCATTGCAAGTTGTCTGATATTAAATTTTTTTATGCAAATTAAGCATTTGTTCTCTAAATTCTAAGACGGGAAAAACCCAGGTGAATAGGGAAAAATATTCAAAAAGAGACCACCATGAAACTTCCCAAGTTGAATATTTAGATCAGGACATAGCATGGTCAGTCCCATCTCTGAGGACCCTTTGCCTGAGGTGAATGTAACAGCAAAGAGGATCATAACAGTTTCACACGCTTTGGTAAATTTCCTGTTTTTTTTTGTTTTTTTTAGACAAACAATGTCAATATTCCTTAGTTATTGATTGAACTTCTTACCCTATTTATCCAAAATGATACTTTTTCAACCATAGTGGGTCAAAATTTAGGGCCATATGATTTCCGCGATCACGGAATCGCGGACGGAACTGCAGAGGCGTAATCTAGTTTTAACATGGAATTTCGCAGAATTGTACATATTTGTAATGGAGTACCGATACTCACTAACGTTTATAGGCTCGGCTGCTCTCAGACGCTTCCATGTCTCTGAATGGCAACTGCAGCAGCCTACTAGTGAGCCCTGCGTGACATCACACCCAATGAGGGCGCTTTGCGCCCTCCATGCGCCTCAGCCCACCAGAATGGGTGTGGCTAGCGTGTATAAAAGAGGCTGAAATTCTGGTTTTCATAGACTGAAGCGAATAAGCTCATGGCACGACACGGCAGGTTACGCAATACTCGTTCCCTCTTCTAGAGAGAACTGAGGCCACGTTAGGTAACCGAGTACGTTCTCTTACGAGAGGTTCTCTCGTATTGCGTAAGTTGCTTACGCTACGGGAACCCCTTGTCAATGCCGTGCGCGCCGAGCATCCACTGCATGAGTCCCAGTGGAGCCTGGGGAACACAACATGCGGGAACAGGCGGCCAGCAACGCGGGCCAGCACATGTCATAAGCACTTCATAGGAATACAGAGCGGCTCTGCCGGTCTATGTATAGCATGGAGAATGTGGCCAGCAGCGCGGGCCGGCACAGTACATAAGCACATCATAGGGAGAATATAGAGCGGCTTCACCTGGTCTATGTATAGAGAGTATAACCCCTAGCGCAGCTGAGTGGAGAATAGGCGGCCAGCAACACTGGCCAGCACCAGTGCACAAGTGCGTGATGGGGAAAATACAGAGTGGCTCCACCGGTCTGTATATAGAGAATCTCATTCCTTAGTGCAGCTCACCAGAAAAGCTAGTAGTACACGAAAGTAGTCTGCACATGAACGACTGGGCAGAACATACATATCACTTAAACTGATATCAGTTTAGCCTGCAAGGCGGGAACTTCCAGGTTATAAAATCTCATGAATGTAGAGGGGGAGGCCCAGCCTGCCACCATACAAATGTTGTGAATAGAAATCCCGCTGGACCAAGCCCACGATGAGGCTATGCCTCTAGTGGAATGGGCTCTGATGCCCAAAGGGCACTGCAGGTGTTTGGACGCATAAGCTGCTGCAATAGCGTCCACTATCCATCTGGACAGGCTCTGTTTCGAGGTGGCGAGACCCCTGGTGCACCCACCAAACGAAACAAAGAGCTGGAGCTGCTCAGATTGCCTAAAGGCGGCGGAGCGTGTGATGTAAACTCTCAGCGCCCTGACGGGGCATAAGAGGTTATCACTGTCCTCACTATCGGATGCTGGCAGTGCTGACAGGGAGATGATCTGCGCCCTAAAGGGAGTGCCAATCGCTTTGGGGACGTACCCGTGTCTCGGTTTGAGGATGACTTTGGAGTCATTTGGTCCGAATTCGAGACATGCAGGGCTAACAGACAGTGCATGTAGATCCCCCACGCGTTTTACTGACGACAGACCTGTCAGAAAACGGTTTTGAGCAAAAGGTATTTCAGATCCACAGATTCTAGCGGTTCAAAGGGAAACGCTTTCAGGGCCTCTAGGACCAGAGAAAGATCCCAAATAGGAACTGAGGGGGACCGCGGGGGGTTCACCATCCTGGCTCCTCTAAGGAAACGAATGATAAGCTCGCACCTTCCTATTGCGCGAACGCTGCAATAGCCGCCACATACACTTTGAGCGTGGAGGGGGACCCGCACTTGTTCAACAGCTCTTGTAGGAAGGAGAGCACCCATGAAACCCCACGTGTGTGTGGATCCAGGCTCTTAGTAGCACACCATTTGGAGAACACTGACCATTTAGACGCATAGAGCCTTCACGTGGAAGGAGCTCTAGACTGCGTGATCGTGTTTACGACCCCTTCTGGCAAATCAACGGGTATCTGTTAATTATCCAGGCATGCACGCTTGATAGAGAAGATCTTTCCTCACTGGGATCGGCCATGGGGCTGAGTGCGACAGCCTAACTAGCTCTGGGTACCAGATTTGGTTCTCCCATCACGGGGCTATGAGGAGCACTGAGTGGCGCGTTTCCCTGATCCTCTTGATTACCTGTGGTAACAGCGAGATCGGAGGGAAAGCATACAGCGGGCGGCTGGGCCAGGTTTGGGCCAGCACGTCCTCGCTCTTTGAGAAAAACGTCGGGCAGTGAGCGTTGTCTTTTGACCCAAAAAGGTTGACTTCCGCCCTGCCAAACAGGTGCCACAGGAGCTGGACTGTCTGGGGGTGCAGGAACCATTCTCCCGGGGGAATGTTGTCTCTGGACAGTCTGTCTGGACCGACATTCAGGTGGCCTGGCACGTGCACGGCTCCCAGATTCCTGGATTTGACACCACCCTGTCGGTTCACGTAGGACACCATGGACATGTTGTCTGAGCGGACTAGCACATGGTGGTCCCGTATATGTGGGAGGAAGCGCTTGAGCGCATTCTCGATCCCTATTATCTCCAAACAGTTTATGTGGAGGCATTTCTCCTGGTCTGACCACAGACCAAAGACCGGTTTGCCCTCGAAAAGAGCGCCCCAACCTAAGTTGGATGCTTCCGTCGAGATAACTTTTCGGTGCGAGACGGCTCCCATTGTCACTCCCCGCTGCAGTCGAATGCCGCCGGACGCCCAGGCTCGGTGAGGCACTCGAGCGTTCAACCAGCGTTGTAGTGGGCGCATACGCAGTAGACCCAGCTGAAGCACTGCTGCAGCTGATGCCATACAACCCAGCATCCTCTGAAATGTTTTTAGAGGTGCGGCGCTGCCCAACTGGAAAGACGCGGCCAGGCGTCGGATAGTGTCGACAGCCGGGCCGTCATTGCCACAGAGTCCAGTTCCAAACCCAGAAAAGAGGTTGACTGACTGGGCAGTAATGAGCTTTTGGTCCAGTTGACCGTGAGACCCAGGCTTTCCAGGTGGCTGAGAAGCACTGTTCTGTGAGAGATAAGTTCTTCCTCTGACTGTGCTAGAATCAGCCAATCGTCCAAATAGTTCAAAATCCGCATGCCCTGACCTCTCAGGGGAGCGAAAGCCATGTCCATGCACTTCGTGAATGTACAGGGTGCTAAAGACAGGCCGAAAGGCAGAACGGTGTACTGATATACCTGACCGTTGAAGGCGAATCTCAAGAATGGCCTGTGACAGGGTATTATCTGAATCTGAAAGTAAGCGTCTTTCAGATCGAGGGGAAATAAACCAGTCCCTCGGGCGAATCTGCGCGAGGATCTGTCTGGTTGTGAGCATTTTGAACGGTCTTTTCATAAGAGCTTTGTTCAAATATCTCAGATCTAAAATCGTTCTGAGAGCTCCGTCCTTCTTGGGCACGAGGAAGTAACCGCTGTAAAAGCCTGACTCACTCAGAGAAGGGTGTACCGGTTCTATGGCCCCTTTGCACAGAAGTTTCGCTATTCCTGCACAAAGTAGGTGTGCTACTTCCCCATTCACTCTCGTCTCGGTTCGTGTTCGAAAGCGCGGGGGACGGCGAGCGAACTGCAATGAATAGCCCTCTCTTACTGTGCTCAGCACCCATTCTGACGCACCTGGAATAGCTTCCCACACTTTCGCATGTACGGCTAGGGGTAGAATGGCCTCCGGGCTCCGATTGCCGCATTCTGCGGGCTCGAGAACCTGATTCGGAGGCGCGGGCGCAGTGTGTGCACTCTCGGTGCTTGAATACGGTGGCTCGCAGACAGCGATGGTTGGCTGTTTTACGCACGATGTCCCGGAGGAAGTTACAAGGTGTTTTTTTTCCCTATTCACCTGGGTTTTTCCCCGTCTTAGAATTTAGAGGACAAATGCTTAATTTGCATAAAAAAAAAAAATCTCAGACAACTTGCAATGGTGTTTTTCATAGTTATTATGTAATATGGAATACATCACATATCATATATACACTGGGAACATTTAAGAGTGATATTGATTGAATATGTATGTCGGCCTTAAAAAATGACACAAATAATGCTTAATTTCACCTTAAAAGTTGGTATTTTGCATATATATATATACATAAAAAAGGCAGTGAGCCTCCATTATATCTTTGCTCTGACCCTTGACTATCGATCTAGAAACTTAATTTCCTCATCTTGATTGCCTACTTACAAAAAAAAATTGGGGAAAATGGTCCAACGACTGAGCAAGATAGGCAATTTGGCGGCCATTTCGATATGCAAATTAGAAGGTCAAAAACTCACAATTTCGCTTGGGAACCATTTTTTTTGGATTCAGCACCCTTGAAATATGTAAAGTAGGCCGGTTCCCGACTTGTACCCATAAATGCTCCTCACTTTCACTTTTTGGGTACATCCCATCTAGACTGTCACAAGGCACTTCCTTTAAATCAATTCTATTAAAACACTTTTACTGTTTCTTGCTTTTTACTTGCCTGCATTTTTACTTCTAGCTTCTACTCTAACTTTCAAAAGTTTGACGTTGTGTGTTACTTTGAGAATGGTTAGGAGTTGTATGATAAATTGCTTGTGATGTTCCCCATTTGTACAGTAAGTTGCTTTGGGTTAAAGCATCTGATAAATTACTTAATGCAAATATTAATTTCAGACTTTTTTTAATTTCAGATTTCCTTTTTAATGGCTAGATGGACACACAGAATGAAACAAATTGAGCTCTGACATCCGGACGGTCGAGACGAGAACCTCTGATTTCCGGACAGCTGTGGCAGGAACCTGAGACATGACGGGAAGCCTGAAGACCAGGGCATCTCAGGCACCGGTGGAGAAGTTCTTGCATTTGAACCTCTGAGACAAGAACATGACAAGAACTTCTAGGACCATACAGCCATGACGGGAACCCCTGGTCCTGGACAGACAGGGTAGGGAGCTTGAAACAGAAACAGAAACAGAGAGACATAAACATCTGGGAACTTCTGGGACAGGGTGGACCAGACAGAAACCTCTGAGACTGGATGGTGATAACTAGGAGCTTGGATACCGTTGTGGCTGAGATGGTCTTGAGTAGGGTGACCATATTCCAGGACATGTCCGGCCGGGATTTCGAGATCGCCCAAAATATCCGGGATACGGCTTTTGCTTTCTCGTCGCCATTCTTTTTGTTTACATGCACACCTTTTGATTCAGTAGGACTGAAATAATTCCGATTGGTGAATCTAAATGTAGTGTTTACATGAACGCTAAACAAGTGATTGGTTGATGTGCGTTCTAGCATTGCTAAGAAAATTCCTGTGTTTTCGTCTCGATCGGGATCCGTGTGAAGCAGAATGCATGACCTGCAAAGCTGGCACGTACGTGTCAGTGTCAAATAATGTAAAAATGTAAACATAATGAATGGTGACTGTAGAAAGCAAAAGCCGAATCCCGGGCATTTTGGGCGATCTCGAAATCCTGGCCAGATATGTCCTGGTTAAACAGGACGTATGGTCACCCTAGTCTTGAGTGCTGACTTTGTGGCAAGAACAGGGATCTCTGGGGCAGCCATGACTGGGAGCACTGGGGCAGAGACAGACGGGTCTGGGCAGTCATATATATATATATATATATATATATATATATCAGTCATATCAGGAACGTTGTTAGTGGAAAGGGAGCGCTGTCATCGGAGAGGCACAGGTACAGGCACAGACTGCTGCCATTCAGAGGACTGTGGCAGGAACCTCAGAAATGAATGGCCATGATGGAAACCTCTTGGACTCAGGATGGGACAAACCAAAACAATCAAAAGAAGTATGTACAAATATACAATATGTACAAATCCCTCTGGAAGCAGTGCCGCCAGACGCAAATACTGCTCCCTCAAGCCACGGCGCTACACAAGGTTTGCTCTCCCCACAAGACACAAAGGCGAGAGGAGGGATGATGCGTCTCCCATTGCAGCCCGCAAGACGCCAACTGGAGTGGCCTTATGTGACGACCTAAAAAAAGAACAGAAAAAAGATAGATGCGACTTAGCAAATTCTTCTCATGAGAAAATGTATGATTTTTAGCCGATCTTAGGTTCACTACCTTAAACCAGTTGTGCGACAGGATCAGCCCCAGACTAAGTCGCCGTCTTGGCTTCTCCTTTAGCAGAGCCCCGAGGAGGCGACAGCATTCTGTGCAGGAAGACGTCTGATTATTACCTTAAACTTTACATCTGCTCTATTGGATCATGTTAAGATGTTTTGTATGACTGTGAATTATTAATTCTAGATCTCACCTGTTGACAGGTTGGGTCTGGACCAGTGCTTCTTTTTCAGCATCATCAGGTCATAGTGGCCAAGCCACTAGGGAAATGTCCACACAACATCACGAACATCAGAATCCCTAGTGACCATGCCGTCGCCTGCCTGCCGTAGTACTTCCCCCTGAGATGGTACTCGGGAGGACAGTACGCTGCTGTGCCTGAGGAAAGAGGTTATGTCTGATGTGTACTTTTGCATTATCTCATAACTCATCACTGGAGTTAAAGTGCCAAACTGCAGCTTTGAGTGACAATACATACCACAGTATGACCTGTACGCCGAACTCCTCAGAATGTCCCCACACCCGAAGTCAATCAGCTTGACTTCAGATGTCTCGCTGTTGATCAAGAGATGGAAATGGGTGAGAGATCACAAGAGTACACAACTGCACTGTCTCTTCCAAATACTTATGTATAGCATTCACAGTGTAGTAAAGCGAACACCATTGCATATTAAGCTTGGCCATGCCATTTATGCAAGAGATCGCAGCAAGAGCCTTCTCACAACTTTCAACAGGATTGGTTCATGTTCAAGCTACCAGACAATCAGATCTGCCCGCAGTCTTCTCGCTAGCTATGCTGTGAAATGCTCAGAAGATGGAGAGACACCCATACCAAGTACTTTTACAAGGGAGGATTATACTATGGCAGGCATGGACAACTCCGATTATGCTGATAAATCATCACTTTCTGGTACCAAGGGTTCACACTATGCAGCATTAGTACTGTTTCAAGATGCCACAGTGAACAGACCCCTTCATAAGCCTCCAGTGTCAAGCACAGGATTAAGCCATGCTGATCCAATCCTGCGGACAAAGTTGCCATGCCAAGAGGTACCTCACCATGCCAAGCTGGTAGTTCGACCTGTCCTGCCACTAGACATGCTGCTGCATCCTGAAAACAAGCAAGCAACATTACTTGATGTTGCAACTGCCAAAAGTGTATCTGGAAAGCATGAATTCTTGATCAGTCTGATCCGCTGCGGTGCATCAGCAAGAGACCCTCTGATATGGGCCGCTGTGCACACACTGGTCTCATCTGCTGTGGTGCCGATGATGCGTGTTGGCTTCCTCCCTGTCATACCAAGACCCATTACTGAGCGTGCCACCGTCAGACATTGTCTCACCAACTTCCAGAGTGTTCGCAGACAACTAAATCATGCGTCAATGGCGATTTGGTGTGATGAAAGTGTGTTTGCCCTGGCTGTAGATATTTACCTGCATGAGACAGAACAGTTCAAGGATCTGTTCCTCTGCATGGGCCCTTTCCATTGGACCCGTGTTCTACTCAGATGCCAGGGAAAACTGCTTCGAGGTTCTGGCCTGGATGATGCATTGGTGGAGTGTGAAGTGTTTGGACCTGGTGTGATAGAGTCTGTGTTAAATGGGAGTCATTATGTCCGGGCTCTCACTGGGATGCTGATTGTGGAGGATGTGATCAGGTCGCTCCAGTGGGAGATGTTCTGGCAACACAAGGACAAAGCAGAATATCCAGTGCTAGCACAGGTAGAGGCACTGCACACTACACTGGCTGCAAATCAACGTTGCCCAGAGCAGTTTGAAGCCTTGATTGAACAAGTGCAGAAGTTGAATCAGGACTTTCTGGAGTTTGAGAAGGAGTGTGAAGCAAAGTCAGAGCTCTGCCAATTCTTTGGAGTTTGGCTGGAATTGGTGGCCATCATCAAAAATGCTGTAGTCTCCGAAAGAGAAGGAAACTGGAACCTACACGTGGCTACTATAGAGGATTCTATGCCAATCTTTGCAGAATGTGACTGCATAAACTACCTTCGTCATGGGTCATGGTATCTTGAACAAATCAAGGTGCTAGAGTTCACACATCCTGAGCTCTACCGGCGCTTCTCTATAGGCCAGTGGGTTGTGCAGGATCGCCCTGGCTGGTTCTGTGCTGTGGGAGGTGACATGAAGGTCGAGCAGACCACTCAGCGAGTGTCAAAGGGTCCTGGAGGTCACTATGTAGTAGGAGCCACACACAATGCAAATGCTGTAGCAGAGTTTGAGCTCTTATTCCATGAGATTGGGATGGAACAATTCTCACCAACAACCACACTTTGAAACAGACGGAATGCCATCTCCAGCATGCACTGAGCACCACTCGCCGCCTTACATTCAACCAAAATGTTTCAAAGCTGCTGGACTTTGTGCTAGAGCGGCAGAATCCATACTCAGTGACAGTCAATGTGCCTGTTCCACTGCACAATCTGCTCACCAAGCAGGCTGTTGACCGAGGTGTCGCTCCTCGCTTGCTCAACCGTCTCCAAAATGGGAAGCATGTCTACTGCTCGTACAGGCTCATGTCAACAAGTCAAAACTTGTCAGTGAGATTGAGCCTCGACTTGATCTCAACCAATGGAGTCCTGAGTCTACTTATGCCACTCATGTTGTGGTAGACTTCATGTCGAAGATGCGACAGATGCCTCTAGCACAATTCCCTACTTTAGGTGCTGTCATCAATGCCATCATCAGCTCAACATCATCCCTCTGCCAAGAGCCGGAGTTCATCCATCTTGTAGTAGATTCCTACATCGAGATGTCCCTGAAAGAAGGGGAGCGCATGCGGCGTACAGACTCAACAGGCATCGACATCATTGGCATGAACAGACACACACCCATCCCTCAGCAACTTGACAAGTTCTGGGCTTCTGAGGAGAACAAGCGGAATCTCCAACTGTTAGCTCGGGATATGATATGCAATCGAGCCAGTGCCAACGCAACTGTCATTGTCAGCTCTATTGTCATTGATGATGAGGTGCTACCAGCAAAGGCAGCTGGTGGCGAAGAGATCCCAGACCTCTTGAACTGGATTGAGGAGGCTGATGCCAGGTTGCTGGTGCATGTTGAGTGGGCTGTTCGTGTGAAGCAGTGCAAGAGAGTTGTCATAGTCTCCAATGACACAGACACCTTTGCATTGCTTCTCCACTACAGCCCATACTTCCAAGAACTCGGGATGAAGGAGATCTGGCAGCAGTATGGCACTGGTGAGAGGCGACGAATGCTTCCACTCCATTAAGCAGTTTCTCGTCTTGGAGCGTCACTGACAAAGACAGTGATTAAAGCACATATCCTGACTGGAGATGACTGTATGAGCAAGGTGGGGACTAAACATGCTGCTATGGCTTCTGACCCAGTCCAATACTTAGCCAACTTTGGAGAGGCAGACACCTTGACAGAGCAAGATGCAGCGTTGGCTGAGAAGTACTTGGTGTGTGTCTGGGCTGGGGCCAGGTCAACTACAACAGCTAAGACATTTGATGACTTCAGGGTAGAAATCTACACCAGTGGAAGTGCTGGAATTGACGCTCTCCCTCCCACAAGTAGTGGGATCAGAGGCCACATCCAACGAGGGGCTTTTCTGGTTCATACGGCATGCCACTTGCTTGCAACAGCCAAGGACTAGGCAAGGACAAAGCAAGACTAGAGCCAACGGAACATGGATGGATGGAGCACTTTGGCACACTCCTGCCATCAAAATGTCTAAAGCCTTTACCACCAAGTCTGCTCACAGTATGTAAGTGTGCAGGCAAGTGTGACAATCGCCGATGTGGCTGTCGTGCTGCTGGAGTTTCATGCACCGTATTCTGCCATGGAAAAATGGAAAAATGATCCTGTAAAAAACCCATCCCACTAACATGCATGCACACATACAGTACACTTTGAGTGAAATCAGACTATATGGTGCACTTTTAGTTAATTTGTTATGATGTAATTTGTATCACTTTTATTGCTACATAGTTTTATTTGCACCCAATTGTTTTATTTTATATCATTGTACTAACACCCAATTCAAATAAAAGTTCAAAGGGATGTTTATAATTGTTACCTTTCTTCTCTTCATGTCTTGTTATAATAAAAAAAATCATTGTGGAAAAAAATACAATAAAAAGTGACTATAAAAAAAGAAATCTTAATCGAGTTATTGAAAAATTATGTTGACATTGACATTTCAATGACAAGATGATCCTTAATGTTAAAAACAATATTAGCAATGAATGTTAAATGTCACATTTAGTAGAATTAGACTTATTGCATCTGTTTTTTATTCCTAATAATGGCCAAGTTATGGCCAAGGTCTTAAGAATAGGAAAATTACCTTGACCATGACCTTTTAAGGTAAAAAGTCAGCCTATGGCCATAACAATATCAGAAATTAATTCCACATACCATAATAAGTCTAAATAGAGGTATTACATGTTTATACATTCAGAAACAAAGAAGTTGGATTATCATCATCATCCGATGGCGGCCATATTTGATTTGACCATTACGTAATTCGTGGCACTATGGCGGACGAGCACAGTGGTTTTTCATGTCTAGGGACCCACTTACTCAGTTCAAGTGAGAAATTCCCCCAACACTAAATTGCGAACGGGTCTACAGGCCAGGTACTGGATTAAATATATTACATGAATTGTTGTATGGGACATTCATTTTTGTTAGTTGTTTTTGTCTGGTTAAACTAATAGGCTAATTCAATAAATATGTTTGCAGTGATATTCCTACATGTGGTTATTGCAAAATCTCTGGTGGTCAACAGTAGATGACGTCTAATTAACGTGTAATATGTTCAGATTTGATGGCAGTTTCTTGGAAGAGGGCAGAAACCTCCACTTCGCGTGCGGAAGACAATTAGGAAAAGTTTACATTTACATTTACATTTAGTCATTTAGCAGACGCCTTTGTCCAAAGCGACTTACAAATTAGGACAAAATTCAGCGAGTCATCATAAAGAGGCAAAAGCAACAACAACGCAAGAAGTGCTCAAAATACGAAGTTCAGGTATTATTCAGAGTAGCATAAGCCTGATAAGTGATGTTTCAAAGGGAAAGAAAAAAAAAAAAATTTTTTTTTTTTTTTTTTTTTTTTTTTCT
Source organism: Leuciscus leuciscus (assembly GCF_965113295.1). Taxonomy (NCBI): domain Eukaryota; kingdom Metazoa; phylum Chordata; class Actinopteri; order Cypriniformes; family Leuciscidae; genus Leuciscus; species Leuciscus leuciscus. The sequence continues at coordinate 26,534,839 of NC_138724.1, read as the reverse complement.
CTATAAGGTTAAGTGCTCACGGAAGAGATTGGTTTTCAGCTGTCTTTTGAATGTTGTCAGGGATTCTGCATTCCGGATGAGGGTGGGGAGAGCGTTCCACCAGCATGGAACTGTGAATGAGAATGTTCTGGAAAGTGATTTTGTGGCTTTCTGTGATGGAACCACGAGACGTCGCTCGTTGACCGATCGTAGGTGTCTGGTAGGGATGTAGACTCGTAGGAGTGAGTGAAAGTAGGGTTGGGTTGGGCAAGCGTCAGTGCCTTGAACTTGATGCGAGCAGCTAGAGGTAGCCAGTGCAGAGAGATGAACAGAGGAGTGACGTTGAAGACAAGACGAGCTGCAGCATTCTGGATCATCTGTAGGGGTTTGGTTGCACATGCTGGAAGTCCAGCCAGAAGAGCATTGCAGTAGTCAAGCCTAGAGATGACCAGGGCCTGGACGATAAGTTGTGTTGCATGCTCAGTTAGGAAAGGCCTGAAAAGTTATTAAAGATACAATTAAAAGTTTCTTAAGTATCTGGAATGATCACCCCTGATGTAAGAATCAGCCATTTATTTATAAACTGCTGTTAAAAAAATTCGCTAGGCATAAAAATCTCAGCGTAACGTCGCTTCTGCAGTTAATTAATATTCATGAGCCAAACCTGCGCCTCAGTTTAAATAGCAGGATCTTTGATCTCAGCGCAGAGTTTAACGGTCTTCTGACTCTGACTGAAACTGCGGAGCGTTTCAACGACGTCCAGAAATCATCTTGCGCTAGAAACACTTATTTACTCATTAATTGTGTCTTCTGTCAATATTTAAGGCATATTTAAAAGGTGTATTTCGGTATTTGATTTTCACTTTCGCTCACTTTTAAAGTAGGTCATCTAGTCAGTTCCTCTAACGCTGTGTGAGAATGATGAACTGCGGTCTTGTGAATGAGAAAAATGAGCCGGGTATGAATTCACCTGTTTACTTTTACTGTTTCCGAATGTATTTATGTTTTAATATGTGGGAGAGCTGGAGTATTTTTCAAACAGGGAAGTTTTTTGTGAAGTCTTTATCTCAGTATTATTTTATAGTGAAGGTAGTTCACAAATGCCATGTTCTTCTTATATTCAGATTTTTTTTTATTATATATCCATTCTATATCTTGTTTTTATGCTAATACAGAGAGTCTAGACGTTTTGTGATGTGATGTTGTTCTTGTTCTGTTGGTTTGTGTGACTCAGTGCCTCTGAAGAGCATCTCAGTGGAGGTTCGTGTTCAGGATCATGTCTCCACAGTCTCCTCCACTCTGCTGTATGTGAATGAGGAAGAGCGCCCCCTGGAGGCCTTGTTCGTGTTCCCTCTGCCCGCTGATGCTGCTGTCTGCCACTTCAGTGCCAAGATCGGAGAGCAGGAGATTGTGGCAGAGGTGCAAGACAGAGAAACCGTGAGTCCAAATACAAACCAACAGGATGCCGATTTGCTTATATTTTTACTGTGCACTATGTAATATAAATGTGTCTTGCAGGCGAGGGATCAGTATGATGACGCTGTGAGTTCGGGTCACCAGGCGTTTCTGCTGGAAGAGAGCGCAGAGAGTCCTGATGTGTTCAGACTGAGTGTCGGGTGTCTGTCGCCGGGTCAGAACGCTGCCGTCACCATCATCTACGTCACCGAGCTCGATGTGCAGGCCGACCACTCGCTGCGCTTCTGTCTGCCGGCTGTACTCAACCCCCGATACACACCAGCAGGTACAGCAGCTGCTACACACACTTTAGTAGCAGAGAGAAGCTGATTCTAACACACTCTGTGTGTGTGTGTGTGTGTGTGTGTGTGTGTGTGTGTGTGTGTCAGGTTCAGTAGCTGGTATAGTCTCAGAGATTTCATCAGTATGTGGAGCTGCTCCCTACACGCTGACTCTCAGTGTCCATGTGAGCTCTCCAAAGCCCATCTCCAAACTAGAGTCCAACTGCACTCTGGATCCTCTAGTGTTCCTCCGCTCGGATCACACTCAGGCTACGGTACTGTGTGTGTCTTCATGTGTTTATCTGGATGTGTGAGCACAGCAGTGTTATGCATGTGTTTTTATGTGTGTAGGTGAATCTGAGTCCTGGTCACATGTTTGATAAGGACGTTGAGCTGTTTCTGTACTATCAGGATACCCATCAGCCCTCTGCTATAGTGGAGGCAGGAGTGGCCACTGCCCCATCAGGTCGGACCTGCAGATCACTGGCATTATGGGATTGAGTGATCAAGGTTTCACTGACTCTCTCTCTCTATTTCAGGCTCTCTGATGAGGGACCCAGTGGTCATGATAAGTTTGTACCCAGAATTCCCAGAGGAAGTGATGTCATCACTGGCGATACAAGGAGAGTTTATTTTCGTGATGGACAGATCAGGCAGTATGGGTGAAGTGATGCATTATGGGAGAAGAGCACAGATGCGCATAGAAAGCGCAAAGGCAAGATTTAAGATTCAAAGCATCGTGCTTTTTAAGTGGAGATTTTTACACATTCATACATTTTGTGCATATTGATAACATTGCAACACTTTTTTGCATTGCAGCCGCTTTCTCTCCTCGTTGAACTGAAAGAATGACACGCTTTCTCTCTTTAGGTGGTCAGCAAATCCTCGTTTAGATGAACGATCATTAGATGTTCCCGTACATTCAGTTCATTCATGAACAGATTGTCTCTTGTTCAGACTCAAATCACTGACTCTCGTTCAGTAAAGGGGTTTATTCGGTCATTAGGTCGAATGATCCTTCACAACCCACTCGAATGCTATTGGCTATAGTCACACGGTTCAAAATATAGTTCTCTATTTTCAAGAAAGAGTATACAAGAAATAACAGTCAGTGTATGAAAGTGAACAAGAACGATTTGTTCAAAAAACACTGATTTGTTAAATTTTCAGACTTTTTTTGGACTAATTTTTATAACATTTGAAAACATCAAAAACAACAAAAAATGGAAAAACCAAAATTCATGTTTTTCCAAAAACTGCTTATTGTGATTTACGCTCATTCTGATGGAGCGCATCACAAATAGAGTCAGTTTTGATGTCATGTTGAGTTTAAATACCTGTCCATGTCTCTCTATAGGACACTCTGCTGTTACTGTTGAAGAGTCTGCCCATGGGATGCTACTTCAATATCTATGGATTTGGATCTCGTTTTGAGTTCTTCTTCCCGTTAGTAACTAGATCTTCATTCATATTCAGATATTCAGTTTTGAAATCTGTCAGAGGAGATTAGATGTTAAATGTGTTTGTATGTTTCACTGCAGTGAGAGTGTCGAGTACAATCAGGACACAATGGATGAGGCTCTGAAGAGAGTGAAGGAAATGCGAGCAGACATGGGCGGCACAGAGATTTTACAGCCTCTAAAACACATCTACAGTCAGCCCTGTAAGCCTGACCACCCCAGACAGGTATGACAACACCTCAACATGCATCTGAACGACACACTGACATTCATGTGAAAGTGTCAATTAGGCTAAAAGAGTTAGTTCACCAAAAAATATAAATCCTGCCATTATTTTCTCACCCTCATGTCGTTCCAAACCCATAAGACTTTTGTTCATCTTTAAAACACAACTGAAGATATTTTTTATGAAGTCTGAGAGGTTTCTGTTCCTCCATTTAAAGTCCATTCACCCAATACTTTGATGCTTCAAAAAGTTCATAAAACGCAAGTGAACGTAATCCATATGAATCAAGCAGTTTAATCTAAGTCTTCAAAAGATGAACTTATAAACACTGATAAACACACATACATACACTCTAAAAGTGAACGTGCAGTTGTTGCTTTAAGGAGGTATTTCTACCTGATTCTACCTACAAATTAAAATTTTGTTGTTGTAACCAGGGATGTAGTGGAGGCTAAACGCACGTAAACGCCGTTTGCGCACCTCCCACAATTCGGAAATAGCGTTTACCCACCTCCAAAGTGCGTTTATCCACCTCAAAATTTCACGTTATTTGAGTGGACTTTGCTTTTCCAGTGCGTGATCGCCGATCGGTGCGTGATCGCCGATCGGTACATGATTCGAGCATTTGGGCCGTTAATGACAGAGCAGAACGCGCAGCGCAAACACAGAGCGAAACATTGAGCAGAGAGCGCCGCACGCAAAGAGAATGTTTATGTAACTGAGGCAGCTGTAATGATTTTAGTTTTGCAAAATCGTCTGTTAATGTCGGCAGCCATTACACTTGTGGAAAATACAGTGCAACTTATATTATATTGTCTGTCTTCTGTTAATTACAGAAACTGAGTTTTCTTTAAATTAAAATGTGGCACCAGATTCATCATCCTTCTGTCGTTAATCTGCACCTGCTACATTAGCAATTGGAAAAAACTGCAATCGACAACTATTTTGATAATTGATGAGTCATTTTTTTTAAGACAAAAGTAAAAAATTCTTTGATTCCAGCTTGTTAAATGTGAATATGTTCTAGTGTCTTCTCTCGTCTGTGACAGTAAACTGAATATCTTTGAGTTGTGGACAAAACGAGACATTTTAGGACGTCATCCTGAGCTTTTGGGAAACACTGATCCACATTTTTCGGACACATTATAGACCAAACAACTAATCGATGCATCCAGAAAATATTCAACAGATTAATCGACTATAAAAATTATCCTAAATCCCTAATCATTATGTACAAGTGCACTGCATTGGAAGCCCTGGATACAAGCATCCCTCTCTATCTCTCTGAAATATTTTTGTTCTCTCTGTTTTGTCTTTTAGTAAACTTTATAGATTTCACCTATTCCCTCTTGAGTCTCTTTAACAAGAACTTAGATTAATGTATGAACTGAATAGTGATTGTGTGACCTATGATGAGGGAACAACCAGTGATACCCTTGGTAGTACCATCAAATGATAGCCTATAGCGATGTCATCAGGATACACATACACCGGTAGACAGTGGCCCACCTTACCGGGTGACCACGTTGTGGTCCACCAGAATTTATAGTTTACCCACTTCTTTTTTTACCACTACACCACTGGTTGTAACCTACTTTAATCAGTTTGATGTAACATAAAACAAGGGAATGCTGTTTTGACTTAATTGAGTTACACTGACCCACCAACATACAATTTCCAATAAAGCTCAGGATGGACACAGTCGGCACATGCTCACCTGCTCCTTGGCGAATTTTGCCTCAATGAAAAATTGTGATTTGGGATTATTAAACACATTAACTTGCATCAAAGTGAAAACCACAATTGGCCGTGCTACTCTTCGCCACAATGGTAACCATAACATTCAATAACAGAAACTCCTCTAAATATCATCTTTCCCTTTACTGAAAAACATACAATAACACTTAATCCCTAACTGATGGCAAAGGCTCTACGGTCTACTTAGGCTCACGATGATAAAGGCAGCCTTGGCCAGTGGATCTGTAGTTGATGTTCAATGATGTTCATGCATGACGCGCCAGAACAAACCTCATTGGTTCTCGTGTATTAAACCCACACCTTTGAATCTCTGTGTTTACCAAGTTTAGATGTGAATAAAAGCCTAAATTTCATCAGCCAGTGAATCAGTCACGTTTTACAATAATTCACTCTGCAGACTTCTGGATCTTCATGCCCCCATCAAGACCAAAACAGTATCCTTTGTACGCTCAGCCCCATGGTACACCTTGGAGTTGCGGAAAATGAAGGCACGTGGCCGTATCCTTGAGCGTCGTTTCAAAACATCGGCACTAACTGTACATAGACTAGCCTATAGAGATCACCAACAAGCCTACTCCAAGTCACTTCAAGATGCACGGTCACAGTTCTTTTCGGACATTATCAACAACAATCCTGGAAACTCTAAGCAGCTCTTCTCTACAATAAACCATCTTCTTAAACCCCAGACTAAAACTCTCACAGAAAACACAGAGGAACGCTGCAATAACTTCATCACTTTCTTTAGAACAAAAATTGACTCCATCCGATCGCATCTCCCTGGTTCCTCTGCACTACCTGCCCTTTCTGTCAGTTCACAGTCAGGTTTCTGCCACTCTCTTCATTGCTTCTCTGAAGTTTCACAACTTGAAATTGAGGGAATCATTAAAAAAATGAAATCATCTTCCTGTGCCCTGGACCCCTTTCCCACTACCCTGATAAAATCAAATCTTTCTGCCATAAGTCCCCTCATCACAAAAACAATTAATCACTCGCTCCAGTCTGGCCATGTTCCTTCCCCCCTCAAAATTGCAGCTATCACACCACTTCTTAAAAAACCCAGTTTGGACCCGGAAAATCTTGCCAACTTCAGGCCCATATCCAAACTTCCATTCCTTTCCAAAGTATTGGAAAAAGCAGTTGCTGCTCAGCTCCAGGACCATCTTCAACGCCATAACATGTACGATAAGTTTCAGTCAGGCTTTCGGTCTGCCCACAGTACAGAAACAGCTCTGGTCAGAGTTACGAATGACCTTCTGATGGCAGCCGATGCTGGCTCCCCCTCAATTCTTATCCTTCTTGACCTCACAGCAGCGTTTGATACGGTCGATCACAACATCCTTCTCGACCGCCTCCACAGTGATATAGGACTATCAAATTCTGCCTTGGACTGGTTCATATCATACCTTTCTGGAAGGACCGAGTACGTCAGTTTGGGTGGAGCTAAATCTCACCCACATGCTGTCACATGTGGTGTTCCTCAAGGGTCGGTACTTGGTCCAACTCTCTTTATTCTTTACATGCTCCCTCTTGGCCGCATCATCAGCCAGCATGGTATCTCCTTCCATTGCTACGCTGACGATACACAACTCTATCTCAAAATAAACCAAACCCCGCCCCTCTCGGCTGCTCTGCCTTCATCTTCTTCAACACCACTCCTACTGACTTCCTGCTTGGAGGAGGTAAAGGCCTGGATGAGTCAGAACTTCCTACAGTTAAATTATTCCAAAACTGAGGCAATTCTTGTCGGCACTCCTCAGCAGGTTCAGTCGTCCCTGATAACCTCTATCACTTTTTCTGGAAAAGACATCCCTCTCTCATCTACAGTAACCAACCTCGGTGTAAAACTTGATTCTCACCTCACATTTGACAACCATATCAAACTTCTGTGCAAATCATCCTTTTTCCATCTTAGGAATATTGCCAAACTCCGTCCCACACTCACTCTTTCTGACGCCACTAAACTTGTCCATGCCTTTGTCTCCTCCAGGCTGGACTATTGTAACGCACTTCTGTATGGGATCTCTAGCAAGAGTCTGCAGAAACTCCAACACATACAGAACAGTGCTGCTAGGATCCTAATGAGAGTGCGTAAATATGAACACATTACCCCCATTCTTCAAGCACTTCACTGGCTCCCCATTTCCGCCAGGATCCAATACAAAATCACTCTCCTCACCCACCAATGCATTCATGGAAATGCTCCCCCTTACCTCAAGGAACTTCTCACCAAGCAAGCATCAACCAGAAACCTCCGCTCACAAAATGGCAATCGTCTCCGTCCTCCGAGAACCAAGCTCCGGACCATGGGAGATCGTGCTTTCTCCTCTGTTGCCCCGCGACTGTGGAACTCATTGCCAGACCACCTGAGGGTTCCACAGCCAGTTGATCATTTTAAAAAAGACTTAAAAACCTTTTTATTTAAAATTAGCTACAATTAATGTGAAACTGAACTGTTTTTATATTTCATGTTTTTCTATTCTTGTCTTTTCTATTTTTTTATTTTTTATTTTTTTCTGAAATATGTAGCACTTTGGGATTTGTTCGCAAATGAAAAGTGCATTATAAATACAATTTATTATTATTATTATTATTATAAATTGAATCTGTTTATAATATACAGCAATCGTGTCTCTTCAGAAGTAGCCCTTTAAGATGTTTTTCTCTCTTCAGCTGTTTATCTTCACTGATGGAGAGGTGGGAAACACTAAAGAGGTGCTGGACCTGGTGAAACGTCATGTTCACTCTCACAGGTAAAGGTCTGCTGGGTTTGATCTTCCCATCATTCATCTCTTCATCACTTACAGTAACAGAGTTTATTGTCTTCAGGTGTTTCTCATTCGGGATTGGTGAGGGTGCAAGTACTGCCCTCATCACAGGAATGGCCAGGGAAGGATCTGGTCACGCTCAGTTCATCACAGGCACCGACCGCATGCAGCCCAAAGTAAAGCTCTCCACTGGATTTCACAGGCACAGATGTTTCCTAGTCAAATGTCTCAATGGTTTCTCTTTCTCTTAAACTATATCAGGTGATGCAGTCCCTCAGGTTTGCGCTGCAGCCTCCTGTGTTTAATATCTCTGTGGATTGGAGCCTTCCAGATGGCATTACTGTTGACACACTGTCTCAACCCATCAAAGTGCTCTTCCAGGGTCAAAGGGCACTCATTTACGCCCAACTTAAAGGAGAGGTGAGATGATTTAGCATGTTAATGAGAATAAGAGACCAGTGTCTCTCATTTGTTTAGATGATAAAAAATCTGCCCCTCTTTTATAGAGTTCAGGAGGTTTTGAGGGAAAAGTGACGGTCAAATACAGGCTTAAAGATCAACCAGTAACAAACCAGCTCCACTTCTGCCTCAAACCAACTGAGGAAACTGGGTAACACACACAAACACGCAGAAACACATTGAATTGGATGATATCAACTCTTTGCTTTTCAAATCCAACAAATTTCCTCCATGTTTTTGCAGGTTGGCTGTCCACCGGCTGGCGGCTCGGACCCGGATCCGTTTTCTGGAGCAGGAGGAAAGGGCTAGTAGTGCAAGGCTGAAGAGCGTCAGGAGCAGGATAGTGGAGCTCAGTGTTCAGGCAGGAGTGAGCAGTGTTCATACAGCCTTCATTGCCGTTAATAAAGACAGCAGACAGACTGTGAAAGGACCCCTGCTGCAGAGAAGAGTGCAGACACACGGTTAGTGCGACGATTGTGAACTTGTGAGGATGTCTGTGTCTGTTCATATTATCATTACAAAAATGATGTTCTTGTTACATATTTTACATTTGGTTTGTTCAAGTAATCAAAATCAAATGCTGTTTCAGGGTCACAGCAATGAAATATATGGCCAATACTGTATGTCAAGTTAAACTAGTGTTTGTAAACTAAGTTTTCAGACAGATGTTTAGTGCTCTGATTGTATGTGTAAAAGTGACTTGACTATTTACTATAGTACATTTGATGTGTTAATCTCATTTGGATGTAAAAACAAATGTTTTTATACATACAGAAAGTCCCAGGATGCCAGTGGCTTTTGCATGGCAAGCAGCAATCATATTTCTTTCAGAAAATGTTCAAATCCAGTTAAACTTATAATTTCAAAATAGTTCATTGTCAAGTAACAGTTTACATTTTGTATGTACAACTCATGATGATGTCAAATGAATTTGTTTTTAGGGATGGATTATGGAGGCGTGTAGGCAAAGTTGAGTTAATATTAGGCAATTATATCACAACCTTTATTATATACACCTCAGAAAAATACAGAGGTCTGAACATTGGGGATGGCCCTGTCCATATGACCTCATCAGGTTGCATGTGAAGGAAGTCTAGTTACCATATTGGAAACAAAAACATTAGTTTGGCTTTTTTAATGGAAAAATGTCTCAACTTTTGACAGTATAAATGAGAAGAAAATAGTCAAAGAACAAATATCGAAAATGGCAGCTTTTTAAATGACAAGCTCCACTCACATTTTTCAAGTTAAAATTATGATTTCAACATACTGTAGTTCTTTGTCACTTAACAGACATGTGGTGTGTGCAACTCATTTTAATGTGAAATTAATTTGTGTTTTAGGAATGGCTTTTGGAGGCTTTACTGGTAAGAATATTAATATATAGACTCTTCTTTTCAGTTTCATATCTGTGTGTGTTTCCCTGACAAGGATTCAATATGTTTTACTTGATGATTTCAGAATAGTTCATTGTCAGGTAACAGTTTACATTTAATATCTACAACTCATGATGATGTGAAATTAATTTGTGTTTTAGGCATGGCTTTTGGAGCCTCGAAAGGTAAGATAATTAATATATAGACTCTTCTTTTCAGTCTCATATCAGTGCTGTTTTAAAGCTCTGATTTTGTCTGTATGGTTGTGTGTGTTTTGTGTTTCCCTGACAGCAAGGATTTCATATGCTTTTCTTGTCCCTTCACAGCCCTTTTGTCACTACTCATTTGAGTAGTTGAGTTGACCTCATTAAGATTTAAAATGTTCAGTTTTAGGGAGGATGTGGTCATTGGTTCTTTTCAGTCTGTGGGTGTTTCTTGAGCTTACAAGAATGGGTTTGTGGTATTTGCTAAGACAAACTTCCCAACATAACATCAATTTAGAACAATTCAGTAACGTTCACTGGAAATGACAGAGTGCTAAAAATGGCTCTTGTACCTGTTTTATGGGTTAATTGACAAACAAAACAATACAAAGGGTTATTGCAAGATTGTTTTAGGGCAGAAATGTCCATATCAATCCATCCCTATTCCAAAAGCTTTTCTTGTTTGTTAGTTCTTTTGGATGTGTCTGTTCTTCTGTTCTTAGATGTTTCTCCAGATCTGAATCTGTTCTGACCTTTGATTTCTCTGCCTGTACTGTAGGTCGGCTGGGCAATGTGAAAAAAATGGGTAAATGCACCTCAATATAATAGTTTTGTGAAGCATTAATTGTTTAAATGCAATGATTGTTGTTTTCATGGCATATTATTAGATAATGTGTACATTTATTATTGATTTACAAGCCTCACTAAACCACAACAACATCTTAAAACTGGAGCAAGACACTGAAAAACCACTGAACCATGAAGTGTTTTCAGACACTGAAAAATCATGAGATGTTGAGTTAAGATATAAAATGAACAGTTTCTTTGTTTTAGGGAGGATGTGGTCAGTGGTTCTTTTTAATCTGTACCTGCAAGAATGTGTTTGTGGTATTTTCTGAGACAATTGTCACAACATAACGCAAGATTGTTTTGGTCCTTATCAATCCATCCTGAAGCTTTGTTCCAAAGCTTTTCTTGTTTGTTAGTTCTTTTGGATGTGTCTGTTCTTGGCTGTTTCTCCAGATCTGAATCTGTTCTGACATTTGGTTTCTCTGCCTGTAGCTCAGGCACGTGCGGCTCAGGCACGTTTTTATGTTATTTATACTTTAAACTATTATTATTATTACAATATTTATTTAAAAAACGTAGAGTGCCTTAAAAATGATCACAACACTGGTAAGGCTTACCAGTATCTTATGTTTTGTGTGCAGCAGCCTCTGTGAACATCTCCCCTAGCAGGCTGGGCAGAATCTGCAGCTTTACAGCAGGTCAGTGAGCTGGTGAGCCAGTTCTAAACACTGTCAGCAATCTTTACATCTTGTCATGGTCACATAAAAATTGTTTAATCAGCTAATATATCTCCTATATGTTTGTTTTAATGTCTACAGTCTCAGATCAGCTCCAGCAGTATCATCCTCAGCAGCAGCAGCAACAGCAAAGGCTACCAGAACAGGTATCACATTAATGTTAAAAATATTGTAAAGTATTAATTGCTGTATTTTTTTTCTGTTTGCTTTGTTTTTATTTTCATTGTATAAATTGTATTTTTGTAAATCAGTTTATGCCATGAAAATAGCCACAGATGCTGACATGGCATTAAATAAACCTATACTGTACTGAACAAAACATGGGCCACGTTGATTTTGTCCTACACAGTTTACTATAACAGCTGTTCTTTATTATTCTGTAGGCTATAACAGAGAAGGAAAAGCCATCAGGTTGGGACAACTTAAAGGAGAACTCCGGTCAATTTTAACATTGAGCTCATTTTTTTGTAAATTTGGAGTGCTGTCAGTACAGAGAACAACGACAAAAATCGGTGTTGCCTACACCGTGTTATCCTCTTTTTAAATCTGCTTTTAGCCTCTTAACATCCTTGATGTGTCATTACAAGTGCCCAGCCATTGTGAGTGATTCCTTCAGAGTGAACGCGGTGAATCTGATTGCAGTAGATGTGAAAGATATTAATAAAAATGAAGTTAATTCAGCCAGCGCACATACCTGTATTTTCTTCCTGTTTTCGGTCGAAGTCCACAGTAGTCGATTGTCGAGTTCACGCGCATAGGTTTAGTATCTATGATCATGCGCGTGAACTCGACAATCGACTACTGTGGACTACCGGAGTTCTCCTTTAAGATACTTCAGTTTCTAATCCCAGAGTTATTAATAGGTGCACATAATTATTTTTATTTTTTTTACTTTTAAACTTAAAATTTGTCTTTTCTGTTCTTTTTCAAAACTGCATCAATGCATTTGCTGCCGTATCGATACAGAATCATCCATATTGATATATTGCTGTATTGATATTTTGAGCACAGCCCTATTTAAAGCCTTGTTCCATGTGCCCCCTTTTATACTTTAAGCACCTGCCCCTCCAGAGGTCTCTGCACGGCCCTGCTGTAGCTGCACAAACTGGTCAGTCATGGACCTTTGGAAGTTCATCATCAGGTAAATGTACCTCAAAGTCAAGTCAAGTCAAGTCAAGTATATTTGTATAGCGCTTTTCACAATACAGATTGTATCAAAGCAGCTTCACAGTATTAAATTAAAATAACACAACAAAGTTTGTTTCAAGAGGAATTTATTGATTGATAAAATTAAATTAAATATCCCCAAAATATCCCCAACTGAGCAAGCCAAAGGCAACAGTGGCAAGGAACCGAAAAACTCCATCAAGTGACCTAATGGAGAAAAAAAAAATCTTGGGAGAACCCAGGCTCAGTCGGGGGCCAGTTCTCCTCTGGCATTTATGAGCTACAGGCCGGATTGTAGTTTGAACTGTAGGATTATATGAATGCCTGGCTGAAGAGATGCGACTTTAATCTAGTTTTAAACTGGGAGAGCGAGTCTGAGCAACGAACAGTATCAGGAAGACTATTCCAGAGTTTTGGAGCCAAATGTGAGAATGCTCTCCCTCTGGTGGTTCTGGATATCCTAGGTATGACCAAAAGCCTTGAATTTAGTGATCTTAAAGAGCGCGATGGATTATAGGGCGATAGAAGATCCGTTAAATAGACGGTAACAGTAACAGTTATCTCAAAGACTGAAGGTGAAACGTTTGATAAAATATTTTTTTTCATTTACATTTACATTTAATCATTTAGCAGACGCTTTTATCAAAAGCAACTTATAAATGAGGAGAGGAATAGAAGCAATTAAACTAACAATATTCCAACAATATGCAAGTGCTGTGACCATTCACAGTTTAGTCTAATGCAGTACACATATTTTTTTTTATAGATATAGAATTGATAAGAAAGTGTTAGTATTAATGGGTCAAATGTTGCCGAAAAACATGTGCCTTCAGTCAGTTCTTAAAAACGGCATACAGACTCAGAAGCTCCGATTAAGTTAGGCAGGTCATTCCACCAGCAGGGAACAGTCCAGGTGAAGGTCCATGAAAGGGATTTTGTTGCTTTTTGAGATGGCACCACGAGACGACGTTCACTTGCAGAACACAAGTTTCTAGATGGCACGTAAGTCTGGAGTAATTAGTTTAGGTAAAAGGAAGCAAAGCCAATGGTTGTTCTGTAGGCAAACATCAGTGCCTTGACTTTGATGCGAGCGGCGATTGGCAACCAGTGAAAGTTTATGAGGAGAGGTGTAACATGCACTCTCTTCGGCTCATTAAAGACCACTATTGCTGCAGCATTCTGGATCAGTTGCAGAGGTTTGACATTGCATGCTGGAACGCCTCCTAAGAGAGCATTACAATAGTCTAGTCTGGATAGAACAAGAGCGTGGACAAGGACTTGTGTAGCATGCTCTGATAGAAAGGGCCTGATCCTCCTAATGTTGTATAAGGCAAATCTGCAGGACCGGGAAACTCTAACAATGTGGTCTGTGAAGTTCAATTGATCATCAATCACAACTCCAAGGTTCCTGGCTGACCTTGATGGAGTTATGGATGATGAACCTAGATGATTGGAGAAGTTGTCTTGTAGTGTTGGGTTGGCCGGGACCACAAGTAGTTTTCTCTTCGCAAGGTTGAGTTGAAGGTGGTGGTCCTTCATCCAGCCAGAAATCAGGCAAGCTGAGATGTGAGCAGCTACCGTTAGATCAATTGTAATGTAATTAGGGATGGGGCCGATCCGATCCAGTATCGGTATCGGGACCGATACCAGCGTTATTCACGTATCGGATTTTCCCGATCCAACCTGCGGAGATATCCGATATCCTTGAGTCATGTCTGCGCTTTAACGTTGTCTGCTGAAATGACTCCAAAAGTGATTCCCGCCGGCTAGTCTGCTAGCTGGCTGCAAACTGCGGAATGGATTTCCTGAACGGAGGCGCGGCTCAATGAGACACAGAGTTATGAGACACGCCACCGCTCAGGAAATCCATTCCGCAGTTTGCGGCCGCTGTGTAGAAATACTTCACACTGGAAACACCGCAGAGCAAGACAGCAAAATGCAATGTTTGCAAAGCCGTAATTCAGAGCTCGTTGAAGCTCCCTCGCGTCGTACAACACAACGAATGCAATCAAACATTTAAAAAAGCACCACGTTACTGTGCGTTCACACCAAACGCGAATAGCGCGTCAAATTCGCGTCTGCCGCGTCTAGTTGGACGCTTGAATATTTTGAATCCATTCGCGCGCCCAGAGCGAAATTGACGCTCGTAAAAAGCAAAAGTTTGAAGCGAAATTGACGCGCGTCTGAGGCGAAATCCGCTTGTCTGTTTGCACATGGCTGATGTTGATCGAGCATTCATCGAGAGAGTTACAGCATCGGAGCGAGGATCACCCTTTAGATAGTGTGTGTAAGATGTTTACACTTGCACTTTTCTTATATTTCAAGACTCAATATTTGACATTTTGGGAATGTAATAAATATTGACATGACCTACAGTTGCATATTTGTTTTCAGAATGGGATTTTTCCTGTTAACAGGATTTACTGTTTTTCTGACTTCCTTTTCTGACCTTATACTTACCATACATGCATAAATATGTAGGCCTACATATCATACTTGCCTGTTGAGAGGAGTTTATTTCAGCATCATATAAAATAAACAATAATGATAATAATAATATTAAAGCAAACACAGCTCTGGTATCGGAATAGTATCGGTATCGGCCGATATCCAAATTCAGGTATCGGGATCGGATCGGAAGTGAAAAAATGTGGATCGGTGCATCCCTAAATGTAATATTGTAATGCATTACTTTTAAAAGTAACTTTCCGCAACGCTGGATACCTAATCTAACATTCATGGACATTTATAGTATATTTAATTTACGATCCATCTCCACATATAGCACCAGTGTATTGCAAGAAAGCAATAACTAATAATTTGATATTTGTAAATCTGAACAACAAATTATTTCAAATTGCAATAGATCCTACAGAATTTAAATTTAAAAGCCCCTATAATGAATTCCAGTTGGTTTACCTGTCCTTACCTGTGTGTGTGTGTGTGTGTGAGTGTGTGTGTGTGAGTGTGTGTGTGTGTGTGTGTGTGTGTGTGTGTGTGTGTGTGTGTGTGTGTGTGTGTGTGTGTGTGTGTGTGTGTGTGTGTGTGTGTGTGTGTGTGTGTGTGTGTGTGTGTGTGTGTGTGTGTGTTTTCAACTGCAGACCCGTTACTCCAGCTGGTTTCTCTCCAAAAGGCGTCAGGCTGCTGGGATCTGGACGCCACACTGGCTGATGCGTTTGGGAAGACGGAGGATGAGCTGACCAATCAGAAGCCAGCACAGGTGAGAGATGTGATGAATAATAAGACAGCTGTGATTGTGTCCAGTAACAAATGCAGTGTATGATGGTTTGTGCACAGGTGGAGGGGTCAGTATGGGCCACTCTCCTGGCTCTGATCTGGTTATACGGCTGTAAAATAGACCAGCGGGTCGAGTGGCAGTTTGTGGCCATGAAGGCAGTGTCATGGATCGGCTCTCAGAAAGGTGAGATCTCCATTCCAGACCACATTCACTCAGTCAGCGTTCATCAAGAGATGCTTGAGCAAATATCTTCAGTTCTTTGACACACACTGATGATTTGAGTGTGTGTGTGTGTTTCAGTGGGCGATCTGTCTCAGTGTGTGTGTGTGGGTAATGTCCTGCTCGGATGTCAGGTGACCAAAGAGACTCTGGGAATCTGAAGACGTCTGTGTTTCTACTTCCTGTGCCGTCAGAAGACAAAAGAACTGCTACAGTTTAATTTACTGTTTCTGTTAGTGTTTCATTAGAATTTAGTTCTTTATCAGCTTAAATCAACAGCATATTTTTATATTAAATATTTTAAAACTCTCATGATAATGTTTTTGCTGTTTTGAAATTGAAAATAATTTTAATCCGATTCATTGGACGAGTCGATTCATTGGACAAAATTCTTTGGATTCATTGGACAAAAAATGTAGGTGCTGAAATGATTATGTTCACACAAACATGTTAATGTTGAATTATGGCAGCAAAGACTACTATTAAAGTAATAAAATATTAAAATAATCTTTGTCATTCTTTTTCATGCAATGAAAGTAAAAAAAACCCACCTTAAATAGTCCATACTGTACATTGAAGCCATATAATACCTTACTTACCATGTTTGAATTCCACACATGAAGTCCCTTCATTTCAACATACTTTTCATTTCACAACTTATTCAGTACAAATTTGATATCATGTTCAGGTTTGTGAGAGAGCAGCGTTTGGTGGTTTCTTCACAATAAGGTACAAAGCCACAAGGCCCTTCCTGTAAATAAATTCTATTAAAACACCTGCATTTTCACCTCTAGCTTTGGATCAAAGCATCTGATAAATGACTAATTGTAATTATTAATTTCAGACCTTTTTTAAATTCAGATTTGCTTTCACAGGCTGGATGGATCCCCAGAATGAAACAAATGGAGCTCTGACATCAGAACGGTCCATTTATTTAGGCTTGTGTTGTTGCCTTGTATACACTTTGACAAAAGTTATTGACAAAATGAACTCCACTGAAAGAGCTTTAATGATTATTTTTTTTATAAACAGATTAAAATCATTCGACTGACTGAAATAAATCATGAAATCTACTACTATTTGAGTAAAACCAAAGGGACTTTGTTCGGACCCAGAGGCTTTTTTGACTCCATCTTGACTATCAATCTTACTATGCAAGTAAATGTTACAATTGCGATGTAATTCTAATCAATTTGATGTCATTTCACACACCCCTCCCCCCATAGTTTATTAATTGTCATTAGTTGTCACTGTATTGCTTATGTAACTTTATACAGCGACTGTAAATAGGTCAGCTGCACAAACCCTCACAGTAAAATGTAATTTCCTCTAAAAGAGCTTGAGAATGTTGATCTCGTGTCTGAGATAAATTAGCCAGGTATGGCTCACTTATGCTTACCGCGTTTTTCCATCTTAAAAATATATCTAAATTACGACAAGCTCTCAATGACAAATGCAGAAAAGTTATTTCATGCGTTCATGAGCTCAAAGCTAGATTATTGCAATGCTCTACTGGGTGGTTGCCCTGCACGCTTAATAAACAAACTGTGACCATGTGACCTGTGCTATATTTTTGAGTCACTTTGACCTTAGAAACACATTTTGAGTTTTATAATAAAACATAATGCCTCAGGTTTTTGATAATATAATTATGTTTCGAATATATAATCATTTAAATGGACATTGTCTGTCAGTGATTTCCTAAAGCCGTTGGACCGGACCTCAATCACTGAGGAAACTTTCACACAGCAGAAGACTAATGTTGGAGTGCTTATTATGTTTAAACACAAATATAAGACAAATAGTCACAAATTGCATTCTATAACCAAAAGTACAGTATGTGTATATAAAATGTCAACACCCTTAAAATTACGAAAAATGAAAGAGCTACAATTAAAAAAAGTTTCTAAAGGACGAATTCTGTTTGTGAAGTACAAATAACTGATAAATCACCCGTACTGAAGTTGCCTGGAATTTATCATTTGGAAATTCCACTTGGCTCAGAAGTTTGAGGGGGAGGCGTTTTTGAATATGGCCTAAATAATATTCGTGTTTATAGCCAAACTTATGACTCAGTTTAACCCCTTCAGACCTGAATTATGTTTTAAGTTTCTGAAAAATATAAAATTACATTTTCCCAGCTCATGATGCTTCTATAAATGAGACCAAATAAATTTTTTTTTAAAAATGTTTGGCTTTAATTGTACTTTTTTTTGTCCATTTCAATGGACGTCAGGTCAAAACAGGTGTACTTCACAAAAATTTACCAACATAAAATTGAATAATAAACATAAAAATTGTTAGTATATACTTAAAACTTTTTCTCAAGGTCAAAAACTTTTCAACAGTATACCATTTCAACTTTAATTTTGAGGTTTTTGTTTTACAGATTGCACATTGTTTGTAACAAACTAAATATCTTAGAATCAATCAATATGCGAAATATTTTCTTTGCGCATCTTTCTTTTTTTAGATCAAAAACTTGAACATTACAACATTTCAACTTTAATTGTAAGGTTTTTGCTTTATAGATCGCACATTTGTTTATTCATAACAAAATAAACCTAGGAATCAATCAATGCATTCACGTTAGAGTAATTTACTGTGTGCATCTTTGAAACAATTTCTCTGTTAACCATTTTCTTGTATTTCTACAGTACATTACTGGCAGCACGGTTGCCATGCATGATGCATGTATTTTGATTTCCAGTAACTGTACTGTAATTCACTTTACAGTACACAAGATCAGTACTGTAATAGTACTTTACTGTATTTGTACTGTATTTCATCATTTGTTCTGCTTTTGCTGTAATTAATTATACGGTATTGTACTGTAATATCTATATTGATACATAACTGCTAAATATTATTATAATTTTCAAAATAATTACTAATAATGATAATATTATATCATAACAATATAATATGTAGTTATTAGGAAAATATAGGCTATAGTAGGAAATAATACTATGGAAGTCAATGGCTACTGTCAACTGTCTAGTTACCGACATTCTTTAAAATATCTTCTTTTGTGTTCAGCAGAATAGAGAAACTCATACAGATTTAGAACAACATGAGGATGAGTAAGTGATGACAAATATCATTTTTGGGTGTACTATACCTATAAAGGGATAGTTCACCCAAAAAATTTAATTAGCCCATGATTTACTCACCCTCAAGCCATCCTAGGTGTATATGACATTCTTCTTTCAGACGAATACAGTCGGAGTTATATTAAAAAATGTCCTGGCTTCCAAGCTTTATAATGGCAGTGAATGGTTGTTTCTGTTTTGAAAGTCCATAATAGCGCATCCATCCATGATAAAAGTGCTCCATGCGGCTCTGGGGGTGAAATAAAGGCCTTCTGAAGCGAAGCGATGCGTTTTTGTAAGAAAAATAATTCATATTCAAGTTAGGCTTTAGATTTAAGTCAAATCCGTATGTTCGTTTGGCCGGAAGCTAGTCATTTTACTTTATATAGTTTTAAATACGGAGATTTTTCTTACATCTCCATCTTCCTCAGCACTCCACATAAAGTCAACATCTGAGATATTTCCATCAGCTATATGTTCAAGCACTTCAAGAACTATATATTCTGCATATGAAAATTTTTTATCGGTATCGGTACTGTGATAAATTTCAATCAGCATTACTGGACTTCAGTTACTGGAATGTGATTTCAGTAACAGGCTTTTGAACCCACTGTCCATTCTAATGGACAGACACATTTGAAAAAATCCTGATTTAAAACGTGCAATTCTACAATCGATTTTTTAACTTTAATTAAATAAGTTCAATCTTTCTATTTTACATACAAACTATGAAATACTGGCACACATATCAAAAAATTTAAATAAAACCATAGAAAATGTTGCTTGCTTCTGTGTTTGGAGTGAAGTGCTGCCATGCTTCTCTTCAATGTAGTGTTTTTTTTAATAATTACTACATGCAGAGCTTTACTGCCATTTGATTGGATGACAAGCGTCCAATCTAATGGACTGCAGGTGAAATGCTCCAGAAGTAAAAAAAAAAAAAAAGGGGGTTGACATGTGATGTCCATTGTTATGGGTTAAAGGGATAGTTCACTTTGAAATTAATTTTTGGTACCTTAGCTTACCTCAAGGGCATCCAAGATGTAGGTGTCTTTTTTTCCGCAGTAGTTTCAATTTTGATATTTTTAGGTCAAACCGTTCTTGTCTGTCAGTCATATAATGCAGGTCTATGGTCACGGTCTCAAAACACAAGCACAGAGTCCAAATTAAAACAATTCCCCGTCGTCCAAATTAAACAATTCCCCATCGTAAGTACACATTGATGGCCTAAGACACGAAACGAGCAGTTTGTGTGAGAAAACGAACAGTATTTATATCGTTTTTACCTCTTATACGCAGCCATGTCCGAGTGATCTGATCTGACGTGTGTGCAGACTGGTGCATAGATATATACACACTAGAAGTCGCCTTGTCTACGGCAGTTCATTGGAACGAATGTCTTTAAGGCGACATCTAGTGTATATATCTATGCACCAGTCTGCGTACACGTCAGATCAGATCACTCGGACATGGCTGCGTATAAGAGGTAAAAACGATATAAATACTGTTCGTTTTCTCACACAAACTGCTCGTTTCGTGTCTTAGGCCATCAATGTGTACTTACGATGGGGAATTGTTTAATTTGGACGACGGGGAATTGTTTTAATTTGGACTCTGTGCTTGTGTTTTGAGACCGTGACCATAGACCTGCATTATATGACTGACAGACAAGAACGGTTTGACCTAAAAATATCAAAATTGAAACTACTGCGGAAAAAAAGACACCTACATCTTGGATGCACTTGAGGTAAGCTAAAACATACCAAAAATTAATTTCAAAGTGAACTATCCCTTTAACCCTCATCTTCTCCTTGTCCAGAAAGCTTATCATTTCATTTAGATATTATTTTTCTTTTTTATTGCAATTTCTTTGGAGATATTTTGTTTACCTTAAAATTACTAGATTTTATCAATAAATAATATAATTTAAGCAAATCCTTCACATTATTTCAACATAAATACAAAATTAAGTCCCCAATACATGCATTCCCCTATTATATCAGCTCAAAATATCTTACCTCATCTCTGCCGACCTCTTATGGGGAAAAAAATAAATAACATGATATTTCATGACTCTTGCCTTTAGATGGCCTTATAGCTCTATATGGAGCAAATAATGAACTGTTCCTTTGGGCCTAAAGTCAGTTACTTCAGATTTTCTCTTCAGTATTTCTTCAGGTATATATTTATTTAGACATTATAAAATGTTTTTTATAAAGTTTTAGAATTTTTAGGTTTTTCTGTTTATAATGAAGTGTCAGATATTGTAATAATTCAAGTTAGTAAGGTGGACAGCAGGGAAAAACAAAACAAAAACAAGCACAACCTTCAATAATATTTATTTAAAATGCTGATTTTAATTCAGAATCAAAAATTGCTGTTGTAACTTCACCCTTTATTTTGCAATTGGGGGGGGGGTGGGGGTGGTTGCTCTGCATTGTAAGTGTGTTCAAGTCTAACCATTTCATATCTGTGTGGACTGCATTGTGACTGATTGATTTTTATTAAAAAAAAAGAAAAACATAAACTCCTCGAATTTTCTTTTGTGAATTTCAAGTTCAAGTGCGACAAACGTGCTAAACACTCCTATTAACTAATTTTAAAGATAAAATAAAAATGAGTTTCGGGTCAAAATGACAGTTTCGGGCACGTGATGTCACTTCAGCCTGCCCACGACGTCGCCTAATTAATATTCATGAGTAAAGCAGCGGTTACTCGGTGAAATCGATTACCTTCTCCAAACGTTTGGCCGCTTTAGAAACGTCCAGAACCACATAGGCCTATTTACTCATTAAATGAGTAGATCTTTGAAGATTTGAGGCACATTTAAAGGTAGTTTCGGTGTTTAAGTTTGTCCTTCGTTTAACGGAAAATCGTCATTTCGTTTAACGGAGCGTCAAAATGGAGAACTGCGGTCTTGTGACTCAGAAAAATGAGCCAGGTATGAATTCACCTGTTTACTGTTAACGTTACCTGAATTTAAACTTTAGTTTTTAATATGTTCGACAGCAGAGGTGTTTTTCCACACGGGGACGTTTGTCGCGAGGGTTTTATTTAAGTAACGTTAGCTATAACTATAATATTGGATGAATGTAGAGTTTAACCGACAGATTGTTCTCAAAGGATGAAAAAAAAGTTTTTTTTAACGGTCAACTGGGACAAGTTGTCACATTTTCAAAATAACTAGGGCCTGTTGTCACATGTTACGTTCTCTATTCTATTAATGTTGAATATATTAAACCCTTTATTTATCTCTCAGAGAACTATATATAATGTGTATTTGTGATGTTCTGTTGGTTTGTGTGACTCAGTGCCTCTGAAGAGCATCTCAGTGGAGGTTCGTGTTCAGGATCATGTCTCCACAGTCTCCTCCACTCTGCTGTATGTGAATGAGGAAGAGCGCCCCCTGGAGGCCTTGTTCGTGTTCCCTCTGCCCGCTGATGCTGCTGTCTGCCACTTCAGTGCCAAGATCGGAGAGCAGGAGATTGTGGCAGAGGTGCAAGACAGAGAAACCGTGAGTCCAAATATAAGTCTGCTGAACATTCATTTGCATATTTTTTGCACCACGTAACAAAACTGTGTCTTGCAGGCGAGGGATCAGTATGATGACGCTGTGAGTTCGGGTCAGCAGGCGTTTCTGCTGGAAGAGAGCGCAGAGAGTCCTGATGTGTTCAGACTGAGTGTCGGGTGTCTGTTGCCGGGTCAGAACGCTGCCGTCACCATCATCTACGTCACCGAGCTCGATGTGCAGGCCGACCACTCGCTGCGCTTCTGTCTGCCGGCTGTACTCAACCCCCGATACACACCAGCAGGTACAGCAGCTGCTACACACACTTTAGTAGCAGAGAGAAGCTGATTCTAACACACTATCTGTGTGTGTGTGTGTGTGTGTGTGTGTGTGTGTGTGTGTGTCAGGTTCAGGAGCTGGTATAGTCTCAGAGATTTCATCAGTATGTGGAGCTGCTCCCTACACGCTGACTCTCAGTGTCCATGTGAGCTCTCCAAAGCCCATCTCCAAACTAGAGTCCAACTGCACTCTGGATCCTCTAGTGTTCCTCCGCTCGGATCACACTCAGGCTACGGTACTGTGTGTGTCTTCATGTGTTTATCTGGAAGTGTGAGCACAGCAGTGTTATGCATGTGTTTTTATGTGTGTAGGTGAATCTGAGTCCTGGTCACATGTTTGATAAGGACGTTGAGCTGTTTCTGTACTATCAGGATACCCATCAGCCCTCTGCTATAGTGGAGGCAGGAGTGGCCACTGCCCCATCAGGTCGGACCTGCAGATCACTGGCATTATGGGATTGAGTGATCAAGGTTTCACTGACTCTCTCTCTCTCTATTTCAGGCTCTCTGATGAGGAACCCAGTGGTCATGATAAGTTTGTACCCAGAATTCCCAGAGGAAGTGTTGTCATCACTGGCAACACAAGGAGAGTTTATTTTCGTGATGGACCAATCAGGCAGTATGGGTGAAGTGATGCATCATGGGAAAGGGGCACAAACGCGCATAGAAAGCGCAAAGGTAAGATTTAAATGTGCATTTGGGTCTGTTGACTCGTATTCAGATGAGACACACTAGAATACTTTTCCATGTCTCTCTATAGGACACTCTGCTATTACTGTTGAAGAGTCTGCCCATGGGATGCTACTTCAATATCTTTGGATTTGGCTCTCGTTTTGAGGCCTTCTCTCACTAGTAACTATATCTCCATTCACATACAGTATATATTCAGATATTCAATTTTTAAATCTGTCAGGGGAGATGAGGAGATGTTTGTGTGTTTCACTGCAGTGAGAGTATCGAGTACAGTCAGGACACAATAGATCAGGCTCTGAAGAGAGTGAAGAGAATGCAAGCAGACCTGGGCGGCACAGAGATTTTACAGCCTCTAAAATACATCTACAGTCAGCCCTGTAAGCCCAACCACCCCAGACAGGTACGACAACACCTCAACATGCATGAATGAATGAATTGATTACATCACTGTATGTACATTTATGACTTTTATAGTGTTACAGCACAATTTTAAAATGATTTTATTCCCCCTAAACATCAATGCTTCATTGTGTGTGTTACAAAGGTGTAGAGTGACGGATAAAGGAATTTTTAATTATTTAAATTTACCATATTTAAATGAAATCTGTCATGGAGACTCGCAATTTATTTAACCCCACAGAGACTATTTACAAATGTAAGCTTTCCTAAAGATCCAGAGTTTTTTCTTTTTAAATAAATATACAAAACACAATGTAATATTTTTTAATTATAGGATTTTTTCTATAGGATAATTGTCATAATTATTCAAACTGTATTTTGCAAAAACATTGCTGTTTTTAAGTCACAGACAAGGGTACAAAATTGTGTTAAAACCAGGGCAAAAAATATTTAAATCGGTTTACTCCAAGCAGAATCCGTATTTTAACGTTTCTATTCATGCGTTCCTTCTGTATTATCCGTTCCGAAACTGGTTTGATTAGAAAAAAAACCTGGTTAATAACGTTTTTTTTTTTTTTTTTTGCTGTTTTCTTTACTCAAAAACATGAAGAGAGTCTTGTATTTGCCATCTAGTCATAGCCAATACAACATTACATTTTACAACAAGATGTTGTCCAAATGTTTTCAACGAAAGGAAACACTGTTAAAATGTTTGTTGCGTGGTTAAAAAAAAAAAAAAAGGTTATATAATCGTATAAAATTGCGTTTTTGAGAGGAAAAATTATGTCATAATTAGGGGTGTGACGATAACCGCATCACCGCAATATCGCGTTAATGAGATGCCTACCGCGGTGTGAGGTCATCACCGCACCTTTTTACATTTACATTTAGTCATTTAGCAGACGCCCTTATCCAAAGCGACTTACAAATTAGGACTAAATTCAGCGAGTCATCATAAAGAGGCAAAAGCAACAACAACGCAGGAAGTGCTCAAAATACGAAGTTCAGGTATTATTCAGAGTAGCATAAGCCTGATAAGTGATGTTTCAAAGGGAAAGGAAATATTTTTTTTTTTTATTTTTTTTTTATTTTTTTTTATAAGGTTAAGTGCTCACGGAAGAGATTGGTTTTCAGCTGTTTTTTGAATGTTGTCAGGGATTCTGCATTCCGGATGAGGGTGGGGAGAGCGTTCCACCAGCATGGAACTGTAAATGAGAATGTTCTGGAAAGTGATTTTGTGGCTTTCTGTGATGGAACCACGAGACGTCGCTCGTTGACCGATCTTAGGTGTCTGGTAGGGATGTAGACTCGTAGGAGTGAGTGAAAGTAGGAGGGAGCTGAGCCTGTGATAGTTCTGTAAGCAAGCGTCAGTGCCTTGAACTTGATGCGAGCAGCTAGAGGTAGCCAGTGCAGAGAGATGAACAGAGGAGTGACGTGGGCCCTCTTGGGCTCGTTGAAGACAAGACGAGCTGCAGCATTCTGGATCATCTGTAGGGGTTTGGTCGCACATGCTGGGAGTCCAGCCAGAAGGGCATTGCAGTAGTCAAGCCTAGAGATGACCAGGGCCTGGACGATAAGTTGTGTTGCATGCTCAGTTAGGAAAGGCCTGATCTTCCTGATGTTGTGCAGTGCAAACCTTTTTTTTTTCTTTTTTTTTTTTGAAAGTTACAGGAGTGCATATGGTGTGTGATATGAACTATAAACACATTCATTTTTGCTTATAATTTACTGTATTCTGCGAGTCCCATGTTCAAGTGCTTCTGGAGAAAAAAAAAACGCTTCCTGCGCAAGGGAGGGACAGTCCGTTAAACATATGGGGGATTTATTTTTTTGTGTGTTTCTGATTATTATTAATTAACTGCTAGGTTTCAGTACTTGTGATGTTTACAGATAATGTTCAATTAAATACAAACAAACACAGGCATAAAAGACAAGCATAACGTAAACAGTTGGAGTTAGATTTTAATTGCAAGTAGCGATCTCTCTTATGTGATATAGGCAATAACAGTTGACGGCGCTAGCCGAATGACATTATTCAAAAAATAGCCACGAATCTAGTGTCTAAGCCAAATACTGTGTCGCCTTTGAGGCAGGTGACAATTAAGGGGAATCCGGTGAATTTGGACAAGGCAATATGCCGTATTTGTCGCACAAAAGTATCCGTCTCGCGAGGAAATACCACTAACTTAAGACCACATCTTAGAAAAATTAACCATCCTGTGGCGTTTGCTGGACTTAAGTGCAGCACACCTACCTTAGGTCGGCGACACACTGGCTGCGTGGCGTGTCCGTTTTTATTTCGGCTCCCATGTTAACAGGTTAGAGCTTGCACACTGCCTGCGTTGCGGCACGAGCCGCGCGGAAAAAAAGCGTGCATGCTATAAATAGAACCGACGCCTATTTTTCACGCCTGTTGGAAGCGTTTCCTGGCTAAATAGAATAGGAAAAAAATGTTTGTATGTCATTTTGACATGAATACATATTAATAAATTACATTTTGATGTTTGAAAGTTTAGGTTTTGACATAAATGCAGATATAAATGTAATTTAAAAAAATATTATCGATTTTCAAATATTGCACCTGTCAATACAGAACGAAATATTCTGTAGCCTATTTTGCCGTCAATACTGCCGACGCTGTCTTTGCTGTTATATATTTATGTTTAACATTAAGTATAGGCCTTCCACAACTCTCTCCCCATATGTCGAATATATCACCAATGAGGCTAGTCACCTAGCAGAAGCAGCAGCGCTGTTTCTGGTGTGCAAAGACATAAAAAAAAAGCCACGCAACTGACACGCAACAGAAACGCCACACTCACACCACGCAGCCAGTGTGTCGCCGGCCTTAATTAATAGTTAATTATTCATATTTACAATTTAATATAAATGTTAATTTGTTTATTTGTTAATAAAGAATACTGCTTTATGTTATTCATTTCCATTGTCATTTACAAGCTACATGCGCTCTTGATCGCGTCTGCAGTGTGTGACGCGGCCGCGGGTGATATTTATTTATTTATTTATTTTTTGGGGGGGTGGGTGGGGGGTCGGTTAACCGCCAAACCGCGAGATTTGTTGCTTCTTTACCGCGGTAAGAAAAAATCCCATACCTTCACAGCCCTAGTCATAATATAAAATACCGGTAAATAAAGCAAAATGTTTACAAACACTATAAAACTATAGGCTATTTTAGTTCCCCTCACTCCATAACAAATTCTCTAAAGGTAACAGTATTCAGGCTATATAAACGTCAAGCCACAACGAATTAATTTAAAGTGAAACTGAAGCCTACCTCTCTCATTCGGCACGAATCCACTTTGGAGCCCGTCACAATGAACTGAAACTCAGCAAATTTTTTCCTTTCGTTTTGTTAATCTGTAATTATTTAAGTGAAATATATTTTGCGTATAGGCCTATTATTTTTTAGATATTTCGTTTTATTGTTTTCTCCGTTCAGAAAAGCGATTCAAGTACGTGATGTGACATTTTGTGAATCCATGTTCTACTATCCTGCAATTTTCGCTGGTTTCAAAACACACAAAATGCGTTGTGACGCTTCCTACGCTACGTCCTACATCATACGCCGGCATCCATCTCCCGTGAACGCGCGTCGACCGTTGCCGGAAGCCAGTTATTTTCATTTATAAAGTTTTAAATATGTATATTTTTACTACAAAACCGCACGGATTACCCTCAGAAGGCCTTCGTTTATCCCCCTGGAGCCGGATGGATTACTTTTGTGAAGGATGCATGCACATTTTTGGGACTTGAAGGAGGTGGACCCCATAACTTGACATTATAACCACTGAAAGATCTAAGACATTTTCTAAAATAACTGAAAATGTGTTCGTCTGAAAAATGATTGACATATGCATCTCGAACGGCTTGAGGGTGAGTAAATCATGGGTTTAATATCATTTTTGGCCGAACTATCCCTTTAAAGTTGCGACACATGCACTACACACTAATGAGTGTGTGAAGTGAATGTTAACTCTATGAATGAAATGAGCACAAATCAAATAGCCGCGTTGTTGTTACTTCTTCATGTGTCTCACTGAAATCAGAGCTTGGCAAGAGTAAATCAACTAAAATACTACATCATACACATTTTACTTATAGACAAAAAAAAAATTGACGTAGTGTCTGTGACGTCACCCGTAGGTTTCTGAAGAGCATTTTTGAAGCCCAAAGTGGGCGGAGCCGGCCGTCGCCATCTTGGCAGCGTGTCACCGCGCGTTTGTGATAAATCGAAAATGGGCAAAGAGGCGGGATTAGCTGAGATGACGTGACGGCTAACAGACAGCTGACAAACGGCTAGTAGTGACAGCAGCAGCAATCCACCTGTCACTCAAGTGGCCACGCCCTTAATTATGCAGAACTTTAAGGCTTAATATTATTTAAATGGATGAGTTATAAAATTCATCCCCCTCACAGTTGTCATGAATGGCAAAATTAGCTATATAGACCAAAACCACTTTTTGTACAAGGCTGTGAACAATTATTTTTTTTGCTGTAAAGTTGGAACATCTATTTTGACTGTTTTGCTGTTTAACTTTTTTTAAATCACGAAAGGTCCCTGAGCTGGGACTCGAACTCAGGTCGCCCGAAGCACAACTGCATTACACCTCAAAGCCTTGCCTATACGAGGCTATCGGCTCAGACAGTTACAAGATATTTAATCATTATAATCATAATAATGCCCACTTACGGCTTTATCCGAATACAGATACGAATAATTTTGAGATTGTTACAGATACAGATATTATCTCCACTGCACACCCCTAGTTGGCAGCATCATTTGTAAGTTTAAAATGTATGGTACCATAGCAAACCTTCCAGGGCACAATTTCATCAAGGGGAATAAGATTTTTGATCAGAGCAGCTGAGAAAAGCCATCAATTTAGTGCTTAAAGACTTGCTAGATGGCCTGATGATTGGAGGAAAAAACATTTCAGTACAGGGAATGTTCTTGAGTGGCCTGCGCAGTCTCCAGATATACATTTCCTTAAATCTTCGGTGATATTTTAAGAAAGTGGTAGCATGGAAACAAAGAATATCAGTGATCTAGAAGCTTTTGCACACAAGGAATCCCAGTAGAGAGTGTCAGAAGCTTGTAAGAACTTAGTCAACATTTATTTGAGGTTATAAACAGTAAAGGATTCGCTACAAAATTTGACTTTTGGGGGTTGAATAATTTTGCAAATGTATGTTTAGTGCTAATTTGATGCCTTTTGGTCTCTGGACATTCTGGTATTCTGTGATATGGGACAGTATACAGTATAATTGTAATGAATAGGCTAGTTCACTCTCTGACAGTAGGTGGCGCCTATGGATCAGCAGAAATGCTGCAGTTACTCTTTTACACAAGTTCTATGGTTCATGGGTTTTAAATTAGGGGAGGCACAGTTGTTTGGTCACTTTTAGACTGAAAAATGACATTACACATATACATTACACATTCGGCACGTTTACACGGATGCGTTACCACTTGGGGTTCTGACGTCTCTAGTATTTCATGGAGTACAATGGTGAAATACACATTCTGAAGTCATGAAATGAATTACTGTGAATTTTATTAACAGTATATGATTTTTCTCCTCAATTTTAATTAAGCTGTGCCTTCCTTACCTCCCCCAATGAGCTGCCATTGCAAGATATTGGTTAAATTTTTTTTCTGATTTTCAAATTTTGTCCAAAGGTGCTGCCAAAGGATTTCCCATGTCTGATATGAATTGTTCTCTCTTCAGCTGTTCATCTTCACTGATGGAGAGGTGAGAAACACTAAAGAGGTGCTGGACCTGGTGAAACATCATGTTCACTCTCACAGGTAAAGATCTGCTGCTGGGTTTGATCTTCCCATCATTCATCTCTTCATCACTTACAGTAACAGAGTTTATTGTGTATCAGGTGTTTCTCATTCGGGATTGGTGAGGGTGCAAGTACCGCCCTCATCACAGGAATGGCCAGGGAAGGATCTGGTCACGCTCAGTTCATCACAGGCACCGACCGCATGCAGCCCAAAGTAAAGCTCTCCACTGGATTTCACAGGCACAGATGTTTCCTAGTCAAATGTCTCAATGGTTTCTCTTTCTCTTAAACTATATCAGGTGATGCAGTCCCTCAAGTTTGCGCTGCAGCCCCCTGTGTTTAATATCTCTGTGAACTGGAGCCTTCCAGATGGCATTAGGGTGGAAAAAATGTCTCAACCCATCAAAGTGCTCTTCCAGGGTCAAAGGGCACTCATTTACGCCCAACTTAAAGGAGAGGTAGGATGATATAGCATGTATTTTTCATGTATTAATTAGATGCGTGAATTAGAATAATTTCTGAATTAATCATATGCTTATTTTTTTTACTGATTAATTGGCGTTGTGGCGGACTAACAAGAATAAGAACTTAATTTTTTTTCTTTTTCACACACAAAGGTATTTTTTGACTTGAGGAGACTAGGGATGGGTATCGAGAACCGTTTTTTAAATTTACAAGAACCGGTGATTTGATAAGAAACTCCGAAGCGATTCCGCTTATCGGTTCCTCTGTGTGCATTTTAATGTGATTGAAGTGCAAGAAGACCCGTGCACTGTTTATTCAAAGTGTGCACACAGAAGCCCGCCTCTCTTACTGAATGTTGCACGAGTTCTCTTCCACATCTTTTTGAATTTGAATGGACAAATAGGCACAAAATATTCAAATATATCCTTCTAAATGCAGTTGGTTAAACATACATGTGTATCAATATATTGGATTTGTCTAGCTTTTAAGGTGACAGCAGCCTAAAATAATAATCAAACAACAAAAGACAAAGAGAAAATTCACTCACTGTTCTTGACTGAATAACTTTTGTTACTATATTTGTTATGTATATTTTATTTATAATAAGCAGTGTTATTTTATATTTGATTACAGTTTCTGTACCTGAATACCTGAAAATCTTAAAACACTGTTGTTTTTTTCAGTCATATCTTGGTTCAGTTGTGTTTATTTGTGTGATTGCTAATTTGTTTATTTGTGCTTTTTTTAATTACTGAGTGTTTACTTGTCTTTAAAATTGCTTGAAATTTATATTAGTTAGGCCAGTTGTTTTTGCTGTGATATTTTTAAACCATAGGCAATAGTTCCTTGTGTGTTAGTATTAGCCTGTTCATTTTTGTTCATGGTATTCAGCTACAATTAAATGTTTTGCAATAAGACTTAGAATTAATGTGAATGACATCCAAGTTTGTTTTTGTTTTTTTACCTTTTTGGAATCGAAAAAATGATCGAAATAAGGAAAATCGATATTCGAGAATCGGATTCGTTATAGTTCAAAGAATACCCAACCCTAGAAAAGACCTATAATACAGTTCACGAGTCATTTCAACCATGATGTGTATATGGTGCTTTTGTGACCCTTTCTAAAAGCCTGAAGGTTTAACTACCTATTATATTTAAATGCTTAGAAAAGAGGCCAGAAAACTCCTTATAGCTCATATATTTAAGCTTTTTATTTGCTATTTATCCTAATTCTGTCATCTTTTACTGTCTCATAGAGTTCAGGAGGCTCTGAGGGAATGGTGACAGTCAAGTACAAGCTTAAAGATCAACGAGTAACAAACCAGCTGCACTTCTGCCTCAAACCAACTGAGGAAACTGGGTAACACACACAAACATACATAGAAACACATTGAATTGGACTGACATTTACTGTTTGCTTTTCAAATCCAACAAATTTCCTCCATGTTTTTGCAGGTTGGCTGTCCACCGGCTGGCGGCTCGGACCCGGATCCGTTTTCTGGAGCAGAAAGAAAGGGCTAGTAGTGCGAGGCTGAAGAGCGTCAGGAGAAAGATAATGGAGCTCAGTGTTCAGGCAGGAGTGAGCAGTGTTCATACAGCCTTCATTGCCGTTAATAAAGACAGCAGACAGACTGTGAAAGGACCCCAGCTGCAGAGAAGAGTGCAGACACACGGTTAGTGCGACGATTGTGATCTTGTGAGGATGTCTGTGTCTGTTCATATTATAAATTCAAAACCAATGTTCCCTTATACATTTCATATGATAATCGCAATCAATTTCTGTTTTAGGGTTTCTACATTTTCCAAACAGACCAATGTTAAGAGGCGGTGGGCGATGGAGCTCTGATTGTGTGAGTATGAATAATTTTTACTGCCTGTTGACTATTTACTACAGTACATGAGATGTTTCCTCCTTATTAATATGTCAAATTAAGTTTTGGAAATGTATTTAGAAAGTTCCATGTTGCCTTTAAGATGTGAAATAAATGTGTTTTTTAGGAAAGCGATGAGGAGCCTTCAGGGGTAAGATCAATCATATCTCATGTGTTTTTGTGCTCTGAATGTGTATGGATCAGTGTTTTGTTGTGTTTGAATGACAGCAAGGATTTTAAAGGCTTTTCATATCAATTCTCAGTTTGCAATGTAAAATGTATTTTATTTATTTTCTTCTGTTTTAGGGAGGATGTGGTAAGTGATTCTCTTCTATCTCTTTGTGCCTGTGAGAATGTATTTGTGTTGTTTGCTAAAACCAGAGTCATAACTTTCTACTTGCATCCATTCTGTAACATTGACTGGAAATGACGGAATGGTTTTTTTTAATGGATTCATTGACATTTGAAAAACAAATACTGGCCTCGGCCTTTAGGATTACACCGTGTCCTAACTACACGCAACGTGATAAGATTCCAGCGACAGGCTAGACGCGACGCGACTGTGAGACGCCACAACGTCAATCAAAAATCACAGCCAATCAGAACAGTGTGTGGGCGGAGTCTAACGGCAAGCGCACAGCACTAGAGAGTAATCTCTTAACGGCACTCGCAAGAAAATGGATAAGTAGCTACATAATCAAATTCACAAATATTACACCATTTAAAAAATACATAGGCTACTGA
This sequence comes from Leuciscus leuciscus, assembly GCF_965113295.1. NCBI lineage: Eukaryota > Metazoa > Chordata > Actinopteri > Cypriniformes > Leuciscidae > Leuciscus > Leuciscus leuciscus. The sequence goes on along the minus strand of NC_138724.1, from coordinate 26,502,025 downwards.
GTTACTAAAACAATCTTTGTCAAATAATACACTTGTTTGTTCACAGTTTTTACGTTCATGTTTCCATTTGTTTAATTTCAAGATCTGAGGTGAATTATATCCATTGTTGCTTTTACAGCTACAAAGCTGGAGCACTAAATGATATTCAAAGTCACATTACACACTTTTAACATTAAATAAAGCACATAAACAGTACCTGAGATTATCATTGCCACACTTTGTGTTTGTTGTTCCAGCGCGACGTCGCAGAAAAATAGAAACCGTTTCTAAATTAGAATCGTTGCGTGTTGCCGTCGCGCCTGGTTAGGGCTAAAACTCTGATTAACATTGCGTGTAGTTAGGACACGGTGTTATACTAAAAAACATTTCAGTCAAAAATGACCATATCAATCCATCCCTATTGCAAAACATTTCTTGTTTGTTAGTTCTTTTGGATGTGTCTGTTCTTGGCTGTTTCTCCAGATCTGAATCTGTTCTGACCTTTGGTTTCTCTTCCTGTAGACGCACAGGCACGGGTCAAGTCTACGTCACGGCTGGGTAAATGGCACCCCAATGTAGTATTAGTTTTGTGAAATTTTGTACATTTAATTATTGCTTTATTTAATTGTTCATGTAATTATTTTATTTGAGTAATTTAGTTCTTCATATTATCAAGACTGTACATTTAATGTGTTTATTTATAAAAAAAAAAAAACTTAATGAGACACAGTGAATAGAAGAACGAGATTGAAGCGCAGTCCAGCTGCTACTTACAGAACCAAACCACACTCAACAAGAGCACAGAATGCTCGTGTCGAACCATTTGTGCTACAGACATGAGCAAATCCCTTAAACTCATGTGGCTTGTTGAGGTGAGGTGTGCTGTTATTTTCTAAGCTATCAGATGTAGGGTGTTAGTCTGGGAGATGGTAAGAAACCACCCACAGTATGTTAGCATTGTGGATACACACTCTCATGCCAACAGCAATTACATTTGTTCAGAACATGTATAAAATTATAATGTCAGAATGTTTCTATCACATAACAGTATATATTCAGTATATGCATCTTGAAATGAGTTTGTCTTTTAGGTAAGCGACGTTGGTCTCACAACTTGGGTAAGAACGTGTGTGTGTGTTAAATATAAATATTTGTATAATTTTTATATTTGTTATATTAATATAGTAGAACCTGATCTCCAGAAGGACTTGTTACTGAATGCACATATAACTTCTCTTTCTCTATATGTGTGTTCAACTGCAGACCCGTTACTCCAGCTGGTTTCTCTCCAAAAGGCGTCAGGCTGCTGGGATCTGGACGCCACACTAGCTGATGCGTTTGGGAAGACGGAGGATGAGCTGACCAATCAGAAGCCAGCACAGGTGAGAGATGTGATGAGTAATAAGACAGCGGTGATTGTGTCCAGTAACAAATGCAGTGTAGTGCTGGGCGGTGTACCGGTTCATACCGAATACCGGTGTTTATTTTTGTTATGATATTAATTTTTTAAATACCGCAATACCGGTGTATGTCGCTTTAATAACGATCTGAACGCTGTTGCACTGTGGTGATGCACGTGTTACTAAGCGTGACTTAGAAGATGGATAAGTTAAACTATAATTGATAGCTGTCAAATTATATTACAGTGTTTCCCATACATTGGTTCACAATATCAACACAGCCTTTTGGAAAATCTATTTGTGGTTGGCATTGACTTCATTGAATACACATGAATGAGCACTGCACGTTTCAAAATCAAAACGCGGCGTGGGTGTTTTTATATGAATGTATATGAAGTGAACTGACGGTCTTTAGAAAAGTTAATTTGTTATTACGATTGAATCTTTCTTTATCTTTCCTGATAAAGCAGCGTTTGTGTACAGCCGTTACCGGGGAAACCGCTATTTCTGCCACTCCTAAAGCGCCTCCTGCTGGCACCTCTTTGTAAACAGCCTTGCAAACCTGTATAAATACTAGTGTGGATTTCTACAATATTCACTCATGACAGTAAAATAGGGCATTCTAAGTCAATCTACTGCAGTATTTCCTCTCTCACTCAGTGAAAAATGGGTTTTACACCCAGTCATGCTTAAAAAAAAAACAACAACAAAAAACCTCATATACCGTGAAACCAGAAAAATACCGTGATGTGGATTTTTGGTCATACCGCCCAGCACAAATGCATTGTATAATGGTTTGTGCACAGGTGGAGGGGTCAGTATGGGCCACTCTCCTGGCTCTGATCTGGTTATACGGCTGTAAAATAGACCAGCGGGTCGAGTGGCAGTTTGTGGCCATGAAGGCAGCGTCATGGATCGGCTCTCAGAAAGGTGAGATCTCCATTCCAGACCACATTCACTCAGTCAGCGTTCATCAAGAGACGCTTGAGCAAATATCTTCAGTTCTTTGACACACACTGATGATTTGAGTGTGTGTGTGTGTTTCAGTGGGCGATCTGTCTCAGTGTGTGTGTGTGGGTAATGTCCTGCTCGGATGTCAGGTGACCAAAGAGACTCTGGGAATCTGAAGACGTCTGTGTTTCCACTTCCTGTGCCGTCAGAAGACAGAAGAACTGTTACAGTTTCATTTACTGTTTTTCCTTTACTTGTTTCCTTAAGGTTTAATCCATTTAATTTGTTCAAATCAACACCAGTTTGGAAAAATATGTGTGAGTGACCTGCAAGATCGTTTGAGTTTTTTTGTACCAAAGTGAAAAATTATATAATTTTTTATTATATAATTTCTTCCCCCAAGATATAATCATTTAAATGGATCAGGTCACACATAAAAACTGTTCTGTTCTGTTCTGTGTTTTTGCGGTTTTGAAATTGAAAATAATTTGAATCAGATGATAAAAAGTTAAAAAAAGATGTGTCCTGTTGGTTCTGTATGGTTTTCAACGTTAACACTCTGAGTGTATTAGCCAAGTAATATTGTAGTAATAGCAGCATAGGTTATTTGCTCATGTTTGCTCTGCCCTTATTTATTATCCGAATGCCTGTAATCAATCAGGCAAAACAGAAGAGACAATTTATCATATAACACAAACTATGCATTGTTTTAAACAGGTAAACGGTTGCAGTTTATGCTTAACATTGACACTTTTATTACCATTTCGAAATAATCCATTAAACAGTTGCGATTTGAGGAGCATACACTAATATTTTCAGTTTTACCCGTTTGCAGCATGTTGTTCAATTAACCACTTGTAATTCAATTTTAGTATTTTAGTTGTTGTGGTAAGCTTGTGAAGGTGCTGCAGGGTTGCTAATTTCATCAAATCCCCATGTTTCTACCCATATAGATAATTGTGTGTTTTGCGGAAAAAGTTAATTAATTAATTCATGCATGTCAAAGACAAACACTTCTCATTGTGATTTAATACTAATGTCTGGTTGAAGTTACTCCGGCTACCAAATGAGAAATGGGGAATGACAAAATAATCACCACTGAAACTTTATTATGCCACCACAGATACATTCAAGAAAATTATCAAACACTGACAAATCAGTGGCTGTAATCATTACATTTACGACACTATTGAGCATACATAAACAGTTATTAGAAAATAAGCAAAACTTCATTCGACGCTGAAACACAATTACCCCAGTAAACAATTACCGTCTTTCAAATATGGACTGGTTTACGACGTGATTTCAATTAAGTAGTTTCGGCCGGACTGTTTGACTACGTGTTTTCAATTGATCATCAAAGACAGGATAAGTCTGTTATACATGCTAAAAAAAACGGAGAAAAACAAACTACCAAACCATGTTCATTATTATCTCAAATAAATTTAAAGTGTTTTACATATTCCATCAAGATGTTGAAGATCGACCTGTTTTCAACGTTGAAAAGTCGTAATTAGGCGTTGAAGATTTACGTATATTCAACGTCTAATAGACTAGCTGGGACGTCACCGAAAACATTTTCTGTGATACGAGGAGCGTGCACTAATATTTTCAGTGGCGCTTTAACACTAAACTCGTGAATATTCATGTCAGCTTCGCCCAGTGTCTCCGAAAAATGCTGTGTCATCAGTTCGCTGTCTCGGCCCATCCACGAACACGACAGAACCGAATAAGATCTGGTGTAACACCCCCGACAGACATCTGGCGTCATTAGAAACGTTCAAAAACACTGGATTTACTCGCATAAATGAGTCGGTCTGTGAAGATTTAAAGGCATTCGGTTTATTGTTTTAGTTTCACTTTCGATTGGAAGTAAAATCGTCATTTCCTCTAACTGTGAGAATGATGAACTGCGGTCTTGTGAATGAGAAAAACGAGTTAGGTATGAATTCACCTGTTTACTTTTACTGTTTCCTAACTTAACACGTACCATTATATGTTGCTGTGGTGTTTTTGCATTAACGCGGTTTGCATGTTTATTGGAAATTATAAAAATGAATAACGCTTATTTTTCACATTCCTGAATCCCGACTTGTGGAATAGGGCGTTGACGGACAAAAGCTTTGCTGTGGAAAAAAACTACCATAAATCAAACAGGTCAAGATGACACTGGTTTCAGTCTTCTAATCTAAGTGACCAACCGCGTCACCAGAATTCACAAATAATGAATAATGAGCACTGATCTATATAATGTTATTCTATATAGATCAGTGATAATGACATATTATGTACATGTCTACAACAGCGCACTGCGGATTTATAGCCAACAGAAATCTGAATTTGAAACAGCAAACTATCTTTACGGTGAATAACCGTCGATTTTAACAGAATTTGGGTTTTTCTATTTATGTATATTAAGTATATTTCAATGTCAGCTGGCGGGGCATGTTGTCACTTGTTCCTGTTCACCTTTATTCTGTTATTTATGGGGATGGAGTCTATTAACCCTTTATTTATCTCTCAGAGAGATGTGATATTCTGCTGTATTTTAGGTGTATTTAAGATGCTCTGTTTTATTTGAGGTTTATGTTCCTCTGTAAAGGTTTATTTGTGATGTTGTTCTGCTGTATTTAAGGTGTATTTGTGATGTTCTGTTGGTTTGTGTGACTCAGTGCCTCTGAAGAGCATCTCAGTGGAGGTTCGTGTTCAGGATCATGTCTCCACAGTCTCCTCCACTCTGCTGTATGTGAATGAGGAAGAGCGCCCCCTGGAGGCCTTGTTCGTGTTCCCTCTGCCCGCTGATGCTGCTGTCTGCCACTTCAGTGCCAAGATCGGAGAGCAGGAGATTGTGGCAGAGGTGCAAGACAGAGAAACCGTGAGTCCAAATATAAGTCTGCTGAACATTCATTTGCATATTTTTTGCACCACGTAACAAAACTGTGTCTTGCAGGCGAGGGATCAGTATGATGATGCTGTGAGTTCTGGACAGCAGGCGTTTCTGCTGGAAGAGAGCGCAGAGAGTCCTGATGTGTTCAGACTGAGTGTCGGGTGTCTGTCGCCGGGTCAGAACGCTGCCGTCACCATCATCTACATCACCGAGCTCGATGTGCAGGCCGACCACTCGCTGCGCTTCTGTCTGCCGGCTGTACTCAACCCCCGATACACACCAGCAGGTACAGCAGCTGCTACACACACTTTATTAGCGGAGAGAAGCTGATTCTAATATACTCTGTGTGTGTGTGTGTCAGGTTCAGTAGCTGGTATAGTCTCAGAGATTTCAGCAGTATGTGGAGCTGTTCCCTACACGCTGACTCTCAGTGTCCATGTGAGCTCTCCAAAGCCCATCTCCAAACTAGAGTCCAACTGCACTCTGGATCCTCTAGTGTTCCTCCGCTCGGATCACACTCAGGCTACGGTACTGTGTGTGTCTTCATGTGTTTATCTGGATGTGTGAGCACAGCAGTGTTATGCATGTGTTTTTATGTGTGTAGGTGAATCTGAGTCCTGGTCACATGTTTGATAAGGACGTTGAGCTGTTTCTGTACTATCAGGATACCCATCAGCCCTCTGCTATAGTGGAGGCAGGAGTGGCCACTGCCCCATCAGGTTGGACCTGCAGATCACTGGCATTATGGGATTGAGTGATCAAGGTTTCACTGACTCTCTCTCTCTATTTCAGGCTCTCTGATGAGGGACCCAGTGGTCATGATAAGTTTGTACCCAGAATTCCCAGAGGAAGTGATGTCATCACTGGCAACACAAGGAGAGTTTATTTTCGTGATGGACAGATCAGGCAGTATGGGTGAAGTGATGCATCATGGGAAAAGAGCACAGACGCGCATAGAAAGCGCAAGGGTAAGAATTAAGTGTGCCTTTGGGTCTTTTTACATTAGACATGTGCCGGTATTTGGTAACACGTTAACAGCAGAAATGCAGCAGTTACTCTGGTACTCAAACTCTATGGGTTTTAAAATAGAGTAGACAGACTTTTTTTTACTTTTAGACAGAAATTTCACTTAAAATTTCAAATTGTCTAATGTCAAAAGAAAAAATAGCCAAGTAGTAGCTTGGTAAATTTGTTGGTGATCAAATATTCAAAATCTTTTTCTTCCTAGCTGCTGGATTATCAGCAGGAGCAGTTTAAATGAAAATGAAAATTGGTTGATATACGAAGTGAGGCTAACCTCATCTGCCATTTCTCTCTCACACATTCTAACCAGAGAAACAGAGCCGCTTTGCTGATGAAGTGAAATACTCAATGGTGATTGATTAGATACCGCCTAGTTATTAAGACAATTATTTCATGATGTTTCCATGTCTCTCTATAGGACACTCTGCTGTTACTGTTGAAGAGTCTGCCCATGGGATGCTACTTCAACATCTATGGATTTGGCTCTCGTTTTGAGTCTTTCTACCCGTTAGTAACTACATTTAAAATATTCTAATTATATTTTGGTAAGTGAGAGGAGAGTAGATGACTGGTTGTGTTTCACTGCAGTGAGAGTGTCGAGTACAGTCAGGATACAATGGCTCAAGCTCTGAAGAGAGTGAAGGAAATGCAAGCAGACCTGGACGGCACAGAGATTGTACAGCCTCTAAAACACATCTACAGTCAGCCCTGTAAGCCTGACCACCCCAGACAGGTATGACAGCACCTCAACTACTCATTGACATTCGTGTTAAAATATAAACTAGGCTTATGAATCATATGTTTTTCTCTCTTCAGCTGTTTATCTTCACTGATGGAGAGGTGGGAAACACTAAAGAGGTGCTGGACCTGGTGAAACATCATGTTCACTCTCACAGGTAAAGGTCTGCTGGGTTTGATCTTCCCATCATTCATCTCTTCATCACTTACAGTAACAGAGTTTATTGTCTTCAGGTGTTTCTCATTCGCGATTGGTGAGGGTGCAAGTACCGCCCTCATCACAGGAATGGCCAGGGAAGGATCTGGTCACGCTCAGTTCATCACAGGCACCGACCGCATGCAGCCCAAAGTAAAGCTCTCCACTGGATTTCACAGGCACAGATGTTTCCTAGTCAAATGTCTCAATGGTTTCTCTTTCTCTTAAACTATATCAGGTGATGCAGTCCCTCAGGTTTGCGCTGCAGCCTCCTGTGTTTAATATCTCTGTGGATTGGAGCCTTCCAGATGGCATTACTGTTGACACACTATCTCAACCCATCAAAGTGCTCTTCCAGGGTCAAAGGGCACTCATTTACACCCAACTTAAAGGAGAGGTAGGATGATATAGCATGTGTTTCTTTAATGAGAATCAAGGTGTGTTCACACTTGACATGTTTGGTTGGATTAAAATGAACCCTGGTGTGATTGCTCTGTTAGTGCGGTTCATTTGAATAAGTGTGAACGCTGCCATCTGAACCCTGGTGCTCAATAAACAAGCGCTGAAAAGGGTGGTCTCAGTCCGCTTCCATATGAACTCTGATGTGATTTGACTGAAATATGAACGCAACATGGACCAAAGATATCTAAACAAACCAAAACCAGGGCTTGATGTCACAAAAAGGCGACCCTAATAAGGTTTTTCTCGTCATAGTCATGATGTTTCCCATCACAGTTCAGTACAGGCATCAGAACCGCGTCTCACTTGCAAATCTGTGTTAGTGTGTGTGACGGAGGGATTCCTGCCGCTGTTTTGACTCCTTTAAACATTTTATAAGCTCTTCACGAGTTCTCAGCTGGTCAGAATACCTTGTTTTGGATGTTCGGTAAATACCATCGTAAAATATACATAATGAGAGCCTTTTGTTTTGTATCTTTAGGTGCGGTGTTAAAAATTACAATATGAACGTGAAGCGAATCAGGACCAAATGTATAATTATCTTTTTAAGTCCAGACCAAAATAACCAAGAGAACCGAACTACAAGTGTGAACACACCCTCATTTGTTTAGATGGTATAAATCTGCCTTTTCGCTCTCTTATAGAGTTCAGGAGGCTCTGAGGGAACAGTGACGGTCAAATACAGGCTTAAAGATCAACTAGTAACAAACCAGCTCCACTTCTGCCTCAAACCAGCTGAGGAAACTGGGTAACACACACAAACACACACAAACACTGACAACAGCTCCAGTCCTGCTTCAGACCAACTCGCCTCTAAAACGCATTTTAAATGACTAGATTTATAACAAGTGCTGGGGTAACATGTTACATGCAACACATGCTAGTTTTCAAGTACATCAATTTACACCATAATATAATAATATTAATAATACAACGAAATCATAAATAAACAGATCCCACCTCTATTTAATAAAAACACTTTAAGACTTTTTTTCTTTACAAAATCAACAACCTATTACAATATAGGTAGTGATACCTCATTTGATTATCAATTTTAGTGTTTTTGTTTATTTTTCGACACAATAATATAGCTTTTTTAATATCAGCCAATTATTGTTTTTCAGCTATAACATGAAAATAATTATTGGCTTATTGGTATTGGCCAGAATTAATATTAGTGCATCTCTATCAAAGTTAAGTTTTTACTTTTGTAGTTTATTTACTGACAATTTGATACTATTTAATTGCATCTGCTATTTGATCATAATGAATCCCAGTAAACAGTTTTTGCCTATCTTGCCATTGCAGGTTGGCTGTCCACCGGCTGGCGGCTCGGACCCGGATCCGTTCTCTGGAGCAGGAGGAGAGGTCATGTGATTCAGATGTTGAGGACATCAGGAGAAAGATAATGGAGCTCAGTGTTCAGGCAGGAGTGAGCAGTGTTCATACAGCCTTCATCGCTGTTAATAAAGACAGCAGACAGACTGTGAAAGGACCCCTGCTGCAGGGAAGAGTGCAGACATACGGTTAGTGCGACGATTAGCCGCTTTTCCACTGTCGGGCCAGTGCGAGCCAGGGCTAACAATGTTCTGGCTGGGGCCAGTAGCCTTGGACCTCAAGCACTGAGCCCAAAATCATTCTGCGTTACGTTATTTAGTCAGACTCGAATAAATTGTTGATGGACTAGTAGACATCTTCAGAGGTTATCTGTGCCTGTTCGATGTCCGACGCTTTGTAATGCGTTGTGTCAGGAGGAGAAATAGGGATAGCTCACAGATGAAGTTATTACAGAGGCCAGACAGACTCACGGAGGAGATTGGCATCTCACAACTTGCACTTTATTCCCCAATCGAACTCATGTAACTGTCTGTCACCCGTTCTACCATCCACAGCTTTACTTGATAAACAAAAGTAGGATAAGAATGAGCATCAAACTGAAATAACCCGCATACATGGGGTGTTCGAGGTGCACATACAATACAGACTGCCGACAGTTCAACAGGGCGCGCGCAGCTCTTAAAGGGGCCACACCTTATTTCCACTCATGACAGCTTCCATCCTACTGAACAGGTACCGGTATACGCTGATTTCACGCAGCCGCCATTTTGAAATCGAAAGTGAGGCTCCGGTGGGAAGAACCCCGGAAGTAAAGATAAACAACAATGCCTTGGATTACCAACCTAAAGCTGCTGCCGCGATTTACACTATTGGATGTTAATATTCAATATAGGATATGTATATAGTTCATTCCTGCTTCTTTTTTTACATTCTGAATTATATATAAAAAAAAATATTTTATTTATAAATGAATTTCACTGTATATAGTCTAAAGTATGAAAGAAATGTATGTACATTTTTAGAATTGACACAACATCATTAAACACAACAATACGCCATCGCATTCACGACTCTCCTGTGATTAAAGGCGACACTTCCGGTTCCCTTTCAAGGGAACTCGCGTTGCGTCGAATTGACGCTATGGGGAACGCTTTGCGTGATGACGTCTTGAAGCACATGTAAAATCAGTCCAATGGTGTGGCGGAACGTCAGAGGCGGGTGACGTCACGTACCAGGAAGCTATAAAAGCCGGCCCGAAACAGAAAACGAAAGCTTTCTGAGTCTTCAGTTGCGCTCTGTGTGAATCTGTCTGTATATTTGGTGTTGTCTGTCTATATCATATATATATATATTCAGTATGGCGAGCAAGCAGCAGTTTAGAGTGTGTGTCCATCCCTGCCCGCGTTATTTAACGGGAGGTGATACTCACGCTCTTTGTGTTGTTTGTTTGGGTGAGGAGCATGCCCAGTCAGCACTCGAGGGTGGTGACGGTGTGCATTGCGACGCGCTTCCATTGCGTTCGCTCCGATCCCGCTTGGCTCGGTTCAATCCCGATCACGTTCCCCAGGGCTCTGGTCCCGCCGCTGCCGAGGCACGGCGGCAATCACAGACCTGGGGTTCGCAAATGGATCTATCAGTGGATGTTGAGACGGGCTCTGCCTTATCTCAGCCTCCTTCTGATAGATCCAGTGCCTCTCATCAGGGTGTGGAAGCACGCGTTGCGGTTTCTTCCCCCCCGATGGAGGCACCAATACTGCAATTGTCCAGCTCTGAGGAGTTGGACGTTGTTAGTATTGGCGCTGAGTCTGAGGATTCGCCACCTCAGTCTCATGCGTTTGAAGAATTGCTTGATGTTATCACTAGAGCTGTCGAGCGATTATCTATTGAGTGGCCAGAAGATAGGCAGGGCGCTCGTTCGAAAAGCAAGCTCGACTAACGTTTCCTGCCATCTCGTGCACAGCCTCAGTGCAGAAGCCTTCCGTTTTTCCCCGATCTCCACACCGAGGTGTCGAGATCGTGGGGGAAACCAGTGTCATATCGAGTGTATACTGCACAAGCATCACACTATTCATCCATTCACAATTATAAAGAGCATGGTTATGGGGAGATGCCGAAGGTGGAAGAGACGCTCGCGAGCTATCTCTCTCCAGCAACGGCATCTTCTCTGAAGGCTCCTGCACTTCCATCCAAGCCAGTAAAAGTTACATCTTCCCTGGTTCATAAAGCTTATGCCGCCGCCGGTCAAGCCGCAGCGTGTTTACATACAATGTCCATAATGCAGGCTTACCAGGCTGAGTTATTGGGTGATTCTGAGGATGGCGGGGGTATTAGTGCTGATACGGTGTCTGAACTGCGTAGAGCCACAGATTTGTCTCTCAGGGCCACCAGGGAGACGGCTAAATCCATCGGCGCTCTATGGCAGCCCTGGTGGCCACTGAGAGGCATCTGTGGCTCAACTTAAGTGACATAAAGGACAAAGAAAAACATGTTCTTTTAGATGCACCAGTATCCACGCAAGGGTTATTTGGAGACGCAGTTAATAGTGCTGTAGCGAAGTCACAAGAAGCTTCAAAACAGGCAGCTGCACTTCAGAAACTTCTCCCCCGCCGTTCTTTCTATGAGGCTGCTGAGCGGGAGCAGCCTCACTCCTCTAAAAAGAGCGCTGAGCACCGCGCCACTTTAGAAACAGAGCGTTTCCTCCCGTGCTCCCCCACAAAAATCTCGGGGACACGGAGGGCGCTCTCAAACCCAGCAGTCTTCGAGGGGTAAAACGGATCTGCGGACCGTTATTACCGCCAAGAAGGCTGCTGGGAAAAAGTCCTGATGTCTGAGGGCTCAGGACAAATGAGGGTAGTCCCCCCGAAGCAGAGCGGTTAACACCTCTTTTCACGGTGCCCGTCTCTCTTCGGTGCCCTCAGGGGACCGTTCTGCCAACCCTGCCGCCTCCGGTGTTACAGGGCGCAGCGGTCTCCGGCGAGCACATATCTCAAGGTCCACCCGGAAACGTAGTGGCCTCGGGATGCCCGCCCCCTCTGAGGAGGGTGCTAGAGCAGTCTGTTCGGTCGTTCCCTGCCGGTGCGCCGTTACAGGGCGACGAACCGACTACTCAACAGCAGGAGAAAAATACGGTGCCGTCTCTCTTCGGTGCCCTCAGGGGACCGTTCTGCCAACCCTGCCGCCTCCAGTGTTACAGGGCGCAGCGGTCTCCGGCGAGCACATATCTCAAGGTCCACCCGGAAACGTAGTGGCCTCGGGATGCCCGCCCCCTTTGAGGAGGGTGCTAGAGCAGTCTGTTCGGTCGTTCCCTGCCGGTGCGCCGTTACAGGGCGACGAACCGACTACTCAACAGCAACACAATCCAGAAACCAGTCTCGAGAGGCTGGTACCTCTATTAGAATCTTTGACAGCGTGGAAGCTACTGTCAAATGTTTCTCGTTGGGTCCTGCAGACCGTGGCAAAAGGGTATCAGATACATTTCTAGAAACGCCCAACTCGGTTTATGGGGCTCCTGCCCACAGTGGTGGGCCCCGGGCAGGTTCTGGTTATGGAACAGGAAGTAAACACTCTGTTAGAGAAAGGGGCCATAGAATATGTACCTCCCTCCGACAGGGAAACCGGGTTTTACAGCCGGTACTTCATAGTTCCAAAGAAGGACGGGGGATTGCGTCCCATTTTAGATCTTCGAGTTCTGAACGAGTCATTCATTCAGCTCAAGTTCAAAATGTTAACATTGAGACAAATCGTGTCACAGATCAGGTCCGAGGACTGGTTTGTCACGATAGACCTCAAGGACGCATATTTCCGTCCTTGTCATTGGAAGTTCCTGAGGTTTGCTTTCGGGGGCAAAGCATACCAATATCGAGTTCTTCCATTCGGCCTGGCTTTATCACCCCGCACTTACACAAAATGCGTGGATGCAGCTCTGGCGCCTCTGCGCCTCCAGGGTGTTCGCATCATGAACTACATCGACGATTGGTTGATTTTAGCTCAGTCGCATCAGATGGCGGTTCAACATCGAGATGTTGTTCTCGCCCATATGAAAGAGTTGGGGTTACGGCTGAACGCCGAGAAGAGTGTGCTTTCTCCATTTTAGAGGACCACTTTTTTAGGCGTGGTTTGGGATTCAGTGTCGATGCAGGCGCGCCTGTCACCGCCACGCATAGATTCCATCCTTGCAGCTGTGAAAAGTGTAAAGCTAGGCCAGCTACTCACTGTCAAACAGTTCCAGAGACTGTTGGGTCTCATGGCAGCAGCTTCCAACGGGATACCTTTTGGACTACTGCACATGAGACCCCTGCAGTGGTGGCTCAGGACCAGAGGGTTTTTCTCCGAGGGGCAACCCATTTCGCACAATCAAGGTCACGCGGCGATGCCTACGTGCCTTGGTTATGTGGAAGAAACCTTGGTTCCTGTCCCAGGGCCCAGTGCTGGGAGCTCCTTGTCGTCGCAAACTGCTAACGACGGATGCTTCCCTCACGGGTTGGGGAGCGATCCTGAGGGTCGCTCATCTCAAGGTCTGTGGGAAGACCATCATCGTTCCTGGCATTCTATAGCCTAGAGATGTTAGCTGTCTTCCGGGCTCTGAGGAGCTTTATCACAGGTCTCAGGGGACACCATGTGTTAGTACATACGGACAACACGTCGGTAGTCGCCTATATCAACCACCAAGGGGGTTTGCGCTCGTGCCCATTATCCGATCTGGCACGCCATATCCTCTTGTGGTCCCAGGGGAAGTTGCTGTCACTCAGGGCAGCCTACCTCCCCGGGGTTCAGAATATAGGAGCAGACACTCTGTCGAGACAGGGGCCGAGGCCCGGGGAATGGAGGCTCCACCCCCGAGGTGGTGGAGCTGATATGGACGGAGTTGGCCAATTATAAGTGGATCTGTTTGCGTCTCGAGAGACGTCTCACTGTCCACTTTGGTTCTCCCTCACGCATCCAGCTCCTCTGGGACTGGATGCTATGGTACAGACGTGGCCGAGGCTACGTCTGTACGCCTTTCCCCCAGTTGCTCTGCTCCCGGGAGTTCTGGAAAGAGTTCGCAGGGACCGGGTTTGCCTGCTTCTTATAGCCCCGCGCTGGCCGGGCAGAGTATGGTTTCCCGATCTTGTGTCCCTCCTCGACGGGCATCCTCTGGAGCTACCCGTCAGGAGGGACCTTCTGTCCCAAGCAGGGGGCTTGATTTTTCACCCCCGACCGGAACTGTGGAACCTGTGGGCTTGGCCTCTGAGGGGGCCCAGCTCATAGAGTCAGGTCTCTCAACTGAGGTTGTTGAGACCATTCTACAGTCCAGAGCTCCCTCCACGAGGAAACTTTATGCCCTGAACTGGAGAGAATTCACCTCTTTGTGTAGTGACCGTCGGTTGGATCCAGTCAACTGCCCAATTGGTACAGTTCTGGAGTTCCTGCAGGACCGGTTCACTGCAGGTCTGACCCCGTCCACTTTAAAGGTTTATGTGGCGGCCGTTGGTGCTTACCACAGTCCTTTGGGTGGAATGTCTGTGGGGAAAGACCCTTTGGTATCTCGTTTCCTTCGTGGCACTTGGAGGCCTTCTGTCCCCTTTCGAAATCGGACCAGGAGGCGAATAATTTGCTTTGCCCTGTTCGGGCGTTCGACGCATATGTCCACAGAGCTGCCCTGTGGCGTAAAAGTGATTAATTGCTCCCCTAACAAGGGAGGTCCAGTGTCTAAGCAAAGGATGAGCAAGTGGGTGGTTGAGACTATCTCACTTGCTTATGAGGCGGCTGGGCAGCCTTCTCCTTGGGCTGTCCGGTCGCACTCTACTAGGAGTATGGCGGCCTCTAAGGCCCTTATATCAGGAGTATCTTTACAGGACGTTTGTGATGCGGCAGGCTGGTCCTCACCGCACACCTTCGTCAGGTTCTACTCTTTAGACCTAGACTCTACTCCAGGGTCTCAGGTTTTGTCTTCCTAGTGCTGCGCAATTGATTTCACACAGGACAGACATTTGTAGCTATGTGGCGTTGGTATAGACGTTCCCCATAGCGTCAATTCGACGCAACGCGAGTTCCCTTGAAAGGGAACGCATCGGTTACGACTGTAACCTCGGTTCCCTGAAGAGGGAACGAGCGTTGCGTCACCTTGCCATATCTCCTTCATGCCTGTCAGCACGACTTCAGACTCTACGAAGCTTTCGTTTTCTGTTTCGGGCCGGCTTTTATAGCTTCCTGGTACGTGACGTCACCCGCCTCTGACGTTCCGCCACACCATTGGACTGATTTTACATGTGCTTCAAGACGTCATCACGCAAAGCGTTCCCCATAGCGTCAATTCGACGCAACGCTCGTTCCCTCTTCAGGGAACCGAGGTTACAGTCGTAACCGAGGCGTTTTCTTCCCAACGGAGCCTCGCTTTCGATTTCAAAATAACGGCTGCGTGAAATCAGCGTATAGAGGGCGGAAGGGATCAGGCCGTGAGTGCAGAGACGGCTCTGCGCGAGTGGTATTTACGACAGTAATGTTAAATACAAGTACTCCACAGCGACTCTAGGGGTCGCTGTTTGACAAAAACGGAAAGCTGCATAGTGTGCCTTTAAAGACTTAAGATTCCGGCATTTGATATTTGGCCAGTGTTTTACAATACCTTTTTTTTTTTTCGTGACATTAATTTATTCATTTGTATCAGGAGTGCACATCATCAAACCGTTTACCATTTTACATAAAAAGCACCTGCTTCCATTTATTTATGATCACAGGAATGCACAAAACAACAAGCCTTTAAGGCTTTTAAATCCAAAGGTCTACACATTAAGAAATATATTGATAAAATATCATATGTTTACATCACATTTCTTTAGAAAGAGTAAGCATTTCTATTAATTTTCCACGAAATTATGCGATCTGACGAGGTTTGAGCGATCTCTCCCGTTTCACTATACTGTTGTCCTTTCACGAGAAGAAAACGGGAGTTATGAGTTATACGAGTTAACCGGAGTGCATGTCATTTATGACATATTATTCCAGTATCAACAAAGGCACAGGGAAGAGACAGATAAAACATGAAACCAAATAAATATAGGATTATAATCATAAAATGATTTGTCTACGTTCTTCAAACAGTCTCTGGTATTTTCCTTAAACGTGTATTTATTATTGCAATGGTTAGCATTAGTAGCCTTTAGCATCGCATTTAAATATATTTCTGCCTCATTCGGTGATCAGAATCCCCATTGGATCGCAAAGAAGTTATTTCAAACACTTATTTGTGTCTGAAAGTGAGTTTTAATCTGAAAAGATTTGAAACTGTCTTAAATGTTGAAGTTAGCTGGTAGCCTGACATAATATAATGGGAAATGAGCAGCGGTGTTGACCGTCTCCTGACTCAGATAAACTCCGCCTTTATTCATGACCACTCCTTAAGCCCCAGTTGGCCCAAAAAAAACTCTATTGTGTGTGTATAAATTGCTTTTACTGTAACTTGACTATTTCAATCTGCTATTTGTATGTAATGAAATGTTGACTGAGCTTGAACTTCAACCACACTTGACTGAATTTGTTTGTCATGATTTAATTTTGTAAAGAAATTTTGTGTTCATCTCAATAATATGAGAAATCAAATGTTTTTCAGGTTCATTTGATCAATGTGGAATAATGATGAAAGGTAACACACACACACACACACACACACACACACACACACACACACACACACACACCCCCCCCCCCAATAACTCATAACAGGAGTTATGAGTTATACGAGTTAACCGGAGTGCATGTCATTTATGACATATTATTCCAGTATCAACAAAGGCACAGGGAAGAGACAGATAAAACATGAAACCAAATAAATATAGGATTATAATCATAAAATGATTTGTCTACGTTCTTCAAACAGTCTCTGGTATTTTCCTTAAACGTGTATTTATTATTGCAATGGTTAGCATTAGTAGCCTTTAGCATCGCATATAAATATATTTCTGCCTCATTCGGTGATCAGAATCCCAATTGGATCGCAAAGAAGTTATTTCAAACACTTATTTGTGTCTGAAAGTGAGTTTTAATCTGAAAATGTTTTTAAACTGTCTTAAATGTTGAAGTCAGCTGGTAGCCTGACATAATATAATGGGAAATGAGCAGCGGTGTTGACCGTCTCCTGACTCAGATAAGCTCCGCCTTTATTCATGACCACTCCTCAAGCCCCAGTTGGCCCAAAAAAACTCTATTGTGTGTGTATAAATTGTTTTTACTGTAACTTGACTATTTCAATCTGCTATTTGTATGTAATGAAATGTTGACTGAGCTTGAACTTCAACCACACTTGACTGAATTTGTTTGTCATGATTTAATTTTGTAAAGAAATTTTGTGTTCATCTCAATAATATGAGAAATCAAATGTTTTTCAGGTTCATTTGATCAATGTGGAATAATGATGAAAGGTAACACACACACACACACACACACCCCCCCCAAAAAAACTCTATTGTGTGTGTATAAATTGCTTTTACTCTAACTTGACTATTTCAATCTGCTATTTGTATGTAATGAAATGTTGACTGAGCTTGAACTTCAACCACACTTGACTGAATTTGTTTGTCATGATTCAATTTTGTAAAGAAATTTTGTGTTCATCTCAATAATATGAGAAATCAAATGTTTTTCAGGTTCATTTGATCGATGTGGAATAATGATGAAAGGTAACCCCCCCCCCCCCCAATAAATAATAAGATTTTTTTTTATATACAAATCATTTAATAATATATCATAAATTTGTGTGTGTTGTCTGTTCTTTTTGGGCAGCGAGTTACCCTGATTTACGTAAAGGTGAAGGGTTTCGGGTATCTGAGCAAACATTTCACTGTTGTAAGCCAACAAAAGGTAAAAGCCCCAATGCACTCATGGGAAAGTTCTTTTTTGTTCTTCACTTGAGGGTAAAAAGTGAAGTTTTTCTTCTTTTTTTTTTTTTCAGTGACTGCAACCAGACTGAACGGATTTATGACAAGTAATACAATGAATACGCAGTGTCACTAAATGTGAAACAAAAATGCAGCGTCACCTCATGGTTAATGATAATTGATTATTATTGTCATTTGCAGAGGTTCAGAATTTCTTCCGCCGTGGTTCTAAGACTGCAGCCGCCCCGACTGTTCAGACAAACTCTCAAAGCAAGAGTGATGGTATATGCAGTACACACACACACACACACACACACACACACACAAATGTCACTGGAAATGGAATGGAACACGTTGCATTGTGGGATATACAATATTGTACGTGTGCTCTGTTTTATACTGAACATTTTGAAAAATGTAGTAGGTCATAAAATTCATTAGATTTTATCTTGATTTATTAAATATACTTATTATTGTTATATATTATTAGAATGTTTTTAAAAAGGACAAAGGTCCTTCTAAACTAATTTTATGCACATAATATGAACAATATAATTTTGTGTGTTCAGCTGCTCCTGATCCTCAGAAGGACCCGTTACTCCAACTGGTTTCTCTCCAAAAGGCGTCAGGCTGCTGGGATCTGGACGCCACACTGGCTGATGCGTTTGGGAAGACGTTGGATGAGCTGACCAATCAGAAGCCAGCACAGGTGAGAGATGCAATATTATCTGTCTGCAGTCTCGGAGGCTGCATTTTCAGGACCCCAGTTCTAGGACCGCATTTTTAGGACCCTAGTTTTTTGTGACAGCGCCACCTACCGAGTCTGAGAACTGCAGTCCCAGGAACGCATTTCCAGGACCCTAGTGTTGGAGGACCGAAAAAAGTGCCACCAAGGCAGTATTTCCACCCAGTTTTAACTACATTAGAGGTTTTTTTTAAGTTTTATTACACCCAAATACTACTTTCTTTATTGCAATTAAACCTGGTTCCTAGGAATGTTGAGAAATTATTGGGTCTATGTAGCATAATATAATAACTCAAGTAAAATAAACAAGGAATCATCTTTTCAGTCACTAAGATTCACCACATTTTCAAGCACAGAGGGAAGACAAGGATGACTCTGGGGGTAGATTTAAGATTGTGTATATTTTACAAAATAATATATAACAACTGAACTTGAACACACACAAAAACGTACTCGGTTACTAACGTAACCTCGGTTCTCTCTAGAAGAGGGAACGAGTACTGCGTAAGATATCTTACGCTAGGGGAAAATCCTTTTCCGCGAGATATTGAAGCCAAAAATTATCCTTAATTTTGTATTAATGCAAAACGCGTTGCAGCAGCAATGCAGACATAGGCGAGACAGCTCGCGCGCCTATTGGCTGCTCTGCGGCAACTGCAGCAGCCTATCGAGCGAGGCCTGGCGTGACGTCAGACCCAATCAGGGCACTTCGCGCCCGCTGCGTCACGTCCCGCCGAAATGGGCGTGGTCTAGGCCTATAAATATCGCTCGCAGGCAGCTATTATCAGAGCGTGTGCATGCACGGCAAGATACGCAGTACTCGTTCCCTCTTCTAGAGAGAACCGAGGTTACGTTAGTAACCGAGTACGTTCTCTTACGAGAGGTCTCTCGTACTGCGTAAGATATCTTACGCTAGGGGACCCAATGTAAAACGCCGTGCATGTTGAGATCTGACACCAAAGACCCAAGGGCGAAAGCCCGGGGTACATATAGTGCACAATCACTCAGTGAACTCACAGGGAGTCCGGGAAGAGGGAGGGGTGCAGCCTCACTTTTCCACATAAAGTAGCGTCGATGGGACGCGAATTTCATCATACAGACAGGGCGGGGTACGGCCTGAACTGATGGGGAAAAATGTGGGTCTTACACAGTTTGCCCAGCTTTATACTGTCGAACATTGAGCTGTGCTCAGCAAACGCAGCATTCTGAGCTGATCGCATCAGGTCAGATAATACTGGTAGTTTAGACCGACAGCAGCCTGGCCTGCAGGGCGGGAACCTCTAGGTTATAAAACCTTATAAATGTAGACGGGGAGGCCCAGCCTGCCGCCATACAAATATCTTGCAAGGCAATCCCACTTGACCAGGCCCACGAAGAGGCCATGCCTCTCGTGGAGTGCGCTCTGACACCCAAAGGGCACTGCATGCCCTTGGAGGCGTATGCCAGCGCTATAGCATCAACTATCCATCTGGATAGGCTCTGTTTCGACGCGGCTAGTCCCTTAGAACGTCCGCTAAACGAAACAAAGAGCTGTTCCGTCTGTCTGAAAACAGACGAGCGAGACACATAAGCTCGTAATGCCCTGACTGGGCAAAGGAGGCTCGCGTCTCTTTCCTCATCAGGGACCGGTAGGGCTGACAGGGAGATAACCTGCGCCCTAAACGGTGTGTTGAGGGATTTTGGAACATAACCGTGCTTAGGTTTGAGTATAACTTTTGAGTCATTGGGCCCAAACTCCATGCACGCCGCGCTCACAGAGAGCGCGTGCAGATCCCCTATGCGCTTCACTGAAGCGAGAGCCAGCAAAAACACCGTTTTGAAAGACAGGTGTTTCAAATCGATTGACTGTAAAGGCTCAAATGGCGCACCTTTCATGGCTTCCAGAACCGTAGAAAGGTCCCATACGGGGACTGAGGGAGGTCTGGGAGGATTCAGTCTCTTAGCTCCTCTAAGGAAGCGGATGACTAAATCGTTCCTTCCTATTGACTGACCAAGCGTTGTTTCTGAGAACGCTGCTATAGCCGCCACATAAACTTTGAGCGTGGAGGGGGCCCTGCCCCCATCCAACAGCTCTTGTAGGAAGGAAAGCACCTCTGTCACATCACAGTTTGTGGGTGACACACCACGGGCTGTGCACCAGCCCGAAAACACTGACCATTTCGAAGAATAGAGTCGTCTTGTAGACGGAGCTCTAGCCTGCGTGATCGTGTTTAATACTCCTTTAGGGAGTCCAACATGTACCCGTTGATGGCCCAGACATGAAGGGACCATAGTTCCGGGTGAGGATGCCAGATCGAGCCGCGGGCCTGTGAGAGGAGATCTCTCCTCACTGGTACTGGCCACGGGGTAGTACTTGCTAACTGCATCACGGCTGGGAACCAAGGTTGGTTTTTCCAGAACGGTGCTACCAGCAGTACTGAGCATCCTTCTTCCCTGATCCGTTCTATCACCTGAGGCAGGAGAGAGACGGGGGGGAAAAGCATAGAGCGGGCGGCGGGGCCACACATGGGCCAGCGCGCTCCTGCTCTTGGAGAAAAATTCTTGACAGTGAGCGTTTTCTTGAGACGCAAACAGGTCCACTTCCGCTCTGCCGAATTTCTTCCACAGCAGTTGGACTGTCTGTGGGTGTAGAGACCACTCGCCTGCCGGAACATTGTTCCTGGACAGTCTGTCCGGTCCTATATTCAAGATCCCTGGCACGTGCGCTGCTCTGAGCGAGCGCAGGTTGCACTGAGCCCATACCAGGAGGCGTTCTGCCAGCCTGTACAGTTTCTCGGATCTGATGCCGCCCTGGCGATTTATGTAGGAACCACAGACATGTTGTCCGAACGGACCAAGACGTGGTGACCTTTTATTTGGGGACAAAAACGCGTCAGCGCGTTGTCTACTGCCAGCATTTCGAGGCAGTTTATGTGCAGGAGCTTCTCCCGTTCTGACCACTGGCCGAAGAACGGTCTGCCCTCGAGCAGCGCTCCCCATCCCGAGGTGGACGCGTCCGTGGACACCACTTTCACCCTCGAGGAAGTCCCCAGGCTTACACCTGATTGGTACCAGTCGTTCGCTTTCCAGGGTTTCAGAGCTGTAACGCATTTCTGATTGACCCTGAGGCGAAGCAAACCGGGTGCCCACGCTTCGCGTGGGACTCGCGCTTTCAGCCAAAACTGCAGCGGGCGCATGCGGAGCAGACCCAGCTGGAGCACTGACGATGCTGAGGCCATGAGACCTAGCATCTTCTGAAATCTCTTGAGCGGGACAGACGCGCCGCAGCGAAAAGAGTTCGCTGTGCGTCGAATGTCTACCGCGCGCTGTTGTGATAGTCGCGCTATCATGGATAGTGAGTCCAGTTCTGTGCCCAGGAAAGATATTTTCTGACTGGGTGACAGGGAGCTCTTCGCCCAATTGACACTCAGACCCAAATCCTCGAGGTGATCGAGTAAAATGGTCGTGTGTTCTATGAGCACTGCGCGAGATTGCGCTAGAATCAGCCAATCGTCCAAATAGTTCAGCACTCGCATGCCTCTCATTCTGAGGGGTGCGAGCGCCGCATCCATGCACTTCGTAAATGTACGGGGTGCTAGGGACAAACCGAACGGCAGGACTGTGTACTGATATGCCTGGCCCTCGAAGGCGAATCTCAAATATCGCCTGTGACGTGACGCTATCTGTATTTGAAAATACGCGTCTTTCAGATCTATTGACACAAACCAATCTCCTTGGCGAATCTGCACATGGATTTGCCTGGTCGTGAGCATCCTGAACTGTCGCTTCACAAGCACTTTGTTCAGTTGCCTTAGATCTAGTATGGGTCTGAGACCCCCGTCTTTTTTCGGTACCAGGAAGTATCTGCTGTATAGCCCTCCTTCGCTCTGATCTTGAGAGAGAGGCTCTATGGCCCCTTTGCTCAATAGTTTCGTCACTTCGGCTCGAAGTAGATGTGCTACTTCTGTTTTTACCGTGGTCTCGACGCGCGCCACATAGCGACGAGGGCGTCGGCGAAACTGCAGCGAATAGCCTCTTTCTATAATGTTCAGCACCCACTTCGAAACCCCAGGTAGCTTTGCCCATGCGTCTGCATGGATAGCTAGGGGTTGAATACGAAGCGCGCTCCGCTCGCTCAGCGATGGAGAAGCTTCGGTGTGCTGTAACACGAGCGTGTCGCTCGTGACATTTGAGGCATGGGGCGCGCTGATGACAGCGGGCAGATTGCCCGCGCTCGACTCCTCTGCGGTGGTTAACCGCGAGGGGGAGGGCTGGGCGGTTCCCGTGGGAACTGTCATGTCTATGTGTGGATGTGGGCGCGGGACAGCGGGCACATTTATCACACCGAAAGCATCGTTCGCTTGCGTGAAGCGAGTGCACGTTGGTTTCGTTTTTACAGAAACCGTGAGACATGCATAACGTGGTGTTAGTGGGCACTGGGTAGTGGGCACGTTCACCATGTTTGAAGCGCAACCGATCTGAGTCGGTTTTATGTGCGCGAGCCCTGTGTGACAGGCTGTGCTTGTGTGTAGGGATGGGCACTGGGCAGTGGGCATTCTTACTACACATGAAACACCATCGGCCGTGGCCGGGACACCAGAAAATACACTCTTTTGGGGATTTATCTGGGTAGCCGTGAAAACGGCATTTGTGTGCAGGCAAGCGGGTGACAGAACCGACTTGTTGGCTGCAGAAAACACTGGAACAGTCACATTTTCTGGAACTGGACGAGCGAATAGCTTTGGTGTGAATCCGGCCGCAGCGGGACTGGAACACCGTCGTTTTCCTAGCTGTGCTAGGACGACTTCGGGGCCTCGGGCTTCACCGTGATCCTAGGTCGCGAGCCGCGTCCTGCGGGGCGGCGACCGGATGAGCGGGAACGCGGTCTCGCGCTTCTGGCCTGGCGGCGCTGTGAAGTGGAGGCAGTGGACGGTGGCTGTGGCTGTGAGCTCTGAGCAGACGGTTTCGCACGGCCTGCTGCAGAGCTGGAGCGCTTCGGGAGGAAGTGCTTCATAGCCTGAGACGCTTTCTGTACCTCTGCGAATCTCTCCGCGAAATCCTTGACGGAGGATCCAAAGAGGCCTGTGGCGGAAAGCGGGGCGTCGAGGAACGCGGTGCGTTCAGACTCGGCCATTTCCGAGAGCGTCAGCCAGAGATGTCTCTCAGACACGGTGAGAGAAGCCATAGTCCGTCCAATGGCTTGTGCTGCGGACTTAGTAGCACGAAGAGCGAGGTCCGTGGCACTCCTTAAGTCCGGCACGCAGATCGCGTCAGGTCCTTCCTCATCCAGCTTACGGAGGAGATCGGCCTGGACGATCTGGAGCGTTGCCATGGTGTGCAACGCTGACGCAGCTTGCCCGGCGGCGGAGAAAGCGCGGTGGAGCAAGCTTGACGTCGTGCGGCAAGCTTTAGAGGGTAGGGCCGGCTTAGCGCGCCGTCCAGAGGTATCCTTTGTTGTTGGCATCGTCAACGGCGGAGAATGCCAAAGAAACAGCAGGACGCACTCTAGCAGAATAGGGGGCGCTCCAGGACTTGGCGACTTCTTCGTGTAACTCAGGAAGAAAGGGCGCCGGTCTGGACGCAGGCGAAGCGCGCTCCCCAGGCAGGAAAAATCCATCCAGCCGGTTGTGAGCGGGCTGCTCAGGCGAAGACCACTCGAGGCCGAGGCTCGCCGCGGCCTGTGCGAGTACTCGCATGAGTTCCGTCTCAATGGAAGCTCTCTTGCCTGACGACGTGCGGGCAGGGGGTGCGGGGTCCTCAGAGCCCGCCCAATCCTCACTGCCTGACGCCAGGATAGAGCAGGAATCATCCTCTCCCAGCAGGGCTTCCTCATCCGCGATATCAACGGAAGCGGCGGCAGACGGCGGCCGCTGTCCGTCAGGAAGCGAAACAGAAGAAGCCGGGGAAGCAAGCGGGCGAACCGGCGAGCTTTGGCGGCTGAGGGAGGGTTCCGGGGCCCGCTGGGCACGGCGCTTTTTACGGCGCGACGCCGCGGCGGCCGGGGGAGCAGTCTCGGTGAAGACGGCTAGGCGAGTCCTCAGAGTCGCCATTGCCATCAGCTCGCAGTGAGGGCATCCGCCGTCAGCGAGCGCGAGAGCTGCATGTTCCTCACCCAGGCAGGAAACGCAGATCACGTGGCGGTCCCCGTCGCTGAGTGTGGCTCTGCACGAGCTGCAGGAAGGCATCTTTAAAAAGACGCTAGCTCTTTTAGAAATGTGTGTCGCGGCGGCGACACACACACACAGAAATACAGTGTAATAAAAGAGAAGGATATAAGCGCCGGAAAGCGCAGCAGGAAGGCAGGAAGGCGGCGCGGCCAGCGACTTCAGTGACTCGTCCCGCTGAAGGTGCTCTCTCTCGACGGCGCGGCTTCTAATCCAGCTCCAGCGATGCGTGTGCTTCGCTTGAAGGATGAAAAATCAGATAATAGCTGCCTGCGAGCGATATTTATAGGCCTAGACCACGCCCATTTCGGCGGGACGTGACGCAGCGGGCGCGAAGTGCCCTGATTGGGTCTGACGTCACGCCAGGCCTCGCTCGATAGGCTGCTGCAGTTGCCGCAGAGCAGCCAATAGGCGCGCGAGCTGTCTCGCCTATGTCTGCATTGCTGCTGCAACGCGTTTTGCATTATTACAAAATTAAGGATAATTTTTGGCTTCAATATCTCGCGGAAAAGGATTTTCCCCTAGCGTAAGATATCTTACGCACTAATACGCAGTACGAGAGACCTCTCGTAAGAGAACAAATTTGTTCATGACGTGAACCACTAGACAGAACTTCATGGACAACATCATCACTGACTCCTAAGAGAGAGAAAGAGAAGTGAATTAAATAAGGAACATTTAGTTGAACATGTTCTACTCTCTAATTTTAAATTTCATATTTAAAAGATCTTAGTTACCACAGAGTGCACACACACACATGATACAAAAATAAGGATTTTTTTTTTTTTTACTGTAAAATTTCTGTATTCGGTACCAATAGCAGTGAAAATCCACAGTTCTCGATATCAATTTCGCAGTTTGTACTGCTTTCTCCTTTCCACAAACGCTTGCTCTCCTGTGGAGTCTGTCGTTGCTATGCAACCATGAACAGAGGCGCGCCTGGAAAAATTAGCGCGCCGCTTGTGATAACAATTCATTTTACAGCATTAGAGGCTAATATATGATGGCTATGCATTAAAGACTATTTAGCAAATCACCATCACGTTGGCAACGTTAACGTTCCAATGAAATGCATCACAATTGTTTTAAAATTTTAAAAATAAAACTTGATTCGCATTTGATACTCACTCTGATTGTCATCCATCTTCACTGGTCCTCTAATTCGGTAGGTGGCGTTGTCACTAAAAACCTAGGGTCCTAGAAATGCGGTCCTAGAAGTGGGGTCCTGAAAATGCAGCCTCCAGTTTTGCAGGCAGATGCTACTCGAGAGATGTGATGAATAATAAGACAGCGGTGATTGTGTCCAGTAACAAATGCAGTGTATGATGCACAGGTGGAGGGGTCAGTATGGGCCACTCTCCTGGCTCTGATCTGGTTATACGGCTGTAAAATAGACCAGCGGATCGAGTGGCATTTTGTGGCCATGAAGGCAGTGTCATGGATCGGCTCTCAGAAAGGTGAGATCTCCATTCCAGACCACATTCACTCAGTCAGCGTTCATCAAGACACGCTTGAGCAAATATCTTCAGTTCTTTGACACACACTGATGATTTGAGTGTGTGTGTGTGTGTGTGTGTGTGTGTGTGTGTGTGTGTGTGTGTGTGTGTGTGTGTGTGTGTGTGTGTGTGTGTTTGTGTGTGTGTGTGTGTGTGTTTCAGTGGGCGATCTGTCTGAGTGTGTGTGTGTGGGTAATGTCCTGCTCGGATGTCAGGTGACCAAAGAGACTCTGGGAATCTGAAGACGTCAGTGTTTCTACTTCCTGTGCTATAATACAAACACTAACAATTTGACAACTAACACTAACTAATAATAAGATAACTAACAAGTTGACAACTAACACTAACTAACAGTAAGACAACTAACAAGTCGACAGCGTAGATTCATCAGTGTAATAGCTTTAAATATTTATGATACGATTTATAGCATGAAATTCAGACAAAATGCAGCAAAATTAACCAAAATGATATAAAAATGGCCCATAATGGAGATAGCACTTATTGCACTTTTTGCATTTGTAATCTTTGTTTTAATCAAACATCCAGTTGTTAATCATTGTTGTTTCTAATACTATACATTTGTACTAACCTGTACTTTGTCGACTAAATCAAACTGTTTCTGTGTGTGTGTGTGTATATATATATATGTATATTTATGTATATGTATATATATTATAGGTGCATCAAAATTTTTTTGATATGGGTGGGTGCTAAAAGTGTTCCAAATAATATATGTAGAAACAACACATGCAAAATATTTTTCCAGTACATGATGATTTAGGGGTGCCACCGCACATCTGTTTTTGTTGGATAAAGTGGTTAACAGTGCTCAATGATCGCCATGGAGATCTGAGGTAAACAATACTACAGCTCAAGAAAACTGAGGTGATCTTTCTGTTTGAGGTGATCTTTAGGTGTTGGGTATGTATTATCACATATTACTATCATATCTGTAGTTGTGTCTTTGTATACTTATCTATCATAAGTCATTTAAGTAATATTTATAGGTATTTGGTGCTCTTTACATCTAGCTAACGTTAGCTAGCAACAGTTTGCTAACCACAGTTAGCTATCTATGTTAGCTAAGCTATTAAGCTTAACATCAACAGTATTCTAGAGTGGACAATGTCATATTCAGAGTATACAGTGGGGAGAACAAGCAGGTTCAACCCCGTTTTGCAGGTTTTCCTACTTACAAAGCATGTAGAGGTCTGTAATTATTATCATAGGTACTCTTCAACTGTGAGAGACGGAATCTAAAACAAAAATCCAGAAAATCACATTGTATGATTTTTAAATAATTAATTTGCATTTTATTGCATGACATAAGTATTTGATCACCTACCAACCAGTAAGAATTCCGGCTCTCACAGATCTGTTAGATTTTCTTTAAGAAGCTCTCCTGTTCTCCACTCATTACCTGTATTAACTGCACCTGTTTGAACTCAATATCTGTATAAAAGACCCGTCCACACATTCAATCAAACAGACTCCAACCTCTCCACAATGGCCAAGACCAGAGAGCTGTGTAAGGACATCAGGGATAAAATTGTAGACCTGCACAAGGCTGGGATGGGCTACAGGACAATAGGCAAGCAGCTTAGTGAGAAGGCAACAACTGTTGGCGCAATTATTAGAAAATAGAAGAAGTTCAAGATGACGGTCAATCTCCCTCGGTCTGGGGCACCATGCAAGATCTCACCTCGTGGGGCATCAATGATCATGAGGAAGGTGAGGGATCAGCCCAGACCTACACGGCAGGACCTGGTCAATGACCTGAAGAGAGCTGGGACCACAGTCTCAAAGAAAACCATTAGTAACACACTACGCCGTCATGGATTAAAATCCTGCAGCGCACGCAAGGTCCCCCTGCTCAAGCCAGCGCATGTCCAGGCCCGTCTGAAGTTTGCCAATGACTATCTGGATGATCAAGAGGAGGAATGGGAGAAGGTCATGTGGTCTGATGAGACAAAAATAGAACTCCACTCTAAACTCCACTCGCCGTGTTTTGGAGGAAGAAGAAGGATGAGTACAACCCCAAGAACACCATCCCAACTGTGAAGCATGGAGGTGGAAACATCATTCTTTGGGATGCTTTTCTGTAAAGGGGACAGGACGACTGCACTGTATTGAGGGGAGGATGGATGGGGTCATGTATCGCAAGATCTTGGCCAACAACCTCCTTCCCTCAGTAAGAGCATTGAAGATGGGTCGTGGCTGGGTCTTCCAGCATGACAACGACCCGAAACACACAGCCAGGGCAGGAGTCGGTTAACTAAGGAGTGGCTCCGTAAGAAGCATCTCAAGGTCCTGGAGTGGCCTAGCCAGTCTCCAGACCTGACCCCAATAGAAAATCTTTGGAGGGAGCTGAAAGTCCGTATTGCCCAGCGACCGCCCCGAAACCTGAAGGATCTGGAGAAGGTCTGGAGGAGTGGGCCAGAATCCCTGCTGCAGTGTGTGCAAACCTGTTCAAGAACTACAGGAAACGTTTGACCTCTGTAATTGCAAACAAAGGTTTCTGTACCAGATATTAAGTTCTGCTTTTCTGATGTATCAAATACTTATCTCATGCAATAAAATGCAAATTAATTACTTAAAAATCATACAATGTGATTTTCTGGATTTTTGTTTTAGATTCTGTCACTCACAGTTGAAGAGT
The DNA here is from genome assembly GCF_965113295.1 of Leuciscus leuciscus. Taxonomy (NCBI): domain Eukaryota; kingdom Metazoa; phylum Chordata; class Actinopteri; order Cypriniformes; family Leuciscidae; genus Leuciscus; species Leuciscus leuciscus. Next base: position 26,473,159 of record NC_138724.1, on the reverse strand, counting down.
AGCTATGATAAAAATTACAGACCTCTACATGCTTTGTAAGTGGGAAAACCTGCAAAATCTGCAGTGTATCAAATACTTGTTCTCCCCACCGAATGTATGTTTTATTCTAAGAATGGTGCTATATAAGACACACACACACACACACACACACACACACACACACATCAACATTAAGCCTTGTTATACTTATTTTATAACATATTTTTATACTTATTTCTCTCTTGTCCTTCACTGTCATCACTCCTCCTTTTATGCTTCCGCTCCTCCGTGAGAGATACGAGACCAGTGCGTCGTGCAGGTGTCGCTCATCAGTAATCACGCCACCGGCCTAATGACTTTACTATTAATCTCAATTATGTAAAATAGTCATAATAAAGAATGAGGAGATGTTCAAACTTTTGACTAGTAGTGTATAAATATTTGGGCTATCAAATTAAACCTATTAATGCATGTGATTTAACCGTTTAACATTTGTTAATGCAAACACAGTTAGAGGACTACATGTTTGTACATAAGACTGCATCTGAGGAAAGATTATTTAATTATTGCTGATTCACTTTAAAAAAAAAAGTTGAGTTGTTGTTGTTGTTGTTGTTGTTGTGGTGCGTGTGTTAGACCAAGAAATTAGTTTTGCATTCATTTAAATATATAGCTTTACATATGGTGTTTGTGCATGTTTGTTTTTCTTTAGAGATGGCAAGATACTAATGTGGTTCTGCAAGAAAAAATAAATGTTTATGTATTGTTCCTGTTTGTTCTCTTTTATTTCTTATCTAAATGTGCTGGCATATTGACAGTTGTAGCAGATTCCCAGCAGATTCAACAGTCAAGGATTCAGAGGATGGGTGATTGTTATTCAACACTTTCTATGAGTAGTTTCTGAGAGGAAGTGAACATACACACCGAAGGCCATTTCACAAACGTCTGTCAGGGCTCCGACATTGTGATATACATCATCATCAAACAAATGTGTTTAATTTGTACTGATCGTAAATGTGTCCATGCCTCCTTTTTTTAGTCTGTTACTTTGAATTTTTCTACTGTAGAATTTTTCTACAAGAGAAACATACAGTAGTTTTAGAGTCATACAGTCATCTTCAGATTTACTTAAGACATGAATTCTCTTGTTTTCTGTCTTTTCAGGGACAAAACCTCTGCCTATGGGAAAGTAAGACAATGAATCCAAAGTGATTGACATGTTTTTGTGATATGTGTGTGTGTGAGTTTTATTTCAAACTCTATGTGAACCTCTAATGCAAAGTCACCTTATGGTTAATGATTGTTGTTGTCAGTTGCAGAGATTCTAGAGAGTCTCATCAAGCAAAATCTCTTGGCAAACAAAAGGGTATACTAACACACACACACACACACACACGTTGGGTTTTGATGTTTTATGGGGACTTTCCATAGACGTAATGATATTTATACTGTAAAAATGGTATATTCTATTCCCTAAACGCAGCCATCACAGAAAAGATTCTGCAATTTTACTTTTTCTAAAACTTAATTTACTATGATTTATAAGCTATTTTCCTCATGGGGACCTAAAAATGTCCCCAGAAGGTCAAAAATTACTATAAAAAAAAGAAAGAAGGTTATTACTGGGACATTTGGTCCCCTTTATGGGTTTACCACACACTTACTGCTAAACAATTCAATTCAATTCAATTCACGTTTATTCGTATAGCACTTTTCTCAATACACATCATTTCAAGCAGCTTTACAGAAAGTGCATGAGTCCACATTACAATTTAGAGTGATCTGTTATAAGAGGTGACTGTCTAAGTTATGTATTTCAGAAATGAACATATACAAAATCACAGTTAGCTAAAAATGTATTAATTTAAACAATGTAATAATTAATGCAGAAACAATGAGCTCATTGAAGTAATGAATACTTGTTTGTTAACAAATTATGACATTTAGAAAATATAGCATTGAAATAAAGATTTCAATGCATAGAGATGAAACAAGAGATGAGTCTTTTTATAATCTTGGAAATAAATTTTGTTTTCCCTTTTTTTTCTTCTTCAAATTTGTCTATAATTGCCTCAACTTTTGGTAGTACGATTAAATGAGTCAAAGAACCGATCAAGAATGTTATGCTATTATGTCATTCCTAACATAGTCCAATATTGAGGTCAAAACCACCAACAAGGACAAAGAGGCAAGAAATTGCGGGATGATTTTTTAACAGATTTTCCTCTTTCTCTATATGTGTGTTCAACTGCAGACCCATTACTCCAGCTGGTTTCTCTCCAAAAGGCGTCAGGCTGCTGGGATCTGGACGCCACACTGGCTGATGCGTTTGGGAAGACGGAGGATGAGCTGACCAATCAGAAGCCAGCACAGGTGAGAGATGTGATGAATAATAAGACAGCGGTGATTGTGTCCAGTAACAAATGCAGTGTATGATGGTTTGTGCACAGGTGGAGGGGTCAGTATGGGCCACTCTCCTTGCTCTGATCTGGTTATACGGCTGTAAAATAGACCAGTGGGTCGAGTGGCAGTTTGTGGCCATGAAGGCAGCGTCATGGATCGGCTCTCAGAAAGGTGAGATCTCCATTCCAGACCACATTCACTCAGTCAGCGTTCATCAAGACACGCTTGAGCAAATATCTTCAGTTCTTTGACACACACTGATGATTTGAGTGTGTGTGTGTGTTTCAGTGGGCGATCTGTCTCAGTGTGTGTGTGTGGGTAATGTCCTGCTCGGATGTCAGGTGACCAAAGAGACTCTGGGAATCTGAAGACGTCTGTGTTTCTACTTCCTGTGCCGTCAGAAGACAGAAGAACTGTTACAGTTTCATTTACTGTTTTTCCTTTACTTGTTTCCTTAAGGTTTAATCCATTTAATTTGTTCAAATCAACACCAGTTTGGAAAAATATATGTGAGTGACCTGCAAGATCATTTGAGTTTTTTGTACCAAAGTGAAAAATAGTTTTGGATTTTTTTCTTCTTATATAATTTCCCCCCCAAGATATAATCATTTAAATGGATCAGGTCACACATAAAAACTGTTCTGTTCTGTTCTGTGTTTTTGCGGTTTTGAAATTGAAAATAATTTGAATCAGATAAAAAAAAGTTTTTAAAATATGTGTCCTGTTGGTTCTGTATGGTTTTCAACGTTAACACTCTGAGTGTATTAGCCAAGTAATATTGTAGTAATAGCAGCATAGGTTATTTGCTCATGTTTGCTCTGCCCTTATTTATTTTTCTGAATGCCTGTAATCAATCAGGCAAAACAGAAGAGACAATTTATCATATAACACAAACTATGCATTGTTTTAAACAGGTAAACGGTTGCAGTTTATGCTTAACATTGACACTTTTATTACCATTTCGAGATAATCCATTAAACAGTTGCGAATCTTGATGCCAACTTATAGAACACTTTTAAAAAGTACTAAGCCACAGACAAAGATGGTTTCTGTGTGGTCCGAGGACAGCATTGAGAAATTAAAGGGCTGTTTTGCTTCTACTGATTGGGAACTTTTTCATTCGGAGATGGACATTGAGGTGGCCACAGAGACTATAACTGATTATGTTAACTTTTGTGTGGACACAGTTGTAGAGAAGAAAACTGTAACTGTCTTTCCTAATAACAAAGGTTATATAACAAAAGAAATCAAGGAGTGTTTAAACAAAAAGAAATGGGCTTTTATTAATCAAGACAAAATTGAACAAAAATTAGTCCAAAAGGAATTTAATTTGTTACTGAAGGAGGCAAGGAAAAAACATATGGATACTATAGAACAAAACTTTAATTCAGGGAACTCCAAAAAGTTGTGGGACGCTATGAAAGTCGTAACTAATATGGCACCTCCTCGAAATAGGCTTGTAACTAGCAATGACCAACAAAGAGCAAATGACTTGAATGATTATTTTCTTAGGTTTGAGTCACCGGTGGATCAATTGTGTACTCTGGACCATATTATATGTAATTCAGGTCATAGGCTAGAGATAGCACCAAAAAGAGTAAGCTCGCAATTTAGAGGTATATGTACTAAAAAATCCACGGGTCCTGATGGAATTTCAGGTTTTTTGCTAAAGATCTGCGCAAATGAACTTACTCCAGCATTTTGCCCTATCTTTCAGAAATCTATGGACTCACATATTATCCCATCTTTGTGGAAGAAATCTATAATTATACCTGTTCCTAAGAAAACTTGCCCATTTGAAAATTGTGATTTTAGACCTGTGGCTTTGACCTCAAATGTTATGAAATGCTTTGAGAGACTTGTTGTAACTGTCTTAAAGGATCAGGGCCCGGTTTCCCGATAACACTCACTCTTAGCGTGCTAAGAAGACTCGAAAGATATATCTTACCAAATTTGTTTATGTTCCTAAGTGTGTTCCCCGAACTATACCTTAGAAAGCTGCTTAAGATATCCCTTCTTACATGCGACGTTACCCGGCGCTGTCCGTGGCGATGCTGCTGAATTGGTTGAAATCGATGACTCGAGAATCAATTATTCTCTCGTGCAGGGGCTGTTTATGTGAGAAAGTGGTGTTCTTTATTAGAGAAGCACTTCAGAAATAGTTGAAATTGCATTTATTATGATTACTGGATATTATAAAAAATAATCCAAACTATAATAGCCTATAATAGCCTAGCCTACATATTTTAAGATTGTAACATATAGCCTATTGCTGCCACAATAACCTTTTCAAAAATTTACGTGCCGCCTTTTCTTTCTCATTTTTGTTCGCTGAGGTGGAGCTGCGATGAAATATTGTTCTTGTGTAAATACTTTCCAGCATTTCAGTAATAAAAGTTGACATCTTACGTACGGTGCTCGGCAGTGATCAAAAAGGATTTAAACCGTGAATTTTGAATCTCTTGTAAACTCGGAGATGTGGATTCAGACGGCAAATAAATTACCACACGACCTGTTTGTCAAAAAACAGAAGGTACTAATTTGGCCAGGGATTTTTACGCGGATTGGGTGAGAAAAACACTGATATTATGGATTCGGACGGCACTAAAATCACCAACTTACCTCTGTAAATGTTTAAAATACCGGACGAGCCCATGAGAAACAATATTAGCGTCCGAATAGGACTTAACTGACAGTAGCCTATGCTTTCACTGGCCTTTAAAAGAGCGTTTTAATTCAATTAATAATATTGTTTAATAATATAATTAAAAATCTAACAACAATCAGTGTAATGACAATTTTATTCTTTGCATTAAAACACTTGAATTAGCCTAATTTAATACTGTCTGGGTGTATTAAAACTTCAGAATTATATTCATTTAGACCTGCAACAGTGATCAGGTAAAGCTAAGAGTGGTCCAGACCAACCTTACGAAAGTGTGACTTACAAAAGATATACTTAGCGTACGAACGTTTCGGGAACCGTCCCATAAGGTTAAGAGAGAGGTTAAGGAATAGGTTAAGAACTACTTAGAGATAAGAACGCTTTGGGAAACCGGGCCCTGATCCATTAGGTGTTTATTAATGCCTGTGTGGTGTTATTTTTGTAAAAAAAAATAATATTTTGTTAGTAGTTATTAATAAAATAAAAAGGTTACATCTTTCCATTGCCAGCTGGGATGTAAAGATGCTCAATATCTCAGAACTACCCTAAACGGAGATAGAACCTTATAATTCTAAGCTCACGCTATGTTAAATTGTAATATTACAGTTTTTACTGTATTTTTGATCAAATAAATGCAGAAGAGAATAAAAAATCTTACAGACCCCAAACCTTTGAACAGTAGGCTAGTAGGCTAGTAATTAGGGTAGTTTTCAGAACGTATTAAACGTATTCAGATTTAGCATATTAATGATGCATTCACCTCATAAATCATGACACACTGCTCTAGCACAGGAAAGTGCATGCTTTTAAAATGAAAAAGTATTGGTATCGGTATCTATATCGGCCCTGTATTTACTTGGTATCGGATCGATACCGAAATTTGCAGTATCGCCCATCACTAGAAGAATTGATTACACATCGATTTTCGGAGACACTGGGCGAAGCTGACATGAATATTCACGAGTTTCGTGTTAAAGCGCCACTGAAAATATTAGTGCACGCTCCTCGGATCACAGAAACTGTTTTCGGTGACGTAATTGTGTTTCAGCGTCGAAAGAAGTTTTGCTTCTTTTCTAATAACTGTTTATGTATGCTCAATAGTGTCGTCAATTTAATGATTACAGCCACGATTTGTCAGTGGCCTCATTAGTAAATGAGCAAACAGCCATAGGGTTTTATTTATACTTCTGTTTTAATTTGATAATTTTCTTGAATGTATCTGTGGTGGCATAATTAAGTTCCAGTGGTGATTTTGTCATTCCCCATTTGGTAGCCGGAGTAACTTCAACCAGACATATTAAATCACAATGAGAAATGTTTGTCTTTGACATGCATGAACTAATGAATGTACTTTTTCCGTAAAACACACAATTTTCTATATGGGTAGAAACATGGGGATTTGATGAAATTAGCAACCCTGCAGCACCTTCACAAGCTTACCACAACAACTAAAATGTTAAAATTGAAAATTGAAAATATTAGTGTATGCTCCTCAAATCTTTACTTTACTTTACTTTACTTTACTTTACTTTATACTTTATTGTCCCATTTCTGGGAAATTTGTCTTGGACAGCATGACATGGCCAGTACACAACTTCGATCACACACAACACAGTACATACAATAACATGCAATGATAAGAGAATAGCAACTTTTCGATGGATTATTTAAAAACTAGCAGCATCCTACATCAATTTTAAAGAAAATCTCTATTTAAAATTTTAACCGCAGTTGGGACAAAAGAGTTTTTATAACGATTGGACTTGCACATCAAGACCCTGAATCGTCTCCCCGATGGTAACAAATTAAAATACATATGTAAAACATGTGTGTCATCAGAGACAATTTTTTTCGCTTGCCTTAAAATGGATAGCCTACCTCATACAGCTCTTGTAATCTGGGCCCGGTTTCCCAAAGCGTTCTTATCTCTAAGTAGTTCTTAACCTATTCCTTAACCTCTCTCTTAACCTTATGGGACGGTTCCCGAAACGTTCGTACGCTAAGTATATCTTTTGTAAGTCACACTTTCGTAAGGTTGGTCTGGACCACTCTTAGCTTTACCTTATCACTGTTGCAGGTCTAAATGAATATAATTCTGAAGTTTTAATACACCCAGACAGTATTAAATTAGGCTAATTCAAGTGTTTTCATGCAAAGAATAAAATTGTCATTACACTGATTGTTGTTAGATTTTTAATTATATTATTAAACAATATTATTAATTGAATTAAAACGCTCTTTTAAAGGCCAGTGAAAGCATAGGCTACTGTCAGTTAAGTCCTATTCGGACGCTAATATTGTTTCTCATGGGCTCGTCCGGTATTTTAAACATTTACAGGGGTAAGTTGATGATTTTAGTGCCGTCCGAATCCATAATATCAGTGTTTTTCTCACCCAATCCGCGTAAAAATCCCTGGCCAAATTAGTACCTTCTGTTTTTTGACAAACAGGTCGTGTGGTAATTTAATTGCCGTCTGAATCCACATCTCCGAGTTTACAAGAGATTCAAAATTCACGGTTTAAATCCTTTTTGATCACTGCCGAGCACCGTAGGGGAGACCGGGGACAGTTGCAACAGGGGATGGTTGCAACATGTCATTTTTCTCCAATCAGAAACAAGCTAGAGTGATGACACTCATACTGCACATGCACAGTTAGACCCTCCACCCACCAAGAAGACAGTAGACATATTCAACATCTGCTGATGTATTTATTGAACAAAACTTGTTTTGGAGGTATAAAAGTAATTTTTTTCATGAGATATATTTTTGTCATACTGTCCTGAAATTTTGTATGATTTAATAAAAACTTACATAGTTTGAATTGTTGTTTTGTTGACTACTAAGTGACATGGTTAGCATGTGTCAAAGTCAGTGTGTCTAGCAGGCGTATGATGTTCTGTCATGGCTGATAGGGTCGGGGACGGTTGCAACATGTTATAAATTGCATGTTTAATAAAAGTTTGTTGCATTGCAAATTGTTAAATTCTTCCTGTCTGACACTGAAATATGGAGAGATTTAATAGCATCTGTAACTCCTGCACACTGAATCTATGTAGGCCTATGTTCTACACATGAACAAACAAAACTCAATAACTGTTATTTGATAAATATGACTAAATAAATAAATTATAGGCTACAATAATATTATTGAAATAAATAATACTATAATATTATAGTAGGCCTAAAACAGTTAATATTTTCAGAATTCTTTGCTCATTGAGACAAAAAGCTTAAGTTAATTAATGAAATTTAAGGTATTTTTAACATGTTGCAACCGTCCCTGGGTTGTGTTGCAACTGTCCCCTGGGTCGGGGTCAGTTGCAACATCTGACTTCTTCCATTCAAATAAATACTGTGAACGATATGTCATATATAATCATCTTTAAATGGTATGGGTAATTAGCAGACAGATGCAAGTTTAATATATACAAATTTGGTTGGTCTAGTCCAAGTAGTCTCTGAGTAATTGAGAGAAATGCAAAAAGTGTTGCAACTGTCCCCGGTCTCCCCTACGTAAGATGTCAACTTTTATTACTGAAATGCTGGAAAGTATTTACACAAGAACAATATTTCATCGCAGCTCCACCTCAGCGAACAAAAATGAGAAAGAAAAGGCGGCACGTAAATTTTTGAAAAGGTTATTGTGGCAGCAATAGGCTATATGTTACAATTTTAAAATATGTAGGCTAGGCTATTATAGGCTATTATAGTTTGGATTATTTTTTATAATATCCAGTAATCATAATAAATGCAATTTCAACTATTTCTGAAGTGCTTCTCTAATAAAGAACACCACTTTCTCACATAAACAGCCCCTGCACGAGAGAATAATTGATTCTCGAGTCATCGATTTCAACCAATTCAGCACCATCGCCACGGACAGCGCCGGGTAACGTCGCATGTAAGAAGGGATATCTTAAGCAGCTTTCTAAGGTATAGTTCGGGGAACACACTTAGGAACATAAACAAATTTGGTAAGATATATCTTTCGAGTCTTCTTAGTACGCTAAGAGTGAGTGTTATCGGGAAACCGGGCCCTGATTATGTCAAAAACTCAATTTGACCAAAAGTGGAGATAGAACCTTATAATTCTAAGCTCACGATAGGCTATCTGTTTTCTATGTCATAGTAAACTGTAATTTATTCATGTGATCAAAGCTGAATTTTTGGCATCATTACTCCAGTCATGGTGATATTTCATTTGAATATTCTTATTTGATTAACAAAGTTGAAAGAACAGCATTTATATGTAGTAGATTTTTTTTAACAGTGTAAAACCCTTGACTGTCACTTTTGATCAATTTAATGCATCGATCCTTGTGTTTTATGGTGTCTCATTTAACCTTTACACCTTTTACCTATTTATTTATTATTCTCAGGTAGGTAAGGAAAGTCGAATCTGGACAAAACTATAAGCATTCAAAAATATTTACAATTAGTTCAGCAGACTTCCCTGTGGTCAGTTCTTGCTTAAGGTTCTTAAATTATTACTCAGTTGGACAATATCTTGCCAATAATATAATATACGTTTTATTAAAGTTAACAAAAGTTATATCAAAGTTACAGTTAGGTTACAATAATAAGTTTCAACAATCAGCTGGTTACAGGCGTCGAGGGACACTGCGTTATTCAGTCTCCAATCCTTCAGTCTCTCTCTCAGCCTTTTATATGCAGGCTTCGAAATGCAGTTTCCAGACTCTCCTCTGACGTCATCAAATGGAGTTCTGCCAACTCCTTCGACACGGCCCTCAGTTGTTTACGGCGTATCCCTTCAAGGCGCCTCCGTCTTCTCTTTCTCTGCTTTCTTCTCTTAATCGTCTGCAACACATACTTTAACTAGTACATTTTCCATTTATCATAAAAACTATTTCTAATACATAAGTACTTTCTACTCTAAATCAGTCAATACATACATTTCATGCAAGTAAGTAGTTTTCTTAATAACAGTGAAATCACACAATACATATTTTGTTCAGCATCAATAACAGGGTTACATACATCTACTTAAGCAAAAGCAATATTATTATCTAGGTTACATCACTTCTAAGCAAATCAAGCATTAATCAAGGCAGTTTAATTGCAAAATCATCCTCTATATTAACACTTGTTAAATAAAAATCTTCATTTCATTAAAAAAAATCTTACTGACGTCAACATTTTGAACCGTTATGTACACTTTTAATTTGTTTATTGCGAAATAACTCCCGATTGTTTCTCTGTCATCTAAGCAAGGCTTCGTTTCCCATTAACGCACTGGGCCTGTGAGCTCCATAGGTGAGCTCAGCGAAGCACCAGCATCGAACGCTCTCTGTGATTGATTGGTTTCGTCTTGTATCCATTCCAGATGACTAGGAGAAAAAGTTCTATCCTACACAATTATCCGCTAGCATTCGCTTATTTTTCCACTTAGAAGCTTATTTTACGCACTGAATTGCGTGCTAAATGAATAAAAAAATACTGGTAAAAAACACACACACATTTGGATCGATATTTTTATGTGAGGATCGATTCTTTTCGATACCACGTCAGTGGTACTTCAGGATCGATCCGCCCATCCCTAATCATTTCGCTGTCTCGGCCCATCCACGAACACAACAGAACCGAATAAGATCTGGTGTAACACCCCCGACAGACATCTGGCGTCATTAGAAACGTTCAAAAACACTGGATTTACTCGCATAAATGAGTCGGTCTGTGAGGATTTAAAGGCATTCGGTTTATTGTTTTAGTTTCACTTTCGATTGGAAGTAAAATCGTCATTTCCTCTAACTGTGAGAATGATGAACTGCGGTCTTGTGAATGAGAAAAACGAGTTAGGTATGAATTCACCTGTTTACTTTTACTTTTACTGTTTCCTAACTTAACACGTAACGTTATATGTTGCTGTGGTGTTTTTTTTATTATAAAAATGAATAACGCTTATTTTTCACATTCCTGAATCCCGACTTGTGGAATAGGGCGTTGACGGACAAAAGCTTTGCTGTGGAAAAAAACTACCATAAATCAAACAGGTCAAGATGACACTGGTTTCAGTCTTCTAATCTAAGTGACCAACCGCGTCACCAGAATTCACAAATAATGAATAATAACATATTATGTACATGTCTACAACAGCGCACTGCGGATTTATAGCCAATAGAAATCTGAATTTGAAACGGCAAACTATCTTTACGGTGAATAACCGTCGATTTTAACAGAATTTAGGTTTTTCTATTTTCTCAAGTATATTTCAATGTCAGCTGGCGGGGCATGTTGTCACTTGTTCCTGTTCACCTTTATTCTGTTATTTATGGGGATGGAGTCTATTAACCCTTTAATTATCTCTAAGAGAGATGTGATATTCTGCTGTATTTTAGGTGTATTTGTGATGTTATTTTGGTTTGTGTGACTCAGTGCCTCTGAAGAGCATCTCAGTGGAGGTTCGTGTTCAGGATCATGTCTCCACAGTCTCCTCCACTCTACTGTATGTGAATGAGGAAGAGCGCCCCCTGGAGGCCTTGTTTGTGTTCCCTCTGCCCGCTGATGCTGCTGTCTGCCACTTCAGTGCCAAGATCGGAGAGCAGGAGATTGTGGCAGAGGTGCAAGACAGAGAAACCGTGAGTCCAAATATAAGTCTGCTGGAAACATATTTGCATATCATTTTGACTGTGCACTATGTAATATAACTGTGTCTTGCAGGCGAGGGATCAGTATGATGACGCTGTGAGTTCGGGTCAGCAGGCGTTTCTGCTGGAAGAGAGCGCAGAGAGTCCTGATGTGTTCAGACTGAGTGTCGGGTGTCTGTCGCCGGGTCAGAACGCTGCCGTCACCATCATCTACGTCACCGAGCTCGATGTGCAGGCCGACCACTCGCTGCGCTTCTGTCTGCCGGCTGTACTCAACCCCCGATACACACCAGCAGGTACAGCAGCTGCTACACACACTTTAGTAGCAGAGAGAAGCTGATTCTAACACACTCTCTCTCTCTGTGTGTGTGTGTGTGTCAGGTTCAGTAGCTGGTATAGTCTCAGAGATTTCATCAGTATGTGGAGCTGTTCCCTACACGCTGACTCTCAGTGTCCATGTGAGCTCTCCAAAGCCCATCTCCAAACTAGAGTCCAACTGCACTCTGGATCCTCTAGTGTTCCTCCGCTCGGATCACACTCAGGCTACGGTACTGTGTGTGTCTTCATGTGTTTATCTGGATGTGTGAGCACAGCAGTGTTATGCATGTGTTTTTATGTGTGTAGGTGAATCTGAGTCCTGGTCACATGTTTGATAAGGACATTGAGCTGTTTCTGTACTATCAGGATACCCATCAGCCCTCTGCTATAGTGGAGGCAGGAGTGGCCACTGCCCCATCAGGTCGGACCTGCAGATCACTGGCATTATGGGATTGAGTGATCAAGGTTTCACTGACTCTCTCTCTCTATTTCAGGCTCTCTGATGAGGGACCCAGTGGTCATGATAAATTTGTACCCAGAATTCCCAAAGGAAGTGATGTCATCACTGGCAACTCAAGGCGAGTTTGTTTTCGTGATGGACAGATCTGGCAGTATGGGTGAAGTGATGCATTATGGGAAAGGTGCACAGATGCGCATAGAAAGCGCAAAGGTAAGATTCAAAACATTAAGCTTTTTAAGTGGAGGTTAAACACATTGATTTTTACACATTTTACACATTCATAAATTTTGTGCATATTTATAACATTGCTACACTTTTTTTTTTTTTTTAGCCGCTTTCTCTCCTTGTTGAACTGAAAGAATGACTTGCCCTCTTTCTTCAAATCTTCGTTGAGATGAACGATCACTCATTTTGTCTGTTGTTCAGACTCAAAAATCACTGACTCTCGTTCCATAAAGGGGTTTATTCGTTCAGTAGGTCGAACGATTTGTTCAAAAAACACTGATTTGTTAAATTTTCTGACTTTTTTGGGAAGAATTTTAGAACATTTGAAAACATCAAAAACAACAAAAAATGGAAAACCAAAATTCATGTTTTTCCAAAAACTGCTTATTGTGATTTACGCTCATTCTGATGGAGCGCATCACAAATAGAGTCAGTTTTGATGTCATGTTGAGTTTAAATCCCTGTCCATGTCTCTCTATAGGACACTCTGCTGTTACTGTTGAAGAGTCTGCCCATGGGATGCTACTTCAATATCTATGGATTTGGATCTCGTTTTGAGTTCTTCTTCCCGTTAGTTACTAGATCTTCATTCATAGATATTCAGATATTCAGTTTTGAAATCTGTCAGAGGAGATTAGATGTTAAATGTGTTTGTATGTTTCACTGCAGTGAGAGTGTCGAGTACAATCAGGACACAATGGATGAGGCTCTGAAGAGAGTGAAGGAAATGCAAGCAGACCTGGACGGCACAGAGATTTTACAGCCTCTAAAACACATCTACAGTCAGCCCTGTAAGCCTGACCACCCCAGACAGGTATGACAACACCTCAACATGCATCTGAACGACACACTGACATTCATGTGAAAGTGTCAATTAGGCTAAAAGAGTTAGTTCACCAAAAAATATAAATTCTGCCATTATTTTCTCACCCTCATGTCGTTCCAAACCCATAAGACTTTTGTTCATCTTCAAAACACAACTGAAGATATTTTTTATGAAGTCTGAGAGGTTTCTGTTCCTCCATTTAAAGTCCATTCACCCAATACTTTGATGCTTCAAAAAGTTCATAAAACGCAAGTGAACGTAATCCATATGAATCAAGCAGTTTAATCTAAGTCTTCAAAAGATGAACTTATAAACACTGATAAACACACATACATACACTCTAAAAGTGAACGTGCAGTTGTTGCTTTAAGGAGGTATTTCTACCTGATTCTACCTACAAATTAAAATTCTGTTGTTGTAACCTACTTTAATCAGTTTGATGTAACATAAAACAAGGGAATGCTGTTTTGACTTAATTGAGTTACACTGACCCACCAACATACAATTTCCAATAAAGCTCAGGATGGACACAGTCGGCACATGCTCACCTGCTCCTTGGCGAATATTGCCTCAATGAAAAATTGTGATTTGGGATTATTAAACACATTAACTTGCATCAAAGTGAAAACCACAATTGACCGTGCTACTCTTCGCCACAATGGTAACCATAACATTCAATAACAGAAACTCCTCTAAATATCATCTTTCCCTTTACTGAAAAACATACAAGAATAACACTTAATCCCTAACTGATGGCAAAGGCTCTACGGTCTACTTAGGCTCACGATGATAAAGGCAGCCCTGGGCAGTGGATCTGTAGTTGATGTTCAATGATGTTCATGCATGACGCGCCAGAACAAACCTCATTGGTTCTCGTGTATTAAACCCATACCTTTGAATCTCTGTGTTTACCAAGTTTAGATGTGAATAAAAGCCTAAATTGAATCTGTTCATAATATACAGCAATCGTGTCTCTTCAGAAGACTTGGATTAAACTGCTCGATTTATATGGATTACGTATACTTATGTTTTATGAACTTTTTTAAGTAAATCTAAATGTAAATCTCAGGTTTCATTAAAAATATTTTCATTTGTGCATCAAAGATAAACAAAAGTTTTATAGATTGGGAACGACATGACAGAATTTTCATTTTTGGGTGAACTATCCCTTTAAGATGTTTTTCTCTCTTCAGCTGTTTATCTTCACTGATGGAGAGGTGGGAAACACTAAAGAGGTGCTGGACCTGGTGAAACGTCATGTTCACTCTCACAGGTAAAGGTCTGCTGGGTTTGATCTTCCCATCATTCATCTCTTCATCACTTACAGTAACAGAGTTTATTGTGTATCAGGTGTTTCTCATTCGGGATTGGTGAGGGTGCAAGTACCGCCCTCATCACAGGAATGGCCAGGGAAGGATCTGGTCACGCTCAGTTCATCACAGGCACCGACCCCATGCAGCCCAAAGTAAAGCTCTCCACTGGATTTCACAGGCACAAATGTTTCCTAGTCAAATGTCTCAATGGTTTCTCTTTCTCTTAAACTATATCAGGTGATGCAGTCCCTCAGGTTTGCGCTGCAGCCTCCTGTGTTTAATATCTCTGTGGATTGGAGCCTTCCAGATGGCATTACTGTTGACACACTTTCTCAACCCATCAAAGTGCTCTTCCAGGGTCAAAGGGCACTCATTTACGCCCAACTTAAAGGAGAGGTGGGATGATATAGCATGTGTTTCTTTAATGAGAATCAAGGTGTGTTCACACTTGACATGTTTGGTTGGATTAAAATGAACCCTGGTGTGATTTCTCTGTTAGTGCGGTTCATTTGAATAAGTGTGAACGCTGCCATCTGAACCCTGGTGCTCAATAAACAAGCGCTGAAAAGGGTGGTCTCAGTCCGCTTCCATATGAACTCTGATGTGATTTGACTGAAATATGAACGCAACATGGACCAAAGATATCTAAACAAACCAAAACCAGGGCTTGATGTCACAAAAACTATTAAGTTATTAACTATTAACTAATAAGGTTTTTCTCGTCATAGTCATGATGTTTCCCATCACAGTTCAGTACAGGCATCAGAACCGGGTCTCACTTGCAAATCTGTGTTAGTGTGTGTGACGGAGGGATTCCTGCCGCTGTTTTGACTCCTTTAAACATTTTATAAGCTCTTCACGAGTTCTCAGCTGGTCAGAATACCTTGTTTTGGATGTTCGGTAAATACCATCGTAAAATATACATAACTAGATGTACCGCATGGCGGTACAAAATATGACCGCTGCTCAGGCCTGCTCTGGCTTTCCACAAAAATAAATGACGTGGAGCAATTTGGCTGTATTGCGTGTTTATGTATATACCTAAAAAAAGTAGTAGTATGTGCATGTCTGTCTGTGTGTGTGTGTGTGTATGTGTGTGTGTTTGTGTATGTGTGTGTCTGTGTCTGTGTGTGTGTGTGTCTGTGCGTCTGTGCGTGTATGTATGCGTGCGTACATGTGTGTGCGCGTGTGTGTGTGTCTGTGCATGTGGATTTGTATGTGTGTGTATGGGTGTGTGTCTGTGCGTGTGGATGTCAGTGTGTGTGCATGCTTGCGTTTGTTTGTATTCCTGCATGTGTGTGTGACAGTATCATCCTAAACCAGCAACCCTTCGCTCAACACCACCATCTACAGGCCGATGAGTGTACAGTCACTAAATGTGCACATAAATGAATTTATTTTATACCCCCCCATGGATGAAATTCTACGAAACTTAGCATACCCCCAGAGGATGTCAAGTTAATCATACACATGAAATATGGTGCAGTTCTGAACATCTCAACTGAAGATAGGGGCGATTAAAGCAGAATAATATTGCATTTTCATTTTTTATGGGAGGGGCGCAAATCACAAATGAGTGATTATGGGCTAGGTTGATGTGGGCCCTTAAGACTAACATACCATAAACATTTCTTCATCCTCGGTGCCACGGTTCAGGTAGTTATTTAGGAAAAACTGAATTTTTTGGGTTTGGGGGGGCCCAGCGCGGGGGGGGGGAGTGGCCCCCGGGGACCAAACAAAATTTTTCCGTAAAAGTCTAGTGGGGCTACATGCCCACCAAATTTCATGTTCCCCGGTGTCCCTGGTATCGTTGAGGAAAAATTCAGTAGATAAAAAAAAAAAAAAAAAAAAACCTTTGACAATCCCTATATGACCGCTTTCGCTAGCTACTCTAGCGGCGGTCATAATAAGAGCCTTTTGTTTTATATCTTTAGGTTCGTCAAATTATATTGTTTTCGGTCTCTGGACCAACTTAACGCATGGTCAAATCTCTACTTGTTCTCATGTCAATACATTTGAATATTAAAAGGCCTTTTGGCTCAGGGCTGATAAGATGTACATTCGCTGTTTTTCTTTTTCCCTTTGCTAGGTTTCAAATACCTTTTCTTCTCATTTAGTCTTTTTAAATGGCCATTATAACGTTTGATTCTTCTATTTACTCTTACTTTATATTTTTCCGTTTATAGATAAGGAAACTATATCGCTTTGCAGTCCTTCTCCTAAGGATGCACGACACAAGTGGTCAGTCCCGAAGATCAGAAGCTGAGGCAATGGCTAAATATCTAGGACGTTGCCGTAATCCCAACGCGCAACAATCAAAGATATATTCAGTAGCCCTCTTGGATGCCCTTCAGGAACTCAATTCAACCGTTTTCCAAAACTATTAAATTAGAACAGAAGTCATCGGAAGCGTCCAAGCTAGGTTAATCAACCAGCGTAAAGCTGATCCTAGTCGGACTAACCCATCCTCTCATCCAAGTCGCCCGCACACTTCCTGATATCAGCTATTAGCCGTCCCGTCGCCAATCTCTGACACAATCTTGTGGAAACATACGAATCCGTTAATCTATTTTGGAAAAAACAAATCTCAGAGTAATTCAGAATACATTCAAACATAACAATATTTCGTTCTCTGAAGCCTTAAATATGAAAAGGTTTTTTGTTTCAGGATTAATGAGATGCGTTCGCTGTTTCTGATTTTCAAATTCATTGTGAATCACATTATAGCCATCAAATTCAGCACAGACACACGCGTTTACTTCAGTTTACACAGGACACATGGCCTAGAATACAACATCTACAACCTTTTACCTAAGTGTTCCAAATACACCCACAGCAAAACAATAGAATACATCTATATCACCTTTGCCTAAGTGTTTCAACTACACTTACAGTAAAGTAATCCTGTGTTTAAAGGATAAACTTTAAATTAGCCTATGTGCATGTTGTAGCACAAACAACCAAATTGTGTTCTATGTGCACGATGTGTAGGGCACGATGTGTTAAGCACAATTTCAAATTTGAAAATGCAGACAGGTTCAATGAATTTAGATGTTAAACATTTAAGCTATTTGCTATTGGGCTGCTACCCGACTAGCAAATGACGCTAATAGCTGAAGGCCTTGAGCGTCCAAAGTTGTTAGGTCAGTAAGAGTTTTAGATGCATTTGAGCTTTGGTTACTTGCAGAGTGCTGGTTTTTGTCATTAGATTGTGATTGTCTGCGTTTTATGAAATAGGGTGGAGGTCTGCCTCTGCCCAGTGACCAACACTTTTCCTCTGTATGGCCTGTTTTGTGACAGGAATTACAGAATCTGTTCAGTTTGCCACAGTGTGGCTTTCTGAATTCTCCTGCAGATGGAGGATCTTCATGACATTCTAACACAGCTACCTCACCATGCATTTGTTTTCGTGACTCAATTCTTGTTGCCCAACTAACAATACCTTCGAATGTGTTTTGTGCTGGAGAAGCACCACACATGAGTGATTGCTGTACACGCGGCCCTGCATTGGTAAGCAGGAATTCAAGGACAATTACGTTGTTGTGGTTAACACCCTCAATTCCAGAATACTCCTCAAAAAGTTCAAACATATTTTCTGCATATGTCTCAAACGATTCTTCAGTACTCTGTTTCCGATTGAAAATCAATTCCCATCCAACAGGACTACAACCACGCAGCTCGCGAAGGCATTGTTTTAGTCTATTCAAGATTTCGCTCTCAGGCTCATTTTGATGCATTGACTGCACAATGGTGCCTGTCATCAAAACCTGTGGTATCTTATAGTTCAGAACATCTGGAATTGAGCTGATAACAATTTGCCAAATATCTTTTGGTTCGAGCTGAAATGCATGTTTTAGACTAACAATGTGTCTCCACCATGGTTCGAATGGCCCTTTTAAAGGGAATGGTCCGATCTCTGCTTTAAACAAGCTACATTCAGTTACTGTTAAAGGACGCCGAATGAGTGACTCTGTGCCGTTTGGGTGCTGTATCACCTTAAGGGCAGAAACAGGCACTCTTTTCATAACTTTATCACATGCTTCATCTGTCTGAAAAGATACAAGATTATTAGAGCAGGCTGCCTCATCTAAGAAGTGTACATTTTTTGCCCAATCGCTGTTAAGCTTGTTGGGAGACTTGCTTTTAGCATTTAGCTTAGCCTTAAGATCCGCAATGGTGTCTTTGTGATTTTTACACTTTTTAGTCAGGGCTAACAGCTCAGCTAGTAATTTATCTAGCTGTGTTTGAAGATCTTGAATCTTTTCCTCAGACTTTTGTGCCTCTGCATTTTTAGAATGCACTTCTTCACATTTAGCATCCATAAGCGAAGATAGAAATTTTGTTAACTCATTTAGCCGTTTATGACTTATGAAGTTTAAAGCCTCAATTATTTCACCATGTTTTGATTTCTTCTGTTTACTACCCACTGTTTTCCACCAAGTGAAAATTTCATTGTCAATAGCATCCATGTTAAGACCTTTTCTACTGAGTTTGTACAGTGTAGGCTGAACCTTTTCGGCCCATAATGTAAACAAGACATGATCAGTACACATGCTTTCACAATAATGGGCTTACAGTTAATTTCCCCAGATTTTTGACTAGATAGTCTTCTTTCTAAAAAAGATCTATTTCCATCCCAGCATATCAAATACTTTAGGGGTTTACTTCTCAGAGGAACTTAAATAAGCCAAATTAAATTGAATTACTTAATTTAATTCCATCTGTGTCAAAGTTTAAGATTTTAATGGAATATAGAGTTTGTCAAGATTAGTTTAGGTTTAGTATAGGATATTAATGTTTTCAATGTGGCTTTTGGGCCTACCAGTCAGCCAGTGAGACAAAACATGGTTTAAGCGTTTGGACGCAGCATGGCTTTAGCCTTTAGCATTAGCCTTGATATTTGAGTTTTAGCTTGTAAATCATATCATCCTGTTTTCTCCAAATTTTCTTTTCATAAACAATGCATCGATCTGCCTTTTTATTTATAAAATCACGTGTTTTCCGATCTTTTACAAACTTAGATTTTTCTTTCTCTGTTTTCTGTTAGTTTGCTCATTCTCTTCGAGTGTTGCTGGTTTCAACAATGGCCGGAAAACATGCGCCTGATTTTAAAACTTTTAGGCTTTACTTTTTTAGCTCTTCATCGATTATTCATTATTTGGAAGATGCTATACTTTAGGTTTCGTTTCTTGTTGCTTAGGCAAAACAAGGAGATCTTTAAAATCTAATGCACAAGGGTTTTCATTCTTCATCTAGCTACCGCATCACGTTCTAAACAAAGGGCTTTAATTCCGACCCGTAGGCTAAACAATGCAAACATTTCTTCAACACTTCTATAAAGGGCAGAAAAAGTTTACTTACCATCGCGGCGGAAGAAAGAGAAGATGTTCAAACCTCTTGTTGATTTTAAAATCCCAAATACTTGCTGAAAAGGACATTTCTCGTGAAACTGTTTTGATCTGTTTTGAGATCACGTCCGAGGTCACCATTTTGTAAGGCCCGCTATATTCGGCCCAATCTCCGGTTCGCCAATACAC
The DNA here is from genome assembly GCF_965113295.1 of Leuciscus leuciscus. Classification (NCBI taxonomy): domain Eukaryota; kingdom Metazoa; phylum Chordata; class Actinopteri; order Cypriniformes; family Leuciscidae; genus Leuciscus; species Leuciscus leuciscus. The sequence continues at coordinate 26,452,826 of NC_138724.1, read as the reverse complement.
GGGGAAGGTTATCACGTGTTCCTGTCCTTTTCTCATGCGGAGTATTGGTTGGTTAAATTTGCAATACATTAATCATGTACTCACTCGTTAATTCATCTGACTCCATAAATGAAAGGTTTTAATAATATCAGTGCCTCACTAAAAGTGAGTGAATGTTTGACTATTCCTTTTAACCATTAAATAAACAATGTCAAACCCAGTTGGAATAATCACATTGTAGCAATTTAATATTTCAGATATCAGAGATCAATTCCACAATCAATTCAAATATCTAGAACATGGTTATACATTGGTTACACCAAAGAATCTTACCCAGCTTGTACCTGAGATAGAGAGAGAGAAAGGGAAAGAAAGAGGGAGAGAGAGAGAGAGAGAGAGAGAGCGAGAGAAACCACCTATCCAATTCCACGTCCAGCCAAAAAGAAGAGACAGAGAGAGCCAGAACACCTTCCTTTATCCTCTGTCCAGGTGACAAGGGGGATGGGGTGAGACCACCCTCAAATGGCTTCTATCCCACAGAAGGGGGGGTTGCCTTATCTGGCATTATCTCTAAACCAGTTCCCTATGAACTTCTATAAACCTTATTTCCTTTTATTTTATCTATCTGGATATGAGATATCTGTACCACTCACTTTGAGACATTTCAAATGACACCAAAAGCATAACAGTCAATGATAAACATTCGCATTAAACCATGCTCTTGTGTGGGTTCTTTGTTGTTAGTTCATGTGCTTCTGAGAGTTCCAATGTTAATTAGCCAGCCGGGCCCTTTTGTCCCATAAATCAGGCCTCAACCAGTATTTTCAGTCTTACAGTGTTAAAAATGACAATATGAACGTGAAGCGAATCAGGACCAAATGTATAATTATGACCGCCGCTAGTGTTTGGTCCCCGGGGGCCACTCCCCCCCCCGCACTGGGCCCCCCCAAACCCCAAAAATGCAGTTTTTCCTAAATAACTACCTGAACCGTGGCACCGAGGATGAAGAAATTTTTATGGTATGTTAGTCTTAAGGGCCCACATCAACCTAGCCCATAATCACTCATTTGTGATTTGCGCCCCTCCCATAAAAAATGAAAATGCAATATTATTCTGCTTTAATCGCCCCTATCTTCAGTTGAGATGTTCAGAACTGCACCATAATTCATGTGTATGATTAACTTGACATCCTCTGGGGGTATGCTACGTTTCGTAGAATTTCATCCATGGGGGGGTATAAAATAAATTCATTTATGTGCACATTTAGTGACTGTACACTCATCGGCCTGTAGATGGTGGTGTTGAGCGAAGGGTTGCTGGTTTAGGATGATACTGTCACACACACACATGCAGGAATACAAACAAACGCAAGCATGCACACACACTGACATCCACACGCACAGACACACACCCATACACACACATACACAGACACACACACACACACAAACACACACGCGCACACACATGTACGCACGCATACATACACGCACAGACACACACACACACACACACACACACAGACACACATACACAAACACACACACATACACACACACACACACATACTACTACTTTTTTAGGTATATACATAAACACGCAATACAGCCAAATTGCTCCACGTCATTTATTTTTGTGGAAAGCCAGTGCAGGCCTGAGCGGCGGTCATATTTTGTACCACCATGCGGTACATCTAGTTATTTTTTTAGGTCCAGACGAAAATAACCAAGAGAACCGAACTACAAGTGTGAACACACCCTCATTTGTTTAGATGATAAAAAATCTACCCCTATTTTATAGAGTTCAGGAGGTTTTGAGGGAACAGTGACGGTCAAATACAGGCTTAAAGATCAACTAGTAACAAACCAGCTCCACTTCTGCCTCAAACCAGCTGAGGAAACTGGGTAACACACACAAACACACACAAACACTGACAACAGCTCCAGTCCTGCTTCAGACCAACTCGCCTCTAAAACGCATTTTAAATGACTAGATTTATAACAAGTGCTGGGGTAACATGTTACATGCAACACATGCTAGTTTTCAAGTACATCAATTTACACCATAATATAATAATATTAATAATACAACGAAATCATAAATAAGCAGATCCCACCTCTATTTAATAAAAACACTTTAAGACTTTTTTTCTTTACAAAATCAACAACCCATTACAATATAGATAGTGATACCTCATTTGATTATCAATTTTAGTGTTTTTGTTTATTTTTCGACACAACAATATAGCTTTTTTAATATCAGCCAATTATTGTTTTTCAGCTATAACATGAAAATAATTATTGGCTTATTGGTATTGGCCAGAATTAATATTAGTGCATCCAAATCAAAGTTACGGTTTTACTTTTGTAGTTTATTTACTGACAATTTGATACTATTTAATTGCACCTGCTATTTGATCATAATGAATCCCAGTAAACAGTTTTTGCCTATCTTGCCATTGCAGGTTGGCTGTCCACCGGCTGGCGGCTCGGACCCGGATCCGTTCTCTGGAGCAGGAGGAGAGGTCATGTGATTCAGATGTTGAGGACATCAGGATAAAGATAGTGGAGCTCAGTGTTCAGGCAGGAGTGAGCAGTGTTCATACAGCCTTCATCGCTGTTAATAAAGACAGCAGACAGACTGTGAAAGGACCCCTGCTGCAGAGAAGAGTGCACTCATACGGTTAGTGCGACGATTAGCCGCTTTTCCACTGTCGGGCCAGTGCGAGCCAGGGCTAACAATGTTCTGGCTGGGGCCAGTAGCCTTGGACCTCAAGCACTGAGCCCAAAATCATGCTGCGTTTCCACTGTCAGGCAGTGGCGGTTCTAGGATTTTTCTGTACCAGAGGCCATTAAGGGGCCACATGTTACATTCAGGGGCCAAATATAGGGTACATTCAAGCACACAAAATAATTTATTCAGTACGGTGCAAATACATTTCGGCAGTCATTCCTTTTTCAAACGCTCTAATAAAAAATGATGAGCCAGTAAAGTTCTTAATGATTTTTTTCATTTATTTATACTGTGCATAAAGGACACAATGCACTTCTTTCTGAATTCCACCTTTTAAATTTCATAATCATGTCGTCGCTTATAAACAGTAAATTATTGTTAATTGTTTGGGGGTGGAATTGCATCTGTGATCGTTGTGAAGAATTCTCCGACAGCTCTTCTCGTCGACGATTGATGGCTGGGAATCTCTAGGCACCTCACAATTTGATTCGATTACGATTCAGAGGGCAACGATTATCGATTATTAACGATAATTTTTTTTTTTTACTACTTGGTACTTTTAAAGCAACGAACTTACTTCCAATACTTCCTATATTAATTGTATTAATAAAACAAATGGAAGTGATTTGGCAAGTCAACTGTAAGGTTACTGTTAGTGAGGTAATCTATCAGGGCTAGTTCACCAAGGTTTTCAGCCAGTAAACAGGATGGTGTATCGGTCAGGATACAGGAATAAAAAACGAGGAGATGTAATTTCTTCTATTAACTGTATTGAGATCCAGCAGTACTCATCAGAACATTCCAATATCCAATATTGTCATAGTCTGATAAAGAAACAAATAAATCACCATTAGGTACTTAAATTACTATGCAACGTAAATAATAAATCCACACAAATAATACAAATCAGGATCATCAAACATAAATATATCAATAAACATTGCTATGTCCCTTTAAACATAATCAACAATTACATGAGGATTTTACTTCCTTCACATAATAGCTTCACCTCCTATATCACTGACCAGTTTACATTAAACTATATTAAAAGGGGTTTACAGAAGGAGAAATGGCGACATCCTCTGGCGAGAAAAGGCTACTGCACAACAGCGTCTGCACATGGTCTCCTGAGCACGATATTAACTTCTTAATTAAATGTTATAAACGTACTACGTAATTTAGAAATCAGAAAGCTCACATTAGTTAAATTATTATTTCCTACAGTGTTTTACAGCTTAAACATTGTTCTATCGCTATAAATCTCACTCATCACGCTGGGCACGTTAATGCATTGTAATTCTACAGTATAGAAACACAAACACAACGAAGTGACAGTCACTTACTTTTCGTCATGAACTCAACACATGAATATTGGAAGCTGGATCATTCAGAACAGATTAAGGAAGCTACACAACACAGGTACATATGCTGCTGAATTTGAATACATTTCCGAACTCACTATAGGCGGATCTTTTGTGACGTCATTGTTTATGTTTGTCGCGTTGCATCATGGGAATCGTGTGGCAGGAAACACCGCTAGATACCTCTAGATACCTGTAATTTGATTGTTTTGCACGTTTGGAGGATGGTTCACTCTTGCTGTGTGGTCGAGTACGGCTCGTTGGGGGCCTGATAAAAAGTTTTTTCGAATTCCCTCCGAAAAGGATCGCGAAAAACGAAAGAAATGGTTGCGTGCAATTAGGCGATTGAACCTGGACGCTCCGAAGAAAGCCTGGATTCCTGCAGCTAACGTTACTGATCGAGTTTGTGAGGCTCATTTTGTTCATGGTAGGCCTAAGTCTTAGTGACTATGTATTTATAGAAGATTGAATAAAAAAAATAATAAAACTGAGTCAAATCAACCGAGTCATATGTTTTCGCGTTCTGATTCAGGTGTCCCAAACCGCGATCCACAGCACCCAGACTATGTTCCTCACATCAAAATGGGCTATTCTGGATCGCAAAACTTAAAAGCAAAAGAAAAGGCTGTTCTAACCTCTGCTTTTAGCACGATCACTGCTTTCTGTTTGGCAGAAAAGATCGGCCCAACTTTTCTAAAAAACAAAATAATCTTTTGAAAGCCTTTAATCTTTCATGAGTGAAGGGTCCATAGTGCAGCAGATTAATGGCATATTTCAAGAGAATCGTTCAAATTGGTATAGAAGCATGAAATTTGGCACAGATACTCTCTAAGGGTCACTTTTTGGGAAAAAGGCGTTGGCCACCGAAAAATTCAACATGGCGGCCATTTTTTCAAGATGGCCGCTATTTCTGTAAAATGCTCATTATGTCAATTGTTAAAACAGTGATGTAGGCATAACATTTTGTGAAAATACTCTCTTCAGAATGTTTTTTTGGAAAACAGTGCTTGTCCCTCAAAAATTCAAGATGGCTACCAGTTTTCAAGATGGCCACCATTTCTCTTGAATCCTTACATCTTTTTTTCAAATGGTGCTGCTATCATGAAATTTGGTACAAATATTCTTCAAGGAACATTATCATGGAAAAAGGTGTGTGCCGCTCAAATTCAAGATGGTGACCATTTTCAAGATGGCCACCATTTCTGTCAGAGCTCAATTGAATGTGTTAAGGAAGGTTTTGTTTAATAGAGTGAACGTCATTACACAACCAGGGCACACTGGTGACTTAACTGCTGTGGAACTCAGCATGGGGTTCAGTGTCAGCTGATCTAGTTTTACTTACACTGTAGTTCTTGACTAGTAGTAATAGTATAGCTAAGTTTAGTGTCCTAAATGCTGTCTACCAGCCCCTCATCAATTAGCTAGTAATAGATGTAGTTAGATAGCCGCACCTGAATTGACAGGTTGTGCCAGCGCGGGAGAGCCGAGCCAAGGGTAAGCGGGGCAATACATGACTTGTTCATGTATGCTTACCTGGAAGGTGTACAGATCACACGGGACTTAAATGGCACTGGATGAATGATCGGGCTAGGTGTAGGTGACCCGTACCTAGTTGTATCCCATACCTGAATGTGTACTATGTCTATGATTGAGGTGGTAAAAGGATAACCCCTCTGCCTTAATCAGACAACAAACCCCCAAAATGGCAAATGAAATTCCCATGTCAGCCAAGAGGCCAACTGATTGGAAGAAATGTTGTCTTTGTCAGACAGACACAAAGGAACCCCTCCAATCGCCACCTACCCATCATGTTTCTCAACATGATGGCTATAAAATGATTGCCACCAACATTCCACTCTTACACAAGATGAACAAAATGCCAATGACCCTGGACCTGGAACAACTGGATGAAGGTGGTGGTATAGAAGCTTTGAGAAGGAACCAAGCAAAGTATCACTACAATTGTCGACTTCGGTTCAACCACACAAAGTTACTTCGTGCCCAGAAGCAACAATCCGATGCTCAATGTAGTGAGATAGATGAAGGCCAAACAAAGCATCGCAGAACCATGATGCAGAAAAGTCTAGATGATCAGGTTTGCTTTCTTTGTGATAACATATCTCCTGAATCTGACCTACGTCAGGTAATGACACTGCAACTGAATGACAGACTACATGAATGTGCACAAACACTGAATGATGCTAAATTATTGTCTCAACTAAGTGGTGCTGATGCCATTGCACAGGAGCTGAAATACCATAATTTGCGTCTCATTCATCTTTACAACAGAGAGAAACCTCAGAAGGCTTGAGAAAGAGTCACAGAGTGAAACGATTCAACCAGCCATCTTTCCTATGGCTCTTTCTGAACTGGTCACCTATATTGTTGAAACCAGTCTCAATTCTGATGGTCCTTCCGCCTTCCGTCTCGCAGATACAGTGGGGAGAACAAGTATTTGATACACTGCTGATTTTGCAGGTTTTCCCACTTACAAAGCATGTAGAAGTCTGTAATTTTTATCATATGTATTCTTCAACTGTGAGTGACGGAATCTAAAACAAAAATCCAGAAAATCACATTGTATGATTTAAGTAATTAATTTGCATTTTATTGCAAGACATAAGTATTTGATACATCAGAAAAGCAGAACTTAATATTTGGTACAGAAACCTTTGTTTGCAATTACAGAGATCATTCGTTTCCTGTAGTTCTTGACCAGGTTTGCACACGCTGCAGCAGGGATTTTGGCACACTCCTCCAGACCTTCTCCAGATCCTTCAGGTTTCGGGGCTGTCGCTGGGCAATACAGACTTTCAGCTCCCTCCAAAGATTTTTTATTGGGTTCAGGTCTGGAGACTGGCTAGGCCACTCCAGGACCTTGAGATGCTTCTTACAGAGGCACTCCTTAGTTGCCTTGGCTGTGTGTTTCGGGTCGTTGTCATGCTGGAAGACCCAGCCACAACCCATCTTCAATGCTCTTACTGAGGGAAGGAGGTTGTTGGCCAAGATCTGGCGATACATGGCCCCATCCATCCTCCCCTCAATACGGTGCAGTCGTCCTGTCCCCTTTGCAGAAAAGTATCCCCAAAGAATGATGTTTCCACCTCCATGCTTCACGGTTGGGATGGTGTTCTTGGGGTTGTACTCATCCTCCTTCTTCCTCCAAACACGGCAAGTGGAGTTTAGACCAAAAAGCTCTATTTTTGTCTCATCAGACCACATGACCTTCTCCCATTCCTCCTCTGGATCATCCAGATGGTCATTGGCAAACTTCAGATGGGCCTGGACATGCACTGGCTTGAGCAGGGGGACCTTGTGTGCGCTGTAGGATTTTAATCCATGATGGCGTAGTGTGTTACTAATGGTTTTCTTAGAGACTGTGGTCCCAGCTCTCTTCAGGTCATTGACCTGCCGTGTAGTTCTGGGCTGATCCCTCACCTTCCTCATGATCATTGATGCCCCACGAGGTGAGATCTTGCATGGTGCCCCAGACCGAGGGAGATTGACCGTCATCTTGAACTTCTTCCATTTTCTAATAATTGTGCCAACAGTTGTTGCCTTCTCACCAAGCTGCTTGCCTATTGTCCTGTAGCCCATTACACAGCTCTCTGGTCTTGGCCATTGTGGAGAGGTTGGAGTCTGTTTGATTGAGTGTGTGGACAGGTGTCTTTTATACAGGTAACAAGTTCAAACAGGTGCAGTTAATACAGGTAATGAGTGGAGAACAAGAGGGCTTCTTAAAGAAAAACTAACAGGTCTGTGAGAGCCGGAATTCTTACTGGTTGGTAGGTGATCAAATACTTATGTCATGCAATAAAATGCAAATTAATTATTTAAAAATCAAACAATGTGATTTTCTGGATTTTTGTTTTAGATTCCGTCTCTCACAGTTTCGGTGTACCTATGATAAAAATTACAGACCTCTACATGCTTTGTAAGTAGGAAAACCTTCAAAATCAGCAGTGTATCAAATACTTGTTCTCCCCACTGTATGTGCAACCTGTACCAGCAGCGTATCCTTTTTCTAACAGTGGCAATTCCTCTCTGTGGACTACACCTTGCCGTGGTGGAGAGGCTTGTGTACTCCAATGAACCTGAGACCTATGCCGGTGGGGATTTTATAGCCCTGGCAAGTTTAACTAAGCTGGACAGGTCAAAGGAGAGGAGGCAGACAAAGCAGACATTATGACTATTTGACAGAAATGGTGGCCATCTTGAAAATGGTGTCCATCCTGAATTTTTGAGTGGCACATACGTTTTTCCAAAAGAGTGTTCCTTGAAGAATATTTCTGCCTAATTTTATGCTTGCATCACCATTTGAACACTTGAAATAATTAATATTCAACAGGAACGGTGGCCATCTTTAAAAATGGCGGCCATCTTGAATTTTTGAGGGACAAGCATCTTTTTCTATTAACATGTCCTTTAGAGCGTATTTGTATAAAATGTTATGCTTAGATCACTGTTTGAATAATTGATATAATAAGCATTGAATAGCAATGGCGGCCATTTTGAAAAATGGCCGCCATATTGAATTTTTGAGTGGCCAACGCCTTTTTCCAAAATAGTGGCCCTTAGAGAGTATCTGTGCCAAATTTCATGCTTCTATACCAAAGTGAACGATTTTTTTACTAATCTGCTGCACTACCAGGGGTTTCTATTAAATAAGAATAAATGTCTCCCCAGCAGATTGGTGGCCAAGACACGGGCGAGTCGGACCAACGTTTTTTGTCATCCCAGATCTCATATGGGCTTTGAATAACTTCGATTTTGTCACCAATACAAATTTTGAGCTTCTCTCCAAACCTCCTCCGGTCTTCAGATGTTAAAGTGCTTATATATTGTGGATTTCGCCCGCTAACTCTCTTGAAAATGCTCGTCGCGTCTTTACTGCCCGCAATACTGTTTGTTTTGTTGCCACACAACCACTCGCGCATGCGTACAAAGATGTCAACAAAGATCCTCCTATAACCACAACCAACACACTAGCTACACACTTCCTCTACCGTAACCACCGAAGAAGAGTCTTAAAGCGGCAGGCACCCAGAAACGTCAGAGCCTTTTATACAGTTACATTTGCCAGCATTTGTCCCAACATTGCAAAGAACCAACAGGAAAATAAATGTGTGCCTGTACTAGCAGCGTACTTGTAGTAAATTAATACAAACTTCAGCATATTCTGAGTCTCTAGCATTTAATAATAGACTTCTAACCAGCATCCTCTTGTTATTTCCAGTGAGCAATATAATCCTTCAGACAAAAAAAACATTTTGCTGTAGCAAATTCACGAACAGTTTTCGTTCAAAAATATAGAATGATGTACCAGCAGCTCTCATACAAACATAATGCTTGTGGACTTGCGCATGAATAATTAGTAACATACAAAGCCGCTCTTATTAACAACTAGATAATAAAGAGTTATGCCTTGAAATGTTTGCTGTATACCACAATCAAAAACAGCTTATACAAAAAAAGTGAATGAACATCTGCAGAGAGCTCAGTCAAAATATAACTTTTTGTGAACTTTTGCGTTCCGTCAATATTAGATAGATCGCAGAAATGAGTAGGCTATGACAGAAGCGAACGTTTGCTTAAAGACTTAAGATTCCAGCATTTGATATTTGGCCAGTGTTTTACAAATTTTTTTTTTTACCGTGACATTAATTTATTAATTTGTATCAGGAGTGCACATCATCAAACCGTTTACCATTTTACATAAAAAGCACCTGCTTCCATTTATTTATGATCACAGGAATGCACAAATCATAAGGCTTTTAAATCCAAAAGTTTACACATTAAGAAATATATTGATAAAATATCACGTTTACATCACATTTCTTTAGAAAGAGTAAGCATTTCTATTCAGGGCCGGAGTGGGGACACTTTTCAGCCCGGGAGTTTCTGAAGCCCAAGACCGGCCCTCTTTTTCCATGGTGGAATTCCAAATTAGCACTTTTTCCAAATTGGATAAATGAAGCAACAGTTCAGCTCTTACAATTGTGTAGTTTTTATTAATAACATGGTTCAACAAATAATGTAAAGGTTAAATAATAATTCACTTAAGCTGAGAAGTTAAAAAATGTTCCACTATTCCACAAGGATAGGTTGATAAATTAACAAAAGCAGAAAGAAAGAAAGAAAGAAAGAAAGAAAGAAAGAAAGAAAGAAAGAAAGAAAGCATTTGAAATGTATCCCACTCTTCCACAAAGAGGCATATTGAACCGTTTACAGATTTATTTGTATTCAAAAATATTCAAAAATAATGCTTTTTTAATCAAAAAACGTGATACCTAATGATATTTGAGGTTATTAAAACAGTAAGTCCCGCCCATCGACTGCCAAAAATAAAAGTGTTCGAGCGAGCAAAAGCAGGAGATCAAGCGCGAGAGCGTGGGGAATGATCATCTCCCGATTACCCACCCCGGGCCTGTTTCTATTAATTTTCCACGAAATGATGCGATCTGACGAGGTTTGAGCGATCTCTCCCGTTTCACTATACTGTTGTCCTTTCACGAGAAGAAAACGGGAGTTATGAGTTATACGAGTTAACCGGAGTGCATGTCATTTATGACATATTATTCCAGTATCAACAAAGGCACAGGGAAGAGACAGATAAAACATGAAACCAAATAAATATAGGATTATAATCATAATATGATTTGTCTACGTTCTTCAAACAGTCTCTGGTATTTTCCTTAAACGTGTATTTATTATTGCAATGGTTAGCATTAGTAGCCTTTAGCATCGCATATAAATATATTTCTGCCTCATTCGGTGATCAGAATCCCCATTGGATCGCAAAGTAGTTATTTCAAACACTTATTTGTGTCTGAAAGTGAGTTTTGAGCTGAAAAGATTTGAAACTGTCTTAAATGTTGAAGTTAGCTGGTAGCCTGACATAATATAATGGGAAATGAGCAGCGGTGTTGACCGTCTCCTGACTCCAGAGGAAGCACAGCTATTGTGTGTGTATAAATTTCAATCTGCTATTTGTATGTAATGAAATGTTGACTGAGCTTGAACTTCAACCACACTTGACTGAATTTGTTTGTCATGATTTAATTTTGTAAAGAAATCATAAAAAAAAATGCATTTTGTGTTGACCTCAATAATATGAGAAATCAAATGTTTTTCAGATTCACTTCAATGTGGATTGGAGATGTGCGGTAACTACCCCCCCCCCAATAAATAATAAGATTTTTTGTTTAAATACAAATCATTTAATAATATATCATAAATTTGTGTGTGTTGTCTGTTCTTTTTGGGCACCCTGATTTAGTTATAGATGAATGCGCAGAGGAGCTCGTATTTCACTGTAGTGAGCCAACAAAAGGTAAAAGCCCCAATGCACTCATGGGAAAGATCTTTTTTGTTCTTCACTTGACGGTAAACAGTTTTTTTTTCTAGTTTTTTTTCCCAGTGACTGCAACCAGACTGAACAGATTTATGACAAGTAATACAATGAATACACAGTGTCACTAAATGTGAAACAAAAATGCAGCGTCACCTCATGGTTAATGATAATTGATTATTATTGTCATTTGCAGAGGTTCAGAATTTCTTCCGCCGTGGTTCTAAGACTGCAGCCGCCCCGACTGTTCAGACAAACTCTCAAAGCAAGAGTGATGGTATATGCAGTACACACACACACACACACACACACACACACACACACACACACACACACACACACACACACACACACACACACACACACACACACACACACACACACCTGCACAAATGTCACTGGAAATGGAATGGAACACATTGCATTGTGGGATATACAATATTGTACGTGTGCTCTGTTTTATACTGAACATTTTAACAAATGTAGTAGGTCATAAAATTCATTAGATTTTACTTTGATTTATTTAAAAATACTTATTGTTGTTATATATTATTAGAATGTTTTTGACAAGGACAAAGGTCCTTCTAAACTAATTTTATGCACATAATATGAACAATATCATTTTGTGTGTTCAGCTGCTCCTGATCCTCAGAAGGACCCGTTACTCCAACTGGTTTCTCTCCAAAAGGCGTCAGGCTGCTGGGATCTGGACGCCACACTGGCTGATGCGTTTGGGAAGACGGAGGATGAGCTGACCAATCAGAAGCCAGCACAGGTGAGAGATGTGATGAGTAATAAGACAGCGGTGATTGTGTCCAGTAACAAATGCAGTGTATTGTAGGGGTTAACAGTTTAGGACCCATGGACCAGATGTTTGAAAGAAGACCCGGAGTCAGAATTATAAAAAAAATAGAAGAAAAGTTTTACTGAAGATAGTTTGCAGTTTCATCAGCAGGAGTCAGCTTCAAGACTCACACAGGAGTTCGTAGGCCGCCCCGCTTACAGTTACAAAGACCACAGCAGTTATACCATTTCCAAGGTCTAAGCTACGTCATTGCTTACAGGTTGAATGATTCTGATTGGCTAAGAAATTGATAAACATAGTAATTTTCCACACATATACAGATAGACTGAACACTGAAGCATATCTCCATAGATTATGCCGCTGACACTCGGACCCTGATGTTAGGCACGTCGTGACCTTCCAGGTCGCAGATTTGAGTTGCTGGGTGCAAGTATGTCTCGAACAACAATGCCAGTGGTTCCTTAACCTGTAACCAAGAAGACTAACACACACACCAACACACAGCCATTTCCAAGGTTGGATTTTGCCAGGCTCTAACTATAAACAGGAGTCTCGTCTCAAAACATCAAGATAACAAGTTCTTTCTCTCAGGATGGACACTTTAGTCTAACTGGAAAATATAGGCTTTAACTGAGAAATGGTCCCTTAAACTATAGACTTCAATGACCCCTATTTGTTTTAACACGTTGAAGACAAACTCAAACACAAAACCAGTTTCTATTTAATTTCTGGAAGCCGGGATAAATAGGCAAGCACTGTTACTACATTCAAATATCAAATACTGACATTAAAAAGAATACATGAAAATAACATTTCAGTGATCACACTGGTAACTTCAGTAACAAAATAAAATCTCCAGAGAAGTCATTCAACTCATTTGATATTTAGAACGAAAAATATTGATTAATACCTTGATTATAATCACTCATTACATATACATTGAAGCAGCAGTGCATTCCAATCCACCCGCTTCAGTATGATGGTTTGTGCACAGGTGGAGGGGTCAGTATGGGCCACTCTCCTGGCTCTGATCTGGTTATACGGCTGTAAAATAGACCAGCGGGTCGAGTGGCAGTTTGTGGCCATGAAGGCAGCGTCATGGATCGGCTCTCAGAAAGGTGAGATCTCCATTCCAGACCACATTCACTCAGTCAGCGTTCATCAAGAGATGCTTGAGTAAATATCTTCAGTTCTTTGACACACACTGATGATTTGAGTGTGTGTGTGTGTGTGTGTTTCAGTGGGCGATCTGTCTCAGTGTGTGTGTGTGGGTAATGTCCTGCTCGGATGTCAGGTGACCAAAGAGACTCTGGGAATCTGATGACGTCTGTGTTTCTACTGTTCTACTGTGTCTACTGTGCTATACTACAAACACTAACAAGTTGACAACTAACACTAACTAACAGTAAGACAACTAACAAGTCGACAGCATAGATTCATCAGTGTAATAGCTTTAAATATTTATGATACGATTTATAGCATGAAATTCAGACAAAATGCAGCAAAATTAACCAAAATGATTTAAAAATGGTCCATAATGGAGATAGCACGTATTGCACTTTTTGCATTTGTAATCTTTGTTTTAATCAAACATCCAGTTGTTAATCATTGTTGTTTCTAATACTATACATTTGTACTAACCTGTACTTTGTCGACTAAATCAAACTGTTTCTGTGTGTGTGTGTATACTATATATATATATACAGTAGTCAACATTTGAAGTGGATCAAAAAAGTTCATCAAAGTTGTCCTAAGACAAGAACGGGTATTGTTCAAAAATCATGTATAACATTGATGAAAGGTTATGATCCACTTAAAATGTTGACTACTGTATAAAATGTGAAATTATAGGTACTTTCTGCTTTTCTGTCATCAGAAAAAATTAGCCATTCAGGACCATCCTAACTAGTGTCTAACTGCCTATAAATGTAACGGGTACCATGTGACAATGTTATGAGTGTTAATTAAATAATGTGCATTAAAAACAGCTTTGGAAACCTATTTTTACTTTGCCTTCAAATTATTGTTACTGTTCAAATTCACATCATTTGAGATGCGTTGGAAGTTGTGACGTTGTAGTTGATTATATTAATGGCTTTCAGAAAAAAAGGAATTCCAGAATTTTTCATTTGATGCATCTATCGACTTTGTCGGATACTGATAAACAAATGTTACTATTGAGAGTGTATATGTAAGACAGGTTAAATTTCTAAAAGTTCACAAGATCAAAAGTGGCCACAGTTGCAGAAACAACCACATTTGGTGAATATAAAAACCATAAAAGGCTGACATTTTAAATACTACTTGTTTTTGGACTTGCTTAAGTTACAAACAGTACCGACAGTACCGTCCTTAAACAACAAAGAAAAAAATCAAAGAAAATGGTCAGTAAGAAAGATAAGCATGGATATGCATGTGTAGATTCACAGTGTAGCCTATAGCATACAGAGCAGTTTGTAACTTAAACATTTTTAAATCACCATTTTTTTATTACTTTTTTTAAATTTTTTATTAAGGATTTTCAAATAATACAAACATCGAAAACAAAGACAAACAAGCAAACAAACAAACCCCAAGCGCTGCAAGTTAAATCAAATGTACAATGTACAAACGTGTCTGTTTACAGAAAACATAAGTCAAAACAAGAGAAGCCAAAACTTTCTTAAAAAAAAAAGAAAAGAAAATGTGTAGAAAGGATTGGAGAGGATCCCAAAGACTCCTGAATTTGTCCTGTTTGTGGCTGAGGTCATAAGTTAATTTCTCCAGAGGAAGAAAGGCTGACAGCTGAGAAATCCACATAGAAATATTAGGAACTTGAGATGTAGACCATTTTATTACTTAGTATACATTTCTTAGCCAGGAATATAAGGGTTGTAAACAGAGGTTTGAAGTCTGAGTCAAGCAGGTCTTTAGGAATTTCATTCAGCAAAAAGAAAGTGAGGGGGATCAAATAAAACGTTTTTAAATCACCATTTTTAATGGTAAATGTCTTTTTGAACCCGTTCCTCAGATTGTTATTGAATGTAGGGGGCGGTAATTCATCAAGCGCGCGCCGTTTCATACAGCGAAGAAAAAGACACAAACAACAGCATCTGAATCAAGCGGGAAGGAAGTCGACCGGAAGTTGAAGCCGGCCGCGTGCCACCATCTTGTAGCAGAACTTCACCTGCTGTTAGCATCCCATTGACTCCCATTCATTTTGGCGTTACTTTGACAGTGAATAACTTTACATCTGAGGCGTTTGAAGACTCCATTTGTCCATTATTTATTTCTAAAGAAACACGACAATGTATAAAAGGCTCCATTACCTTGTATCTTACGTTATGGCCCCGTAGAAGCAGTTTTTGTAAAAGTAGGCTAACGATTGCGTCATAACCACACGACTCTCTGTCGCACAGTAGAGAGATTACCGTATGGACGGGAGGAGAAGCTCGCGGTCAATCGGGGGGACGTGGAGGCAAAATTACAAAATAATTAATCAGAATACCTAGCAAAAGTTTCTCCTGCTCCTAGCTCATGGACAGCTCCTACTCACACTCTCCGTCTCTGCAAGATTCGGAAGGGAATGATTCAGATTTCTCTCGGCACAGCTACTAGAGGACAGACGGGTTGCTCACGTCACATCTACGTCGTCAAGCTCGGTTTGAGTCTGCGCGTCAGGAACGGAAGTCCTAAGAAATCGCTGAAAACGGGCTTCACTTGTCTCAATTGAGTTCCAATGAGATGACTCTGTCCACTTCTTATACTGTCTATGATCTGAATGGACTTTGATAGGAAGCACGCTGCTTCCTCATGAGTCAGTGAATAATATTCTAAATCACACTGATATACAGTTATTAATCAGTTATTTTTTATTAACATCATCCAGAGCAGAGTGTTTTAATGGCGTCAGGAAGCGCACTGATCTTTGATGAGGAGATGACTCGTTATAAACTCCTCTGGACAGAGTAAGTCATCGAATCACTTACCAAAGTATCATGTTATACTATTCATTTCAGACATGATATAACCTTAGTACCATAGCGTTCAGTGAAGGATCTCACAGTCATATGCATTGCAAATACCATGGTCACATGAATATAATCATCCTGTATGATGATGGTATTACTACCGTTACCTGATCCCGTCAATATACTTGCACCGTTTCTTTTAGTGAGGGATTTGATTTAATCTATATCATTCCTTACGTGTCAATGATCATCATTTATATCTGTGAACTGAAGTAATTGTACATTAAGTTAAGCTAAATAAAAATGGGAAATGTTGCCTTAGCAACTACATGAAATAAAATAATTAAAAAAATATATTTCATTTTATTTTAGATGTTTATTTTATTTCAAGTAATTTAAATACATTAAATAAACATTGTTTTAGTTTCAGTTATAATAATAACCCTGGTAAAAACATAACTTTTTAAGAATTGTAAGAATTATACTATGCATTTTTTGTATTGCAACCACTTAGAAAAGAGAAGTCAATAACAAAATTGCAGTGATTGATAGTATCATTAAATAATTTATTACTGGGAATAATTACATTGTTTATAGTGATAGGCCGTTAAATCTGTCGATATTTGGCTGTTTTGAATGTGTCGACACAAGTCAATAACTGAACATTGGCAGATTCCCATTCTGTCAGTTCCTTAATCTACCAAAATACTTCTCAATGGATAATTTCAACTTCAGTTTATTTATAAAGCACAATTAAAACACAACTGCCATTGACCAATGTGCTGTACAGAGTAAAAACCAATAATAAACATGGTCTGTTTTCACATAAAAATCTAGTTCAGTCATGAAACTCTAGAGGGCGCCAACTAATCGGTCCTTTACGTGCAATCTGCAACAAATCACATCAGTACCGCTGACACAAGCTGATTGGCCTCTGCTGATCCTGCAGCCAATGAGGTTGCTTGCTCAACATTTAAATAATCTGGTTCAGTGTTTGCTGTAAGCTAGTCCTGCAGTGCTATCAGAGCTCCTCTGAACCCCTCCACCTCCCCAGCTCCACCTGTCTAGATCTGATACGGGATTTATGTATGTCTATTTATGCTGCTGCATAATTGCTCACAGCAGTGTATCTATTAGCAGTAACAAGTCCATACTTGCTCTGCATCAGCAGTAGTGTAGCACATCTAGTCCAACAAGACCAAATACATCAACATTTCCATATTTAATAGCATGCTAAAACTATTCCTTGTCATGATTGAAATCTAATGGCTGTTTCTCTGTCCAGTCCAGTGTGTGAGATCGAGGTGCCCGAGCGTTTGACCGTGTCGTATGAAGCACTCAAGACACACGGCGTGGCACAGAGATGCACACAAGTGCCGGTCCGCCAGGCCACCGAGCAGGAGATCTTACTCGCGCACAGGTTAGTGGACTTTCAGCGCATGACCTTAAACCAGGCCAGTTTCTGTTCTTATACAATTAAGTTTGGTTTTGAAATCTTTTGTGTTTAATGCAGTGAGGAATATTTGGAGGCCGTCAAACAGACTCCGAAAATGACCGTGGAAGAGCTGAAGGCATTTTCCAAGAAGTACAACGACGTCTATTTCCACCAGGTACGTCCAGATTGTTGGTGCTTGTTGGGTTGAGATGAGTGCAAACGCTTTCCAACTAGGGATGCACCGATATGAAAATTTTGGCCAATACCGATAACCGATAATTCTTTATATTTGAAAGCCGATAACCGATATATTGGCCGATAAATATAAGTCCAAATTTTGATATAATACATTTTTGAGGGCCTGATTATTAAAATCCATGTCCCAAACACTCATTATAATGTTATGTAGCCTTTATGACAGACTTGCGCTTAACTGTATTTTCCTTTTTTGAAGTGATTCAAATCATATTTCAAGCAGTTCAAAGCCGTCATGTTGAACAGTGCGAATCTGAAGTGTCTCAGCGGAAGGAAATAATCCATTTAATCCATCAGCTTTAATATATCTGCCAAATTTTCTTATCGGGCCCATAACGATATCATTCAAAATGAACATATATCGGTCGATACCGATACTGTGGCCGATATATCGTGCATCCCTATTTCCAACGCAGCCTGTCATGTGACTGCAGAACATCTATCGCTGTGCTAAGCTGGCGGTGGGCGCTACGCTGCAGCTGGTGGACAGTGTCATGAGGACAGAGGTCAGGAACGGCATGGCGCTGGTCAGGTGAGCACACATCCAACAGCTGCTGCTTTCATGATTTCATGATAAAAAAAAAAAAAACCTACCTGCTTATATTTATAATATTTTAATATATAATATTTGCTCCACCAGTGGTGTGAGTTCGAGGCAGGACTCCCTGTTTGTCTGAAACTAAAATAAAACGAAACTGAAACTAAAATAATACATTTGTATTATTATCAACAATATTGATCAAATTTAACTCGTTTTTAATGTAATGATACATTTATCATTATTAGCAATATTTAATTGTTTATAAGTATTAGTAATATTTAATACTATTTTAATTTAGTATTACATTTAATTATGAATTATTGTTGTTTTTGTTATTGTTAGTATTAACAATATCAGTAATATTTAAATTGAATGTTTTGAATTGAATGTTTAAGTTTAATTGTGTTCATATTAAACATTAATAATATAAAAATAATTGTTATTGTTAGTATTAACCAAATTAATAATGAATGTTTTAATGTATAAATGTTTAATACTTAAATTTGATGTTTTTAATATAATACATTATTTTTTATTATTACTATTATTAACAGTAATTATTTTAATATAAAATGTAAATGTAGCATTTTAATTTGATATTAATAAATGCAACACTTTAATGTAATGTTTTTTTATTTAATAATACATTTAATTATGTATTATTATTACTAATATTGTTCATTTTAAATATTATTCATATTTATATATTTTTTTAAATACATTCATTCTAAATTATTTATATATTAGTATTATAATGTATAGTTATTAATTTAATTACGCTATTAATTTAATTTATTATTATTATTATTATTATTATCAATGTTTAATTATCTTCATATTAAATATTAATACTATTTTATAAAATATAACGGTAACATTTTAATTTAATAATAAATGTAATACATTAATATACTGATTTTAATTTAATAATACATTTAATTATTTATTATTATTAATAATAGTAGCTAATCAACACTTCTGTGTGTTGGTTATTGGACACTTAAACATAAAAATAATTAGTATTTGTATTGGTCATAAACAACACAATATATGTTGATCTCTAGTTTTTAATAACTGATTCTTGTTCTCTTTTCTGTGTCCCTCAGGCCTCCCGGACACCACAGTCAGCGCTCTGCTGCAAACGGTTTCTGTGTGTTTAATAACGTGGCCATCGCGGCTCTTTATGCTAAGAAGAGCTACAGCCTGAACAGGTGAACGCTGCTACACCTGTGACACTCGCTGAAGGACAACTAAACTGCTGCTGTTGCAGATGGAGGATTCTGCGTAAGATTTTCCATATGTCATACAGATGAGAGATGAGTTTGAGCTTGTGTTTTTTTCCCCCCAGGGTTCTGATTGTGGACTGGGACGTCCATCATGGACAAGGTGTCCAATACTGCTTTGAGGAGGACCCAAGGTGAGTCCATCTCGCTTCTGATGGACAATATAATTTACTAACTAGATGTTTACATTTTCATAAGAAAATGTGAGTGGTTTTTGCCCGTATTTTATTTTATTTTATTTTATTTTATTTTATTTTATTTTATTTTATTTTATTTTATTTTATTTTTATTTTTTTTTATTTTATTTTATTTTATTTTATTTTATTTTATTTTATTTTATTTTATTTTATTTTATTTTATTTTATTTTATTTTATTATTTTTATATTTTTTATATTTTTTATATTTTTTATATTTTTTATATTTTATTTTGTATAATTGTATTTTTTATTTTGGTAAATTTTTTTTAATTTAATAAAAAAAAAACATTTTTGTTTATTTAAATTTAAAAAAAAATTTTGTTGTAAATTTAAGTTATTTACATTTTCCCCATCTGTTTTTATCATCCATTAGATGAAAATAATTGCATACTTGCACAATTTGAGGAATCGTTTATGCACAATCTCTCCCCAAGCACGAGCACTAATTGATTTCTCATTCACCCTAGCGTGCTTTATTTTTCCTGGCATCGTTACGAGCATCAGACCTTCTGGCCCAATCTCCCAGAGTCGGACTATACGAGCGTCGGGAAAGGCAAAGGATCCGGTTTCAACATTAACCTCCCCTGGAACAAGGCAAACAAAAAACACACCACTGAACCAGTGCTCAGAAACCAAGCTTTTTCATGAGTGAAATGCATTTCATAATAGCAGTGCATGCCAATCAAATCCAGTTTTGAACGATCATTCTTATTTGTTTCAGTGAAATTTCAGAATGATTGTTTGCTTTGTTTTGTGCAGGTGGGCATGACGAACAGCGACTATCTTGCTGCCTTCTTCCATGTTCTTTTACCTGCCGCATACGAGGTACCCGTCGCACGACAGTAAAGGCCCGCTCACTCCACAGACCATAACTATAACAATATACTTCTAAAACTCGTCCTAAATATAAATCCACACCACAACTATAACGATAACAACACGGTGAAACCATATCGTTGGAATCACTTTCAGAACGATTTTGTCCAGCTGATGAATGATAAAAATATTCTGACAGCCAATCAGAATCCTTCCTGCTTTAAAGAGCTCGAGCATTTAAAGCGGCAGACAACAAAACTGAACCATAAACAAAACAATAACGTGTGTTGGTGTGAATGCTAATATATTTATTGCCATACTTATTGTTCTTGGTGTGAACGGGCCTTTAACGGGCCATTGGAGCTTTTTCGTTGTTTCTAAGTTGTTTTCTCTTTCAGTTTGACCCAGAGCTGGTTTTGGTGTCTGCTGGTTTTGATTCAGCCATCGGAGATCCAGAAGTAAGAGACTTTTTTTTTTTTTGTGATTGTCCGAGGCGAGCTCCTTAAAGTCCCCCTGTGGTGAAAATCCAGCTTTTAATGTTGTTTATATCTCTATGTGGTGTTTTTAATACGCTTTCAGACAAACCATGTGTAAATTCATAATTAAACAGCATTGCTGAGTATTTTCTCCTTAAAACTGCAGTGAACCAAAGACAGTCTCAAAAACACGGTTTGAAATCGCAGGTGTTTCTGACGTCACAAACTACCTTGTAACCAATCAGATCAACGTGTGATCGTGAGTGGAGGCGGGGCTCATTTGCATATTCATAGAACCACGCATACTAAATGAGTCAAGGGTGTCGAGTTACATTCAGGCTATTTTAAGGCAAGAAAAAAACATTTTAATATGTAATTTTGGTGATCAAAAATGAGTTTTAAGGGATACAATGATTGACTACAGGGGGACTTTAGCTGTTACTTCCCTTTCAGGATCTCGTATAGTCCATCTCTCAGGCTGCTCTCCAACGTTTCAGCCCTATTTCATGGGCCGTATGGGATGATATCAGTTGACAATGTTGTCTTTTCCGGTTTAGGGTGAAATGTGTGCTTCTCCTGAGATCTTTGCCCACCTCACCCAACTGTTGATGCCTTTGGCTGCAGGCAAGATGTGCCTCGTCCTGGAGGTCAGGTGTCACTTTCAAACAAAACCTGGATTCAATTCATTTTAAATACCCGTCCTCTGTTTGATTTCTCTTGGTTTCTTTCGATCGTGTTTAGGGAGGGTACAACCTGACTTGCCTGGCCCAGTCAGTTTGCCAAACCGTCCAGACGCTTCTTGGAGATCCGGCCCCGCAGCTGTCAGGGCTCGGAGCCGCTTGTGAGAGGTGAATTGAGCTGTCAATCAAGCGGCGAGTGCTTTTCATTGGTTGAAGTGCACCTAGGTAGCCCCGCCCTCAGTGAAATCTTATTGGTCCAAAGTCCTGCCGCATACATTTAACATCAAATACATCCTGATTGGTTGCTATATGCAACATTTGATATCACTTTATTTTACAGTGTCATTGTTACACGTTACATGTATTTACTATAGTCATAACTATAAATTATGCATAATTACATGCACCTAAACCAAACCCTAATCCTAACCCTATAGTAAGTACATGTAGTTACTTAATATTACTCAGTACTTAAATGTATAATTACAGTGTAACACACACCTTAAAGTAAAGTGTAACCATATTTAACGTGGACAAACAAATGACTCGTCGCTAGAAAGCTGGAGTTATGTGTTGTGTGTTCTTTCTCAGCGCACTGGAATCTATTCAAAATGTCCGCAAAGCTCAATCATCGCACTGGAGCTGTTTTAAACACGTAGGTTAGTGCTTGTTTACTTACTTTTGCTCAAATGAAATTGCCATTTTCCTTTCACTTTAAAGGAATTGTGTTTGTTATAAAGTCAAATGGTGGAACTTCTCAAGATGTAAGATGAAAGACGAAGTGACAATGCAAAGCTGGATTTTCAGCATCATTACTCCAGTCTTCAGTGTCACATGATCCTTCAGAAATCATTCTAATATGATGATTTGATGCTCGAGAAACATTTCTGATTATTATCAATGTTGAAAACAGTTGTGCTGCCTACGATAATGGATTGATAACGTGTGTTTTTGTGAACGCCAATATAGTTATCGTTCTTTGTGTGAACAGGCCTTAAGTATACATTTCTTGTGGAAAAAAACGAACTTTTGAATGGTTCTGTATATTAGATTAGATAATTTTTTTATCTGTCCTGTTCTTAAGAGGCTCATTCAGAAACGAGCACAAAGCGGCCCAGACTGGACGAGGAGAACGGCGCAACAAAAGAGGCACCAGAGACCGATACAGAGAAGAAGACTCGGGCTATCGTGTGGCCTGAACCTTTAGCCAGGACATCAGCATGTGTGCGAACTGTCATAGCGCCCCCTCCTGGTGTGGAGGTCTCACTGCCTGAGGGCTGCCAGCGTTTGGAGGACGTTTCCCAAAGTACCACTAAAGAAGTACAAAGTATCCGGTTGGTAAAATAATACTATCAGATCAGAAAACCTGGTGTTACTCTTTTAGGGCACATTGTAACCCATTTTTTTTTCCAATTCTAGGGATAAACATTTCCAAGGCGTCACGGACCAAAACATCCTCCAGCCTCTTGGAAATGTAATTTCAGTTCTCGACCAGATGATGAGTAAAGAGGTGAGGAAGTGATAGCGGAGGTCTGGGGGGTGTTGTTGTGTGCAGTGTTTGGTAACGGACTATAACTTCATCAGGTGTGTAACGGATGCGTCGTGGTGTGTGACTCGAGTGTGTCCGTACGCTGTGCTTTTCAACACGCACTAATCGGCCTTGCTGAACGGTACAACACTTCTTAGACTTACAGAAGAATTATTTTTAAAAGATTAATAATTACCTGTTGTGTGATATTAAATTCAGTGCTTGTGTTTTTGATGAAGGGTTATGGTTGTTTTTATTGGAGATGAGAATATACCAGTCATTACTAATGATGGGTGAGACAGTTATTACTATCTATCTATCTATCTATCTATCTATCTATCTATCTATCTATCTATTGTCTATCTATCTATCTATCTATCTGTCTATCTATCTGTCTATCTATCTGTCTATCTATTGTCTATCTATCTATTGTCTATCTATCTATCTGTCTATCTATCTATCTATCTATCTATTGTCTATCTATCTATCTATCTATCTATCTATCTGTCTATCTATCTATCTATCTATCTGTCTATCTATCTGTCTATCTTTCTATCTATCTATTGTCTATCTATCTGTCTGTCTATCTATCTGTCTGTCTTTCTATCTATCTATTGTCTATCTATCTGTCTGTCTTTCTATCTATCTATCTGTCTATCTATCTATCTATTGTCTATCTATCTATCTGTGTCTATCTATCTATCTATTGTCTATCTATCTGTCTGTCTATCTATCTGTCTGTCTTTCTATCTATCTATTGTCTATCTATCTGTCTGTCTATCTATCTGTCTGTCTTTCTATCTATCTATTGTCTATCTATCTGTCTGTCTATCTATCTGTCTGTCTTTCTATCTATCTATTGTCTATCTATCTGTCTGTCTTTCTATCTATCTATCTGTCTATCTGTCTATCTATTGTCTATCTATCTATTGTCTATCTATCTATCTGTCTATCTATCTATCTATCTATCTATTGTCTATCTATCTATCTATCTATCTATCTATCTATCTGTCTATCTATCTGTCTATCTATCTGTCTATCTTTCTATCTATCTATTGTCTATCTATCTGTCTGTCTATCTATCTGTCTGTCTTTCTATCTATCTATTGTCTATCTATCTGTCTGTCTTTCTATCTATCTATCTGTCTATCTATCTATCTATTGTCTATCTATCTATCTGTGTCTATCTATCTATCTATCTATCTATTGTCTCTATCTATCTATCTGTCTATCTATCTATCTATTGTCTATCTACCTGTCTATCTATCTATCTATCTATTGTCTATCTATCTATTCATCTATCCATCCATCTATCGATCGATCTATTGTCTCTATCTATCTATCTGTCTATCTATCTATCTATTGTCTATCTATCTATTCATCTATCCATCCATCTATCGATCGATCTATTGTCTATCGATCGATCTATCTATCTATCTATCTATTGTCTATCTATCTATCTATCTATCTGTCTGTCTATCTATCTGTCTATCTATTGTCTATCTATCTATTGTCTATCTATCTATCTGTCTATCTATTTATCTATTGTCTATCTATTGTCTATCTATCTATCTATCTATCTATCTATCTATCTGTCTATCTATCTGTCTATCTTTCTATCTATCTATTGTCTATCTATCTGTCTGTCTATCTATCTGTCTGTCTTTCTATCTATCTATTGTCTATCTATCTGTCTGTCTTTCTATCTATCTATCTGTCTATCTATCTATCTATTGTCTATCTATCTATCTGTGTCTATCTATCTATCTATCTATCTATCTATCTATTGTCTCTATCTATCTATCTGTCTATCTATCTATCTATTGTCTATCTACCTGTCTATCTATCTATCTATCTATCTATTGTCTATCTATCTATTCATCTATCCATCCATCTATCGATCGATCTATTGTCTCTATCTATCTATCTGTCTATCTATCTATCTATTGTCTATCTATCTGTCTATCTATCTATCTATCTATTGTCTATCTATCTATTCATCTATCCATCCATCTATCGATCGATCTATTGTCTATCGATCGATCTATTGTCCATCCATCCATCCATCCATCCATCCATCCATCCATCCATCCATCCATCCATCCATCCATCCATCCATCCATCCATCCATCCATCCATCCATCCATCCATCCATCCATCCATCCATCCATCCATCCATCCATCCATCCATCCTTCCTTCCTTCCTTCCTTCCTTCCTTCCTTCCTTCCCCTGTTTTTTGCTGTCCCTTTAATCGAGTATATTAGAAATAATTTGGTCAGTTATTTAGAAATCGTGTGCGCAGCTGTCCTGACCGCAGTGGCCGTCTCTCTCCTCAGGAAGGTGTTTCTAGTCCAGATCCGTACGGAAGAAACCGAAGAGGAGTGTGTGAACCGTTTGTCCTTGTGTCTGAGAGAGGTGCGTGATCATACTTGATATATTGTCTCAGATTTCGTCTTGTTTCTATGAAGTCACTTCCTCTTCCTGCTTGTCTGCAGGGCGAGAGCTTCACGGCAGGTTTCATGCAGGCGGTTCTGGGCTTGATTCTCCCCCTGGCGTATGAGTTTAACCCCGGGCTGGTGCTGGGGGTTGTGGGAGAAAGTGGAGTGAAGACTCATTTGGCACCAGTCTGGGGTCACCTGACCTGCCTACTTCAGGGTGTGGCACAGGGCCGGACGCTCGCTCTACTGCAGGTCAGATTCTGGTTTGTTTTAGTTTTTTTACAGGCCCAAAACATCAATCTATAGTATTTATTTGCATTAAATGTATTTATTTAATTGTTTTAAATATATTTATTTAATTGTTTTAAATATATTTATTTAAAAATATATTGGTTTTAAATGCGTTTATTTTAAATTTAATTGTTTTGAATAAAATTTTATTTATTTTTTACATTTAAAACAAATAAATACTTTTAAAACTAATAAATATACATAAATACATTTCAAATAAATAACTGAATACGGTTTATTTATTTTAAGTCTATTTTAAATGTATTTGCTTTAAATGTATTAATTTAAATGGAAATTTATTTTTTTAATTTAAATCAAATAAAAACTTTTAAAACACAAATGTGATTTAAAATAAATAAATAAATACATGAAATAAATAAATACAATTTATTTTAAATGAAATGTACATTTTATTTTAAAATACGAATTGAATTTTGAATTAAAAACAACTAAATACATTTATAATTTAAAATACATAAATAACTGTTCCTTTATTTATTTAAAATGTATTTATTTACTTATTTGTTTAAATAAACTTAAATATTAAAATAAATAAATTTGTAAATACATTTTAAATAAACACATTTTAAATAAATAAGTGAATTAAATTATTTATTTTAAATATTATGTATTTATTTATTTTAAATGCATTTATTTATAGTGCATTTGTGTATTTTCTTTTGCGTATACTTCTGTATGAGAATTTTGGCTTGTACAATAAACATATTGAACATTTTTAATAGATGGATTTTTAGTTGTATGTCATCTATTGTATGTCTAGCTTATCAATATGGCTCAGAATATTAACTGATAACCATCTGTATTGTTGGGTTTCCACACAAAACATAGTGTTTCATGACGTGCCATAGTGGTTAAGCCCATGTCTGGTAAAGCTACAGTATTATACGTGTCTTAACGCTGCTTGCTACCAGTGAATCACAATATATGCATGTCTTCAGGGCTATGACAAAGATCTGGTGGAGGTTACGGTCGCTGCCCTCTCTGGGGCCCCTGTTCCCCCCCTCGGGGTCTTGGGGGCCCCCAAACCTGAAGACGTTCAGATGATAGAAAAGCAGAGACGGAGGCTGCAGAAACGCTGGGGTCTGCTGCGGTGCACAGGTACTGAGGCTGAAGTTAACTCAAATATTAGACAGAGCATGCAAATGAGTGCATTTACAAAACATACATCACATATGTTCATCGAAACAGGCCTACGTTCATATGGTCACATATATGCATTCTGTGAACTAGGAAGGCTTTAATGTACTTGCATGAATAGATGAATAACAGTGTGTGTTTGTGCAGTTTCAGAAAGCTGATGGAAGCCTCTGGAACATTGAACATCCTGCGTTTTGATGTCCAGTTATGGAAAATCATGAATTTTTTGTACTTTTTTAAAACATTACATTTTGTATGGCATTAAAAATAAACCTGATACAGTCTTTGTTGGTACCGTAGTTTTTGTTTGACTTTGATGTGTGTGTGTGTGTGTGTGTGTGTGTGTGTGTGTGTGTGTGTGTAGGTGTAGGGTTTGTCTGGTCAGAAGTGAGCTAAATTTGGGGATGTAAGCGAATTATAATTGCTATAAATTTAGAATAAATAATTATACATTTCTTGCTGTATTCCTCATTTGTTAGTTGCTTTGGATAAAAGCGTCTGCTAAATGAACTAGGGTTAGTAATTATGATTAGCTTCAACATCTTGGATCGCTAGGTAGACGTGTGTTTTATTGTGTTTATCTGTCTGACAATAAGTGTGTGTCTCAAGATGACAGAATGATGTTTGTTACAAGTTACAACACTTTTCCATGACTGACTGACTGTATATCAGGAGTTACAGTTTGGTCATACTTCCTTTTTTACTGCTATATGCCTCTTAAACTATTATCTGTTTTTTGTGCGTGCTAAATTCTTCACCACACCCAGAGAAAACGGTGAGTAGCTTATAGTTATATTTGTTCATTCTTTCTGATTTTGTTTTTAAGTATTATTTAGATATTATTAGCCAATCTGTATCAAATGGTATTTGAGGTATCCCGACCCGTACTTTATCGTCTTTCTTTCAGTGGTTTGCCGTTATTATTCATGATCCGTTGTGCATGGCATGTGATGCTTTAACAAATGCACTGGGTGGCAAATGTTACCAGCTAAAAAAAATGAACATGAAGAATAGTCGTCCAGTAGGGGGCGCAGATTGGCCAGAATCCTCAGTTGAACCGTATTTACTTTTTCTGTCTTATTGGTGATATTTGTGATATTTGTATTATCGATAACGGTATGATCACCTAAATATATATCTTAGAGCAGATTCATATTGAATTTTTCGTGAATGAGGCTGTGAGGAGTATACTTATTCTTAGAGTTGTACTAGATCACGTTACTTTCAAAACTCACAACTTTCAAACATTTTTAGGGAGTTTTTGTCTACTGAATGAATTTTTGTAAATATGTTTTGTCATCTGAACAACAGACATGTATTACAATTTATTGAAAACACTATTTCTATCGCTCACAACCTTATTTTAATTCCTGTCAAGCATTAAATATGGCGCTGTCCTGACTAAGGTCTATTAATTCGTATTGTAATGAATTTTTACAGTATTAATGCTCGATACACAAACACAGGCAAATCAATTATTCTCAAAAAACTGTAAAAAATAATAATTTTGTATAAGCTGATTAGTCTGTCTTGATCAGCGATGAGAAAAGTAACATATACCACGTGACTTCGCCGTCTATCTTTAGCACCGATCTAGATAATATTTTGCACATGAAAAATGACACTGAGTGGTTTTAGTAGCTATTGAAATGAAATCACATGGTAAAGAATAAAATGGTAAAATAATTATTTTAGCGCGTCGTACCTGACCAATTAGAGAACACTTTCGGGCCACTACGCCCCGCCCCTTATAGACAATACTAATTTCCATTCTTCTCACTTCTCCGGTTCTGTGACAGAAGCCGAGGATCAGATGGCCGCCAATCCGACGAGAGCGACCGGCCAGCCGGGCAAGATGAAGAAGGATGAGTCGCTGCTGGGGAAACTGGGAGGAACGTTATCTCGCAAAAAGAAGCTGAAAGACGGTAATATATTTTTAGGATATTGTAACTGTTAACAAAATAAAGGAGAAAATACTGTAATTAGAAGAGCACATGACATCATGCAGTCATTGATTTTATCTCTGTCCATGGTGCTGCGCTTGAGCAACAATATATTTATGAAAATGATTCACTGCGGAATATTTAACCACTTATTTAAGTTAAAATAGCTTATTTATATATTTAAATTAATAATTAATCGAATTAAAAGGCCTATATAATCGATATTTCTTCCGGACTATTATAAGTAATTGTATATAATCCTAGTTTTATAAAAAAAAGGCTAGTCTTTGTATATCAGCATAACTTCATCTACAGTAATGTTGTGGTGTTGTCGTCTGGGACAGAAATAGCCAGGTCAGGAGCTCAAGGTTATTCAGATAACTGTGAAGCAGGTTGCTTTGTATTTCTAGTTAGTTATATAGTTTTTCCCCTTTCAAACTTTCAAGAGTTAAAAATCTATGTCTATGCTTTTTAGATTTGTTATTTTGTACAGTTCCAGACTCCCTTCCAGACTCCATCTGTGTGAACAGCTGCAGCTGCACAGTAAAGTGTGTGTGTGAACGTGAGTGTGTGTGTGTGTGTGTTTGTTTGTTTCTTAATGAGATACAAAGGCAGGAATGACAGAGAGCTGTTTTAAATAGTTTTTGTACTGTTTTAACCTTCAGTCAGTCACGCAGGAGTTACACAATGTGAAAGGCTCTTTAGTGACTCTTTGTTTAGAGCTTTGTTTTGGGAAGTTTGAAAAGAGTTTTGAAGTTTGAAGCGACTGCCTTGCTAAGTGGTTGCTATAGTCTTCTGAATGGTTGCTAGGGTGTTTTGTATGGTTAGGGGCAGGGTGTTTCTAGGGTGTTCTAGCCAGTTGCCTGGGTGTTCTAAATGGTTGTCAGGATGTTGCTAATGTTGTTTGGCTGGTTGCTAGGTTTTTTTCTGATTGTTAGGGTGTTCTGGATGATTGTTAGGATTTCTGGTTGGTTATTATGGTGTTGCTAGGGCATTTTGGCTGGTTGCTAGGGTGTTCTGGCTGGTTTTCAGGGTGTTCTGGCTGGTTGTTTGTGTGTTCTGGATGGTTGTTAGGATTTCTGGTTGGTTGTTAAGGTGTTGCTAGGGCATTTTGGCTGATTGCTAGGGTGTTCTGG